>NW_027307846.1:0-300000 GCF_047496885.1 Scyliorhinus torazame
CTGCACTCTGGTGTGTAGCTGTCTCTGTAACTGTGAGAATTCAGTGATTCCGTTCCAATAGTCAGTGTGTTTCTCTGGGTGGTTCCAGGGCAATCTGAGGTGTAGCTGTCTGTGTAACTATGACATTTGAGTGATTCAGTTCCAATAGTCAATAATGGAGGAAGGGAGGGAGGGAGGGAGGATGGGATGATGGAATGATGGATGAACGGAAGAATGGAAGAATGGAAGGATGAATGAATGGATGTTTGTATGCATGGATGAATGGGTGGGAGGAATGGGTGGATGGGTGGGTTGGTGGGAGAGTGGATGGGTTGGTGGGTGCATTGGTGGGTGGATGGGTGGATGGGTGAGTGGATCGGTGGATGGGTGGATGGGTGGGTGGATGGGAGGATGGGTGGATGGGTGGGTGGGTGGATGGGTGGGTTGCTGGATGGGTGGGTGGGTGGGTGGATGGATGGATGGGTGGCTGGGTAGGTGGGTGGGTGCATGGGTGGGTGGGTGGGTGGGTGGATGGGTGGATGGGTGGATGGGTGGATGGATGGATGGGTGGATGGGTGGATGGGTGGGTGGGTGGCTGGGTGGATGGGTGGATGGATGGATGAGTGGATGGGTATGTGGGTGGGTGGGTGGATGGGTGGGTGGATGGATGGATGGATGGGTAGGTGGGTGGTGCATGGGCGGGTGGGTGGATGGGTGGATGGGTGGGTGGGTTTATGGGTGGGAGGAATGGGTGGATGGGTGGGTTGGTGGGAGAGTGGATGGGTTGGTGGGTGCATTGGTGGGTGGATGGGTGGATGGGTGGGTGGATCGGTGGATGGGTGGATGGGTGGATGGGTGGGTGGGTGGATGGGTGGGTTGCTGGATGGGTGGGTGGGTGGGTGGATGGATGGGTGGGTGGATGGGTGGATGGGTGGGTGGGTGGATGGGTGGATGGGTGGAATGGTGGGTGGGTGGGCGGGTGGATGGCCGGGTGGGTGGATGGGTGGATGGGTGGATGGGTGGATGGGTGCGTGGGTGGATGGGTGGATGGGTGGATGGGTGGGTGGGTGGATGGGTGGATGAGTGGATGGGTGCGTGGGTGGATGGGTGGATGGGTGCGTGGGTGTTTGGGTGGGTGGGTGGGTGGGTAGATGGGTGGGTGGGTGGGTGGATGGATTCTGTGCAATTTGAGATCTGTTTCTCCAAAAAATAAACTTTCCCAAAAATAAAAATAACTATCTGCAATGAAAAATTCCTTGGACATGACAGAGGGATTTTGACTCTGGATTTAACCCCAGACAGTATTTGGGTTGTGAGTGTTTGATGGACAGTGTAGATGAAGCTTTACTCTGAAACACTGGAATTTAGTCTCAGGGGTGATTTAATCAAATGCTTCAGAATAATAATTGATATTGTAAATCTCGTGTGTGTCTCAGTGTCAGCTCTGAAACATGTTCAGCACAATCTCATCCTGTTTCTGTGTGTCTCTCGATCTCTCTCTCTGAAATTACCTAGTCCATTTCATAAATTACCACTGACTAGATTTCAAAAGGGCTCCAGTCCATGTGAAACAGTTTGTGATACCCAAAGGTTTTGAAAACTGCTTTAGAAATTTCTATCTCCAAGCTGCTGTGAGGATGTTCAGAGTCAGTGTGTGACTTGGGTCACACACAGGCCAGGTACACCTCTCCAAGTTAAAGGTGGAGAATGGATCTCGCTCCATTTGAAAGTTGTACTGACCCAGCCTGTCTGACTTTGTGTCTGTGTGCGAGTTTGTGTTTGTGTATACACGTGTTTGTGTGTCTGGGGGGCGGAGTTGTGTGTGTGACTCTTTACGCGGCATGGTAGCACAGTGGGTAGCACTGTGACTTCACAGCCCCAGGGTCCCGGGATCGATTCCCGGCTTGGGTGACTGTCTGTGCGGAGTCTGCACGTTCTCCCTGTGTCTGCGTGGGTTTCCTCCGGGTGCTCCGGTTTCCTCCCACTGTCCAAAGACGTGCAGTTAGGTGAATTGGACATTCTGAATTCTCCCTCTGTGTACCCGAACAGGCGATGTTGTGTGGCGACTAGGGGATTTTCACAGGAACTTCATTGTAGTGTTCATGTAAGCCCACCTGTGACAATAATAGAGATTATTATACAGTGTAGTCTCACAGGCTCTCACCCTGGGTACATGGTAGTCAGAACTCCAAAAGGAATAATTGTAGTGACCACATCCACATGGTGGAATGTTGTATTAACTGGGACAAGAGCTTATTGTAGAAACATTGACCGGGTCAACTGCACTGATCACTGGGAAAGGAGCTAATGTGTTCTCAATAGCGATATGGATGAGAACAGTTATATATTACAGGCTAATATTCCCAATGACATTCTCTAATGCTGTAATATTTCAGACAGTGTGCACAGCAGCATTTACAGCTACTAATGCTGCCAGGAAATAAATTGATCCAGGAATTTGAACAGCGTTCGGTGGTGATGGGGTGAGGGGGTGAGGGTGTTCGGTAGTTAGGGGGTGAGGGTGTTCGGTGTTGAGGGGGTAACAGGGTGAGGGGGGTGAGAGGTGTGGGGGGGTCAGAGGGTGAAGGGGTGAGAGGGTTGAGGGGGTGAGGGTGAAGGGGTGAGTGGGTTGAGGGGGGTGAAGGGGTAAGAAGGGTGAATGGGTGAGGGGGTGAGAGGGTGAATGGTTGAGGGGGTGAGGGGGTTAGGGAGTTGAGGGGGTGAGTGACGTGAGGGGGTGAGGGAGGTGAAAACAGCACGTGAGGAGAGAGCCGGGAGATTTAAAAAGCACGGGAGGAGAGAGCCGGGACAGTGCTGGGAGAGGTGAGTGCACAAAAGGTGTGGCAGGTATGCCTTTAGTCACGGAGTGCTGATCGGAACAGAGTGCATCTGAGTTTAGGTGAGTGACTGAGTTCGGGTGAGTGGCTGTGTTTTTTGTTGGTGTTCGGGTTTATCCTTGAGGTTCACTCAAGTGAATTAGGAAAAAAAATATTTAAATTAATTAACTAGTTGAATATGGCTGGACAGGTGATGTGCTGTTGCTGTATGATGATGGAACTGGTGGATCCCATTGAGACCGCCAGTGACCACATCTGCAGCAAGTGTTGGCTGCTCGAGGAACTTCGGCTCAGAATTGATGAGCTGGAGACCGAGCTGCACACACTGCGGCACATCAGGGAGGGGGAACATTACCTGGACGCTATGTTTCAGGAGGCAGTCACACCCGGTAGAATAAGTTCTGTTAATTCGGACAGTGGTCAGGGACAGAGTGGTTTGACTGCAAGGGAGGCAGGTAGGGGGATCCTTTTTTTAAGAGTTGAGGAGCCTCAGCCCTTGACCATGTCCAACAGGTATGAGGTAATTGCTCCCTGTGTGGATGAGGAAGAGTGCTGTAGGGAGGATGCGTTGACTGACCACTGCACCGTGGTACAGGAAGCCATTCAAGAGGTGGGAGCAAAAAGACAAGTGGTAGTTGTTGGGGATTCTATAATTAGGGGGATTGATGGCATACTTTGTAAACCAGATCGAGAGTCCCGCATGGTATGTTGCCTGCCCGGTGCCAGGGTGAGTGGCATCTCTGATCGGCTTGAAAGGATTTTGGAGAAGGAGGGGGAGGATCCAGTTGTTGTGGTCCACGTTGGGACTAACAACATAGGTAAGACTAGGAAAGAGGACCTGTTTGGGGAGTATCAAACACTGGGCACTAAATTAAAGAGTAGGTCCTCCAGGGTTATAACCTCTGGATTACTACCCGAGCCACGTGCTAATTGGCATAGGGTTGAGAAAATTACAGAAGTTAACACGTGGCTAAAGGAGTGGTGCGGGAAAGAGGGATTACATTTCATGGGGCATTGGCATCAGTACTGGGGCAGGAGGGACCTGTACAGTTGGGACGGTCTTCACCTGAACCATTCTGGGACCAGTGTTATAGCGAATAGGATAAATAGGTTAGTCACAAGGACTTTAAACCAGCAAGTTGGGGGGGAAGGGAAGTGTAAAGCTATGGACAGTATAATGGTTAATGGAGATCAAGGCAGCAGGTTACGTGACAGGTTATTATGTCGAGATATGGGTTCAAAGACAAGGAAAATTAGGAGAAAGGGTCAGAGGAATAATAAATTGCGAAAAATTACTGATCAAGGTGTTAGGATTCATAACAAAGACATAACAAAAGCATAAGTGTACTTTACCTGAATGGTCGTAGTATACGAAATAAGGTAAATGAGTTGATGGCGCAAATCATCGTGAATGACTATGATTTCGTGGCCATTACTGAAACATGGTTAAAGGATGGTCACGACTGGGAGTTAAATATCCAAGGGTATCAGACTATACGAAAGGATAGAATGGACGGCAAGGGCGGTGGTGTAGCTTTGTTGTTTAAGGATGGCATCAGGGCAATAGTAAGGGATGATATTGGTGCTATGGCGGCCAAGGTTGAATCAATTTGTGAGGAAATCAGGAATAGTAAGGCGAAAAGGTCACTGATAGCGATTAAGAGCGAAAGTAACAGGGTAGTTATTATGGGAGACTTTAACTTTCCAAACATTGACTGGAAAATATATAGTTCAAGTACATTAGATGGGTCGTTTTTGTACAATGTGTGCAGGAGGGTTTCCTGACACAATATGTTGACAGGCCAACAAGAGGCGAGGCCACTTTGGATTTGGTTTTGGGTAATGAACCAGGCCAGGTGTTGGATTTGGAGGTAGGAGAGCACTTTCGGGACAGTGACCACAATTCGGTGATGTTTACGCTAGTGATGGAAAGGGATAAGTATACACCGCAGGGCAAGAGTTATAGCTGGGGGAAGGGCAATTATGATGCCATTAGACATGACTTGCGGGGGGGGGGGGGGGGGGGCTAAGTTGGAGATGTAGGCTGCAAGTGTTGGGCACACTGGATAAGTGGAGCTTGTTCAAGGAACAGCTACTGCGTGTTCTTGATAAGTACGTACCGGTCAGGCAGGGAGGAAGGCGTCGAGCGAGGGAACCGTGGTTTACCAAAGAAGTGGAATCTCTTGTTAAGAGGAAGAAGGAGGCCCATGTGAAGATGAGGTGTGAAGTTTCAGTTGGGGTGATTGATAGTTACAAGGTAGCGAGGAAGGATCTAAAGAGAGAGCTAAGACGAGCAAGGAGGGGACATGAGAAGTATTTGGCAGGTAGTATCAAGGAAAACGCAAAAGCTTTCTATAGGTATGTCAGGAATAAAAGAATGACTAGGGTAAGAGTAGGGCAAGTCAAGGACAGGGATGGGAAGTTGTGATTGGAGTCTGAAGAGATAGGCGAGATACTAAATGAATATTTTTCGTCAGTATTCACTCAGGAAAAATATAATGTTGTAGAGGAGAATGCTGAGACCCAGGCTATTAGAATAGATGGCATTGAGGTACATAGGGAAGAGGTGTTGACAATTCTGGACAGGCTGAAAATAGATATGTCCCCGGGGCCTGATGGGATTTATCCTAGGATTCTCTGGGAAGCCATGGCAGAGATTGCTGGGCCTTTGGCTTTGATTTTTATGTCATCATTGGCTACAGGAATAGTGCCAGAGGACTGGAGGATAGCAAATGTGGTCCCTTTGTTCAAAAAGGGGAGTAGAGACAACCCCGGCAACTATAGACCGGTGAGCCTCACGTCTGTTGTAGGTAAAGTCTTGGAGGGGATTATAAGAGACAAGATTTATAATCATCTGGATAGGAATAATATGATCAGGGATAGTCAGCATGGCTTTCTGAAGGGTAGGTCATGCCTCACAAACCTTATCGAGTTCTTTGAGAAGGTGACTGAACAGGTAGACGAGGGTAGAGCAGTTGATGTGGTGTATATGGATTTCAGTGAAGCGTTTGATAAGGTTCCCCACGGTAGGCTATTGCAGAAAATACGGAGGCTGGGGTTTGAGGGTGATTTATAGATGTGGATCTGAAATTGGCTAGCTGAAAGAAGACAGAGGGTGGTGGTTGATGGGAAATGTTCAGAATGGAGTTCAGTTACAAGTGGCGTCCCACAAGGATCTGTTCTGGGGCCGTTGATGTTTGTCATTTTTATCAACGACCTAGAGGAAGGCGCAGAAGGGTGGGTGAGTAAATTTGCAGACGACACTAAAGTCGGTGGTGTTGTCGACAGTGCGGAAGGATGTAGCAGGTTACAGAGGGACATAGATAAGCTGCAGAGCTGGGCTGAGAGGTGGCAAATGGCGTTTAATGTAGAGAAGTGTGAGGTGATTCACTTTGGAAGGAATAACAGGAATGTGGAATATTTGGCTAATGGTAAAGTTCTTGGACGTGTGGATGAGCAGAGGGATCGAGGTGTCCATGTACATAGATCCCTGAAAGTTGCCACCCAGGTTGATAGGGTTGTGAAGAAGGCCTATGGAGTGTTGGCCTTTATTGGCAGAGGGATTGAGTTCCGGAGTCATGAGGTCATGTTGCAGCTGTACAAAACTCTGGTACGGCCGCATTTGGAGTATTGCGTACAGTTCTGGTCACCGCATTATAGGAAGGATGTGGAAGCTTTGGAGCGGGTGCAGAGGAGATTTACCTGGTTGGGGATGTTGCCTGGTATTGAGCGAAAATCATATGAGGAAAGGCTGATGGACTTGAGGTTGTTTTCATTAGAGAGAAGAAAGTTAAGAGGAGACTTAATAGAGGCATACAGAATGATCAGGGGGTTAGATAGGACGGACAGTGAGATCCTTCTCCCGCGGATGGAAATAGCTAGCACGAGGGGACATAGCTTTAAACTGAGGGGTAATAGATATAGGACAGAGGTCAGAGGTAGGTTCTTTACGCAAAGAGTGGTGAGGCCGTGGAATGCCCTACCTGCAACTGTAGTGAACTCGCCAACATTGAGGGCATTTAAAAGTTGATTGGATAAGCATATGGATGATAATGGCATAGTGTAGGTTAGATGGCTTTTGTTTCGGTACAACATCGTGGGCCGAAGGGCCTGTACTGCGCTGTATCATTCAATGTTCTATGATAGGATTAGTCTATAGGCCACCAAATAGCAACAGGATGGTAGGGCAGGCAATAAGCAAAGAAATAACGGATGCATGCAGAAATGGTACAGAGGTTATCATGGGAGATTTTAATCTGCATATCGATTGGTTTAACTAGGTTGGTAAAGGCAGCCTTGGGAGGAGTTTATAGAATGTGCCCGGGATAATTTCCTGCAACAGTATGTAATGGAACCTACAAGGGAACAAGCGGTCCTAGGTCTGGTCCTGTGTAATGAGGCAGGATTGATTCATGATCTCATAGTTCGGGATCCTCTTGGAAGGAGCGACCACAATATGGTGGAATTTAAAATACAGTTGGAGAATGACAAGGTAAAATCAAACACTAGTGTTTTGTGCTTAAACAAAGGCGATTAAAATGGGATGAGAGAAGAACTAGCTAAGGTAGACTGGGAGCAAAGACTTCATGGCGAAGCAGTTGAGGAACAGTGGAGAACCTTCCGAGCGATCTTTCAGTGTTCAGAAAAGATTCATACCGACAAAAAAGAAAGACGGTAGAAAGGGGAAAAATCGACCGTGGATATCTAAGGAGGTGAGGGAGAGTATCAAATTGAAGGAAAAAACATACAAAATGGCAAAAATTAGTGGGAGACTAGAGGACTGGGAAGTCTTTAGGGGACAACAGAAAGCTACTAAAAAAGCCATAAAGAAGAGTAAGGTAGACTATGAAAGTAAACTGGCTCAGAACATAAAAGCAGATAGTAAAAGCTTCTACAAATATATAAGACAAAAAGAGTGGCAAAGGTAAATATTGGTCCTTTGGGAGATGAGAAGGGAGATTTAATAATAGGAGACGGGGAAATGGCTGAGGAGCTGAACAGGTTTTTTTGGTCAGTCTTCACAGTGGAGGACACAAATAACATGCCAGTGACTGATGGAAATAAGGATATGATAGGTGAGGACCTTGAGATGATTGTAATCACTAAGGAGGCAGTATTGGGCAAGCTAATGTGGCTAAAGGTAGACACGTCTCCTGGCCCTGATGGGATGCATCCCAGCGTGTTAAAAGAGATGGCTAGGGCAATTTTATAAGCACTAGTGATAATTTATCAAAATTCACTCGACTCTGGTGTGGTCCCAGAGGATTGGAAAGTAGCAAACGTGACATCACTGTTTAAAAAAGGAGGTCGGCAGAAAGCGGGTAATTATAGGCCGGTAAGCTTAACTTCGGTTGTAGGGAAATTGCTGGAATCTATCATTAAGGAGGAAATAGCGGGGCACCTGGAGGGAAATTGTCCCATTGGGCAGACGCAGCATGGGTTCACAAAGGGTAGGTCATGTCTGACTAATTTGGTAGAATTTTCTGAGGCCGTTACCAGTGCAGTAGATAACGGGGAGCCAATGGATGTGGTATATCTGGATTTCCAGAAAGCTTTTGACAAGGTGCCACACAAAAGGTTGCTGCATAAACTAAAGATGTATGTCATTGAGGGTAAAGTGGTAGCATGGGTAGAGGATTGGTTAACTAACAGAAAGCAGAGAGTGGGGATACATGGGTGTTTCTCTGGTTGGCAACCTGTAACTAGTGGGGTCCCTCAAGGATCAGTGTTGGGCCCGCAGTTGTTCACAATGTACATAGACGATTTGGAGTTGGGGACCAAGTGCAATGTGTCAAAGTTTGCAGACGACAGTAAGATGAGCGGTAAAGCTAAAAGTGCAGAGGATACCGGAAGTATGCAGAAGGATTTGGATAGGTTAGGCGAATGGGCTAATGTCTGGCAGATGGAATTCTATGTTGCAAAGTGTGACGCTATCCATTTTGGGAGGAATAACAGCAGAATGGATTATTATTTAAACGGTAAGATGTTAAAACATGCTGCTGTGCAGAGGGACCTGGGTGTGCTGGTGCACGAGTCGCAAAATGTTGGTGTGCAGGTGTAACAGGTGATTAAGAAGGCTGATCGAGTTTTGTCTTTCATTGCTAGAGGGATGGAGTTCAAGACTAGGAAGGTTATGCTGCAATTGTATAAGGTGTTGGTGAGGCCACATCTGAAGTATTCTGTTCAGTTTTGGTCTCCTTACCTGAGAAAGGACATATTGGCACTGGTGGGAGTGCAGAGGAGATTCACTAGGTTGATCCCAGAGTTGAGGGGATTAGATTATGACGAGAGGTTGAGTAGACTGGGACTGTCCTCATTGGAGTTTATAAGGATGCGGGGGGATCTTATTGAAACAAAAAAATTATGAAGGGAATAGATAGGATAGATGCAGGCAGGTTGTTTCCACTGGTCGGGGAAAGCAGAACTAGGGGGTATAGCCTCAAAATAAGGGGAAGTAGGTTTAGGACCGAGTTTGGGAGGAACATCTTCACCCAAAGGGTTGTGAATCTCTGGAATTCCTTGCCCAGTGAAGCAGTTGAGGCTCCTTCTTTAAATGTTTTTAAGAATAAGATAGATACCTTTCTAAAGAATAAAGGGATTCGGGGATATGGTGTACGGGCCGGAGAGTGGAGCTGAGTCCACAAAGGTCAGCCATGATCTCATTGAATGGCGGAGCAGGCTCGAGGGGCCAGATGGCCTGCTCCTGCTCCTGGTTCTTATGATTGATTCCACCTTTAGAATGATGAACAGGGGCAGCACGCTCGCGCGCTGGAGGGGCTGCTTAGCACAGGGCTAAATCGCTGGCTTTGAAAGCAGACCAAGGCAGACTAGCAGCACGGTTCAATTCCTGTTCCAGCCTCCCCGAACAGGCGCCGGAATGTGGCGACTAGGTGCTTTTCACAGTAACTTCATTTGATGCATAATTGTGACAATAAGCTATTTTTATTTCATTTCAGTGGTTTGCAAGGTTGCCGAGTTCTCAGGTTCAACCCCGGTTCTGGGTCACTGTCCGCTTGGAGCTTGTACATTCTCCCCATTGTTGCATGGGTTTCTCCCCCAACAACGAATATGTGCCGGGTAGGTGGATTGGCCACGCAAATTGCCCCTTAATTGGAAAATGTGAATTGGGTACTCTATATACTTTTTTAAAGAATGGAGAACAGTTGATCCCAGGTCCCAGAAATTCAAAGCACCAATCATTAAAAAGATCACCTTTACTGGATGTGAGAGTTGCTGGTAATGACTGAATTTATTGTCTTCCCCTAGTTGCCCTTCAGAAGGTGGTTGGTGAGCTGATTTTTTGAATCGTTGCAGACCCTGAGGTTTGGGTACACCCAACGTGCTTTCAGAGAGGAAGCTAAATGATTTTGCTCCGTTACCATGAAGAAACGTTTAGATGGTTCCAAGTGGGAGTATTGAATGATTTGGAGGGAAATTCCAGTTTGTGATTGTCCCAAGTAGGGGCTTGTCTAGTTCTTCAAAATGATAGTGGTCGTAGGTCTGGATGGTGCTGTCGAAGGAACAATTGTCTGAGGAACTTTGTTGAGTTATTGCGCTGCAGTTTGGGATGGCTGTGGCGGAGGGATTGAATGCTTGTAGCAGGAGGAGCAATCAAGCGAACTGCTTGGTGCTGGGTGTTTTTGAACTCTCTGAGCGTTCTTGGAGATCTGGGGAACAGCGTTTCACGTGGAAAAAGATGGATTAATCAATTTGCCTGCGTAAATCATGTTCTGAAATTTAAAAAAATGTATAATCGATAATCATGAATGTTTTTTTCCTGCATTTAGGTTGTGGGTAATTGACAGAGGTGAAAGGTCACTTATTAGAACAAAGAAAATTACAGGACAGGAACAGGCCCTTCGGCCCACCCAGCCTGCGCCGATCCAGATCCTCTATCTAAAACTGTCTTCTATTTTCCAAGGATCTACTTCGCTCTGTTCCCCGCCCGTTCATATATCTGTCTAGATGCATCTTAAATGATGCTATCGTGCCCGCCTCTACCACCTCCGCTGGCAAAGCGTTCCAGGCACCCACCACCCTCTGTGTAAAAACCTTTCCACGCACATCTCCCTTAAATGTTCCCCCTCTCACCTTGAAATCTTGACCCCTTGTAATTGACACCCCCACTCTTGGAAAAACCTTGTTGCTATCCACCCTCTTCATACCTCTCATAACTTTGTACACCACAATCCTAATCTACTCATCCTTTCTTCCTAGCTAGCACCCTCCATACCAGGCAACATCCTGGTGAACCTCCATTGCACCATCTCTAAAGCATCCACATCCTTCTGGTAATGTGGCGACCAGAACTGCAGGCAATATTCGTAATTTGGCCCAACCAAAGTCCTATACAACTGTAACATGACCTGCCGACTCTTGTACTCAATACCCCGTCCGATGAAGGCAAGCATGCTGTACGCCTTCTTGACCACTCTATCGACCTGCGTTGCCATCTTCAGGGTACAATGAATCTGAACTCCCAGATCTCTCTGTACATCAATTTTCCCCAGGACTCTTCCATTGACCGTATAGTCCCCTATTGAATTAGATCTTCCAAAACGCATCACCTGCATTTGCCTGGATCGAACGCCATCTGCCATTTCGCTGCACAACTCTCCAATCTACCTATATTTTGCTGTATTCTCTGACAGTCCTCCTCGCTATCTGCAACTCCACCAATCTTAGTATCATCTGCAAACTTACTAATCAGACCACCTATACCTTCGTCCAGATCATTTATGTATATCACAAACAACAGTGGTCCGAGCACGGATCCCTGTGGAACACCACTAGTCACCTGTCTCCATTTTGAGACACTCCCTTCCACCACTACTCTTTGTCTCCTGTTGCCCAGCCAGTTCTTTATCCATCTAGCTAGTACACCCTGAACCCCATGCGACTTCACTTTTTCCATCAACCTGCCGTGGGAAACTTTATCAAACGCCTTACTGAAGTCCATGCCTTCCCTCATCAATTAACTTTGTCACTTCCTCAAAGAATTCTATTAGGTTTGTAAGACATGAACTTCCCTGCACAAATCCATGCTGCCTATCACTGACAAGTCTATTTTCTTCCAAATGTGAATAGATCCTATCCCTCAGTATCTTCTCCAACAGTTTGCCTACCACTGACGTCAAGCTCACATGCCTAGAACTCCCTGGATTATCCCTGATACCCTTCTTAAAGAAAGGGACAACATTAGCAATTCTCCAGTCCTCCGGGATCTCACGCATGCTCTAGGATGCTGCAAAGATATCTTTTAAGGCCCCAGCTAGTTCGTCCCTCGCTTCCCTCAGTAACCTGGGATAGATCCCATCCGGAACGGGAACTTGTCCACATTAATGCCTTTTAGAAAACCCAAAACTTCCCCCTTCCTAATGCCGACTTGACCTAGAGTATTTAGAATCCATCCCTAACCTCAACATCCGTCATGTCCCTCTCCTTGGTGAATACCAATGCAAAGTACTCATTAAGAATCTCACCCATTTCCTCTGACTCCACGCATGAATTCCCCCTTTTGTCTTTGAGTGGGCCAATCGTTTCTCTAGTTACCCTCTTTCTCCTTATATACGAAGAAAAGGCTTTGGGATTTTCCTTAATCCTGTTGCCAAATATATTTCATGACCCGTTTTAGCCCTCTTTATTGCGCATTTGAGATTTGTCCTACTTTCCCGAGATTCCTCCAAAGCTTCATCAGTTTTAAGTCGCCTAGATATTATGTAGGCTTCATTTCTCATCTTAGCTAGTCTCACAATTCCACCCGTCATCCATGGTTCCCTAATCTTGCCATTTCTATCCCTCCTTTTCACAGGGACATGTCTGTCCTGCGCTCTAATCAACCTTTCCTCAAACGACTCCAACATTTCAAATGTGGATTGACCCTTAAACAGCTGCTCCCAATCCACATTCCCTAGCTCCTGCCGAATTTTGTTATACTTGGCCTTTCCCCAATTTGAAATGAAATAAAAATCGCTTATTGTCACAAGTAGGCTTCAAATGAAGTTACTGTGAACAGCTTCTAGTCGCCACAATCCGGTGCCTGTTCGGGAAGGCTGGTACGGGAATTGAACTGTGCTGCTGGTCTGCCTTGGTCTGCTTTCAAAGCCAGAAATTTAGCCCAGGGTGCTAAACCAGCCCCAATTTAGCACTCTTCCTTTAGGACCACTCTCGTCTTTGTCCATGAGTATTCTAAAACTTACAGAATTGTGATCGCTATTCCCAAAGTAATCACCAACTGAAACTTCAACCACCTGGCCGGGATTATTCCCCAATAACAGGTCCAGTATGACCCCTTCCCGAGTAGGACTATTTACATCCTGCTGTAAAAAACTCTCCTGGATGCTCCTTACAAATTTTGCTCCATCTATGCCTCCAACACTACATGAGTCCCATTCAATGCTGGGGAAGTTAAAATCTCCCATTACGACCACCCTATTTCTCCTACATTTTCCTATAATCTGTCTACATATTTGTACCTCTACTTCATTGTCGCTTTTGGGAGGCCTGTAGTAAAGTCCCAACAATGTTACTGCACCCTTCCTGTTCCTCAGCTCTACCCCTATTGCCTCAGTGCTCGAATCCTCCATCGTGCCCTCCTTAATCACAGCTGTGATATCAGCTCTGACCAGTAATGCAACTCCTCCACCCCTTTTACCTCTCTCTCTTTCCCTCCTGAAGTATCGACACGCTGGGATATTTAGTTGCCAGGCTTGCCCTTCCCTCAACCAAGTCTCAGTAATACCAATAACATCATATTCCCAGGTACTAATCGAAGCCCTATATTCATCTGCCTTACCTGCTACACTTCTCGCATTGAAACAAATGCACCTCAGACCACCTGTCCCTTTGCGTTCATCATCTCGTCCCTGTCTACTCTTCCCCTTAGTCACATTGTGTTTATTATCTATTACCTGACTGGCTTTAGTTGCTGCCTCTTTACTGACCTCTAACTTCCTAAACTGGTTCCCACCCCCCTGCCACATTAGTTTAAAACCTCCCCAACAGTGTTCGCAAAAAGCACCCCCTAGGTCATTGGTTCCAGTCTTGCCCAGGTGTAGACCATCCGATTTGTAATGGTCCCACCGCCCCCAGAACCGTTTCCAATGTCCCAAAAATCTGAACCCCTCCCTCCTGCACCATCTCTCAAGCCACGTATTCATTCTGACTATTCTTGAATTTCTACTCTGACTCTCTCGTGGCACTGGTAGCAATCCTGAGATTACTACTTTTGAGGTCTTACATTTTATCTTATCTCCTAACTCCCTAAATTCTGATTGTAGTACCTCATCCCGTTTTTTACCTGTATCGTTGGTGCCTATATGCACCACGACAACTGGCTGTTCTGAATGTCCTGCAGCCGGTATGAGGCATCCCTGACCCGTGCACCCGGGAGGCACCATACCATTCGGGAGTCTCGTTTTCGACCACAGAATCGCCTGTCTACACCCCTTACGATTGAATTCCCTATGACTATAGCCCTTCCAGCCTTTTTCCTGCCCTTCTGTGCAGCAGAGCCAGCCACGGTGCCATGAGCCTGGCTTTTCCTCGTGAGTCATCGCCCCCAACAGGATCCAAAACGGTATACCTGTTTTCGAGGGAGATGACCGCAGGGGAGACCTGGACTGCCTTCCTGCTCTTTCTCTGCCTTTTGGTCACCTATTCCCTGTCTCCCTCATCAATCCTAATCTGCGGTGTGCCCAACTCACTGAACATGCTATCCACGACCTCCTCAGCATCGCGGATGCTCCAACGTGAGTCCATTCGCTGCTGCAGAGCCGTCATGCGGTCTAACAGGAGCTGCAGCTGGACACACTTTCCGCACATGAAGGAGTCAGGGGCATCGGCCGCGTGCCTGAACTCCCACATTGAGCACGAGGAGCATAACACGGGTCTGGGATCTCCTGCCATCTATACACTTTACCATAACTGATTACAAATATAATATCAAATAATGAATAAGTAAAAGGAATAAAGATTTTACTTACCAATCTCAATACTTACCAACACACGAAGAGTTAAACTTCTACAAGCTACTGCTAATTGGAGCACTTTCCTTCCCAGCCAATCAGGTCACTGCTTTGCTGTGATGTCACTCTTCAAGGTAAGTTTTTAAAGAGGAAAACTTACCTTCCCGACAGACCCCTGGCCACTGCTCCCGCCGAAAATCTGAAGGCCGCTTCTCCGGCAGCTGTGTCCCCGCCGCTCTCTTCGCGCTCTTTTATCCTCTCTCCCCACGCCTCTCATCGCGCCCTTTTATCCCGTGACCCCGCCGCTCTCCTCGGCCTCTTTCACTGTTTTCCCGCCGCTCTCCTCGCACTCTCTCCCTGAGTCTCTCTTTCCCTGAGTCTCCGCCGCTCTCCTCGCGCTCTTTCATTGAGTCCCCGCCGCTCTCCTCGCGCTCTTTCATTGAGTCTCCACCGCTCTCCTCGCGCTCTTTCACTGAGTCTCCGCCGCTCTCCTCGCGCTCTTTCATTGAGTCCCCACCGCTCTCCTCGCGCTCTTTCACTGAGTCTCCGCCGCTCTCCTCGCTCTCTTTCATTGTGTCCCCGCCGCTCTCCTCGCGCTCTTTCGCCGAGTCTCTCTTTCCCTGAGTATCCACCGCTCTCCTCGCGCTCTTTCACTGAGTCTCCGCCGCTCTCCACGCGCTCTTTCACCGAGTCTCTCTTTCCCTGAGTCTCCGCCGCTCTCCTCGCTCTCTTTCATTGTGTCCCCGCCGCTCTCCTCGCGCTCTTTCACCGAGTCTCTCTTTCCCTGAGTATCCGCCGCTCTCCTCGCGCTCTTTCACTGAGTCTCCGCCGCTCTCCTCGCGCTCTTTCACCGAGTCTCTCTTTCCCTGAGTATCCGCCGCTCTCCTCGCGCTCTTTCACTGAGTTCCCGGCACTCTGCTCGCGCTCTTTCACTGCAGGCTGTGACGTCACGGTTCAACTTCTTTCCACTTCTACCTGCCCTCGAATCTCCCTCCTGATATTTACTCGGCGGGGATCCTTACAGTGATTGTCTATTTTCTCGGTTAGAGGAGGAGGTAGGGAGGGAAACACTGAAGAATTGACTCGGATTAACTGTCACTTGTCAACAGCTCCTCCACAAACCACCTTCAAGGTGTACAGAGCTGGAATCGAACTTGGCTTTCCGCAGTGTGAGATCAGAAAGTAAACACGTGGCACAAGCCCCTTTTCAAAACAGATCAATGCAACCTCTAAGCAAAATACACTTACTTCTAATTATAAATGTGCTGCTGCTTTTATTTATGCAACACACATGTTTCGGGAATATTAAACACGCCAGGCAGCGCCCACGGTGAGACAGGTCCGAACTTACAATTAAGTTGATGCTGTGAAGTAACCAGTGAGCTAAAGCTGACGTCGGGTTCAAACATCGGCACATTGTATACAAAGGATTACCGTGATCCTACTCGCCGCGGTCGGTAACATTGACGGGAAACTCCAGGTGTTGGTGCACATCACCTCACAGCCAGACATGACCAAGTACTTAAAAGTGAATGAATTAATGAATTACCGTCGAAGGACATTCATTCTGTTTCACCTCAGCGGCTCTTTAGATGAGCGGTTCAGTCAATCCCACCCGATCAACCTTTCCCCAAAGACATGCATTTGATTCCTGTCGTTTCTGGCAGTGACATTTGAAAGCCACTGTTGTATCTGCCTCCACCAATCTCACAGGCAGTGCGGAACAGATAATTGAACTGTATCCCAGCACATTGAAATAATTGTTCGAAAGATGTAACTCAAAATCTTATCTCGCAGTTATATTGACCTGTGAGCTGCGCGTGCTGTGGCAACTGGAACTGCGAGCAATTTACAACAGAGGGAGACTACACGGCCACTCACTCTTGCCCCAATATTCAGGTTGATCACAGCTGAGCCTCTGCCTGAATGTCAATTCCTGCCTGTTCCTCAGATAATTTCATTCCCTCAAAGTTCCCTGTCATTAAGAAAAATCGAGGCAGACGGCCACAGCAAAATTGAAAACCGATTTGGACATATAGATGGAGTTCTCGAATCTCAGTGACACAGATCTGGAAGGTGGGACAGGTCATAGAGTCATTGAAGTTTACAGCATGGAAATAGGCCCTTCGGCCTAACTTGTCCATGCCGCCCAGTTTTTACTGCACAAAGCCTGTCCAATTGTCCACAATTGGTCATATTCCTCCATACCCTCCTTCTCCAGATAACTATGTAAATGCTTTTTAAAAGGCTGAATTGTAGACGCTTCTACTACTGCAAATGCCAGCTCTTTCCAGCCACTCACCACCCTCTGTGTGAAACAATTGTTCCTCTGGAACCTTTTGTATCTCTCCCCTCTCACCTGAAAGCTATGCTCTCTAGTTTTGGATTCCACTTCCTTTGGGATAATCTACCTGATCCATGCCCCCCATTATTTTACAGCGGTCGTCAAGATCACCCCGAGGCTCCAAGAACCAAGTTCCATTCTATCCAGCCGCTCCTTACAACTCAAACCAACGAATCCAATAGCAGCCTAGAAAAACTTTTCTGCTCTCTTTCTAGGTTAATAATATCCTTTCTATATTAGGGTTACCAGAACTGTACACAGCATTCCAAGTGTGTCCTTCCCAACGTCTTGTAGAACTTCAGCAAGACATCCCAACACTTGTGTTCAATTATCTGACCATGTATCTGTATAATAGTAATAATGGGCAGACACAGTAATTGGGGAACAAAGAGCCTCCTTCAGTGTTGTGAATTTCCAATTATTCATCATGTTTCACTGGTTCCAAAAAGCAACAAAGTCGCAGAATCTGTCTGACTGGAAAAAGTTTCAGAAGAATATCTTCGTCAAGAGACCCACAGCAAATCAAATCTTCACCCGATACCAATAGAAACAAAACAGAAACAGAATAAAGGAGGGTGGTAAAGAGAGAAAGGGGAAGAGACCATTTCACGCTGGAGTAGATTGCACACCACTCAGTTCCACCTGACTGCAGCAAGCACATTGTTTCTGTCTTCCAGGATTCATGCTGTTAGAAATACCTGAGGTCCAGTTTCCTCTGAGGTAGGTTATATGATTCATTCCACCGTTAGAATTTTAAAAAACAGCGGCAGCACGTTGGCGCAGTGGTTAGCACTGCTGCCGGAAGGCGCCGAGTTCTCAGTTTCGATCCCGGCTCCGGGTCACCGTCCGTGTGGCGTTTGCGCATTCTCCCCGTGTTTGCGTGGGTTTCCCCCCACAACCCAATGATGAACAGGGTAGGAGGATTGGCCGCGCTAATCTGCCCCTTAATTGGAAAAAATGAAATGGGTAATCGATATTTATTTTTTAAGAATGGAGAACAGTTCATCCCAGGCCCCAGAAATTCAAAGCACCAATGCATTAAAAATATCACTTTTACTGGATGTGAGAGTTTCTGGTTAGGACAGAATTTATTGTCCATCCCGAATTGCCCTGAAGAAGGTGAGCTGCTTTCTTGACTCGTTGCAGACCGTGATTTTTGGGTTCACCCAGCGTGCTTTTAGGGAGGAAGCTAAATGATTTCCCCCCGTTAACGTGAAGGAACGTTTATCTGGTTCCAAGTGGGAATGGTGAGTGATTTGGAGGGAAATTCTAGTTGGTGATTTTCCGAAGTAGGGGCTTGCCTAATCCTTCAAAATGATAGTGGTCATAGGTCTGGAAGGTGCTGTCGAAGGAACAATTGCCTGAGGAGCTTTGTTGAGTTATTGCGGTGCATTTTGGGATGGCTTTGGCCGAGGGATTGAATGCTTGTAGCAGGAGGAGCAATCAAACACACTGCTTGGTGCTGGATGCTTTCGAACACCCTGAGTGTTCTTGGAGATCTGGGAACAGCGTTTCACGTGGAAAAAAACTGGATTAATCAATTCGCCTGTGTAAACTATCTTGTTCCGAAATTTCAAAAATGTATGATAGATAATCGTTAATGCTCCTTTCCTCCATTTAGGTAGGGAGTAATTGACAAAGTGTGATAGGTCAGTTCTTGTACAGAGCTGGAATCGAACTTGGCTTTCCGCAGTGTGAGAGCAGAAAGTAAACACGTGACACAAGCCTCTTTTCAAAACAATTAATGCAACCTCTAAACAAAATACACCTACTTCTAATTATAAATGTGCTGCTGCTTTTATTTATGCAACACATGTTTTGGAAACAATAAAAGCGCCAGGCAGCGCCCACGGTAAGACAGGTTCGAACTTACAATTAAGTTGACGCTGTGAAGTAACCCGTGAGCTAAAGCTGACGCTGACTTCAAACATGGACACATTGTACATGAAGGATTACCGTGATCATACTCGCCGTGGTTGGTAGCATTGAGGGAAATTCCAGTGTGTTGGTGCATATCATCTCACAGCCAGACGTGACCAAAAACTTAAAAGTGCGTGAAGTAACGACAGAGGCCATTCATTCCGTTTAACCTCAGCGGCTCTGTAGATTAGCAGATCATTCAATCCCACTCGACCGACCTTTCCCCAGAGGCATGAAATTGATTGCTGTCGTTTCTCGCATTGAAATTTGAAAACCACTGTTGTATCTGCCTCCACCAACCTCAGAGGCTGTGCAGACTAGATAACTGAACTGTATCCCCGAACATTGAATTAATTGATGGAAAGATGTAACTAAAAAATCTTATCGCGCAGTTATAGTCATCTGGAGGGCTGTGGCAAATGGAACTGGTAGTAAATGACAACATAGTGAGACGACCCGGTCACTCACTCCTGCCCCAACATCCAGTTTGATCGCAGCTGAGCTTCTGCCTCAATGTCATTTCCTGCCTGTTCCTCAGATCCTTTCAATCACTCAGGGATCATTGTCCATGAGAATGATAGAGGCAGACACCCAGAGCAAAATTTCAAAATCACTTGGACATAGAGATACAGTGCTCGAATCTGCAGCGTTACAGAGCTGGAAGATGGGATAGGGTCATAGAGTGCGAGAGGTTTACAGCATGGAAATAGGCCGTTCGGCCCAACTTATCCATGCCGCCCATTCTTCTGCATTCTCCCCATAACCCCTGATCCCCTTAATAAGACAAAATTGTGTGTCTCCTCTCTAACTTTAAACCTATACCCACTTGTTTTACACTCCCCTATCTTTGGGAAAATATGTTGAGGATGTACATTACCTCTACCTTATTAACATTATAGACCTCGAGAATTTCACCCCTATGCCTCCTACACTCCTGGGGAAAATGTCCCAGCTTACCAAACGCACCTTATAACTCAAACTATGAATTTACGGTAGCATCCTTGTAAAACGTTTCAGCACTATTTCTAGTTTAATAATATCATCTCTATAATAGTGAGACCAGAACTATACACAGTATTCCAAGTGTAGACTTACTTATGTCTTGTACAACTTCAGCAAGGCGTCCAAACTCCTATATTCAATGTTCTGACCATGTGTCTGTATAACAGTAATGGTGGGCACAGACACAGTTATGATGGAGCGAAGACCCTCCTTTCGTGTTATGTAGTGCCAATTATTCTTCATGTTTGCAATGGTTCCACAAAGTTACAAAGTCGCAAACTATGTCTTACTGAACAGAAAATATGGTACAATATTCTGCTAAACTTAAACCTTCACCCGAAACCAAGAGATACAAAACAGAAACAGAACAAAGGAGAGTGTTAAAGAGAGAAAGGGGGAAGAGGGTGTTTAAATCCATGATAGATTGCACAACACTCCGTTGACCTTACTGCCGCAACCACATTGTTTCTGTTTTCCTGGATTCATGCTGTTAGAAATACCTTAGATCCAGGTTCCTCTGAAGCAGAAGTTATATGATGAACTCTACCGGAATAATGCGAATCATTTCATCTAATGTCCCAGAAATGCAAAGCAGCAATGCTATAAAAAGTTCACTTTTACGGGATTTGCGAGTTTCTGGTTCGGGCAGCATTTAATTCCCATCCCGAATTGCCCTTCAGTAGGTGGCGGTGAGCTGCCTTGTTCATCCGCTACTGCCCGTGAGGTGTGGGTACATCCAACGTGCTTTTAGGGAGTTCTTGTCCTTCAAGATGATAGTGGTTGTGCGTTTGGAAGTTGATGTCTAAGGAACCTTGGTGAGTTACTGCAGTGCATTTTGGGATGATAAACAGGGCTGCCACAGTGCGTTTGAGGTACAGGGATTGAATGTTTCTGGAAGGGGGAGCAATTAAGCGGGATACTTGGTCCAGGATGGTGTCGAACTACTTGAGTGCTTTTCGTGATATGTGGAACACTGTATCATGTACAAAACACAAAATGGATTATTACATTTGCCTGAGTAAATAATTGTGATAGGCCAGGGTTAAGAAACTCCAAACAATGTTATGAAGTCCAACTGACCGACAATCTTTATGTTGAATTTGGCTAGGATGAACACAAGAGCCTCCCCTTCAGGTGTGATTCAACAGTCTTCCTAAACACTTTAATCAACACAAGCTTTATTTTAAGAACTTAGTTAACATATGTATATAAAGAAACACAGCAAGCATTATTATCAATTACAATCATAACGACACCATATACCTACAGTAATCTATGTATAATACTGAATGAATTCCCATTTAACTGTTCCAAATCCAAAGCAAAATCCCATGAACGAAAAACCACATTTCAAGGGCGTGGCCCAGCACTCTGCCTTCTCATCTGAATAAGACTGACTTTTCCTGTGATTCTAATTTCGTCTCACCACCAGATTTATAACCATTCCCGAGAGGAAACTATTTTTTTCTAATTTAGCAAAGCAGGTAACTATAATCAATGTTTTTTTTAACTGACTCAGATATTAACAGTGAAAATAGATAAACAGGCCAAAACACTTCTTTTCTCTGTCTGAGTCCACAACAATCAAAATTGAAAGCGAAAGTAAAAACAGCACACAGCCACAGCTCAGCTTCACCCACAAAGTGACATGACTGAAGCCATGTGATGAGACAAAAACCTTTATTAAAGGCACACTCCCACGACATAATCTCGTTTCTAAATGATAAAATCAGATAATCAATAAAGTAGATTTCGCTAATGCACGTTTCCTGCATTAAAGTTGTGAACAATGAATAAAGTTGTAAATGACAAAGTGTGAGAGAGAATATGGTGAACTGGTGTACGACAATAATCTTTCCCTCAATGTCAACAAAACGAAGGAGATTGTCATCGACTTCAGGAAGCGTAGTGGCGAACATGCCCCGGTCTCCATCAATGGGAATTAAATACAACGGCTTCAAACATTTAAGTGTCCAGATCACCAACAACCTGTCCTGGTTCCCTCATGCCGATACTATAGTTAAGAAAGCTTACCAAAGACTCTACTTTCTCAGAAGACTAAGGACATTTGGCATGTCAGCTACGACTCTCACCAACGTTTACAGATGCACTATATAATGCATTCTTCCTGGTTGCATCACAGCTTGTTATGGATCCTGTTCTTCCCCAAGACCGCAGGGAACTACAAAATGTCGTGAATGTAGCCCAATCCATCACGCAAACCAGCCTCCCATCCATTGACTCTATCTATAATTCCCGCTGCCTCGGAAAGGCAACCAGCATAATTAAGGACCCCACACACCGCGGACATACCATCTTCCACCTTCTTCCATCAGTAAAAATATACAAAAGTTTTAGGTCACGTCCCAACCGACTCAAGAACAGCTTCTTCCCTGCTGCCATCAGACTTTTAAATGGACCAACCTTGTATTTAGTTGATCTTTTCTCTACACCAGAGCTATAACTGGAACATTACATTCTGCAGTCGCTCCTTCCTTCCCTATGTACGGTATGCGTTCTCGGTGTAGCATGCAAGAAACAATTCTTTTCACTGTAGACTAATAATGTGAGACTAAAAAATCAAATCAAAGAGGTCAGTTATTGTGCAGAGCTGGAATCGAACTTGGGTTTCCTCAGTGAGAACCAGAAAGTAAACACGTGGCACCAGCCGCATTAAAAAATAATTGTAGTGCAACCTCTACAAAATACATCTACTTCTAATTTAGAAATCTGAGTCTGCTTTTAATCGGTGCAAAACACCTGTTTTGGAAATATTAAAACGGCCAGGCAGCGCTCATGGTGAGACAGGTTTGAACTAACAATTAAGTTGATGCTGTGAAGTAGCCAGTGAGCTAAAGCTGACGCTGGCTTCAGATACGGATACAATGTATATAAAGCACGCATTGTCAATGTGGCGGTGGGGACACGCAGGTGGGTCGCGGGCGGGTGTCGGGAGGGTCACGGTGCCAGCCGTTGCGGCGTTCATCAGTGCTCATGAGGCCCGGAGTGTTGGGACCTGAACCTGGGGTCAAAGTGCGATCGCGGATGGCGGCAGCTGAAGGCGCGGTGATCACTGATGATGAACAAGGCTATTATCTTGATCTTTTTGACATCCCTAAACATTGCTCAAGTGATCTGGAGAGAGTCTATATCTCTCATGGTCTCACCATGCACTGAACTGAACGTTTGGCAAGGGATATAATGAGATCCATGGGAATTCACCACATCGTCGCCCTCGAAGGGTGGCTGAAAGTGTTTTGCTGACCATTAAAACTACATTAAAGCATTGAATCGATACAGTGATCAGTCAATCCCAATGATGGTTGACATCATCCGCTTGAAGAGTTACTGTAATGATCACTGAACAGGGGAGATATTCAGAGTTTCCGAACTGAGGTACGAATTCCACACTTTCCTCCTGGAGAAATTGTCCTCTCTGCTGATTCGATTGCTGATGAAATTTGGATGCTAACTATCATCTTTTCAATTCTAAATGAACTGAACCTCAAATAGCAAGAGAAGGATGGTGATTGCTTTCGGCTCTGTGAAGAAATCGCAGCTTTCCAAAACCCATTGAAAGTTTGGAATTGCGAATCAAAGCCAAAATCACCAGATGTCCCCCACACTGCCCCGGGACATCAAAGAAAACAGCATTAGTAAGGAAAGTGTAGATGGACTGGATAGACTGACTCCAAATGAAGCTGACTGAACTTATGCGCCTCAGTTTTGACAGCGCATTAAAAACACGGCACGAGTCAATCAAACTGTCAGCATTTTGGAGTAGCATCTCCGAGGAGTATCGGGATCTGAGTAAAACAAGCATTTTGTTGCTTTTGCCCTTCACAACGACCTCCGTGTACGAAGTTGGATTTTCCGTCCTCACTAAGATGAAGACGGCACAAAGGACCCGGCTGAATCCTGCACCCGATATGTACATAGCCCCCTCCCCCTGTGAACCTGCTTAGAGTGAGATTGTGAGGACCAAGCAGGCTCAGCTGTCGCATTAAAGGGAAGCAAAAATGTTGGGTCACGAATGACTGCCTTCCTGGGTCACGAAGGTCGGCCGGAGTGGGTCCCGAAGATTGGTCGTTTGCTAAAAATGAGTCCCTGTAAAAAAAGTTTGAAAAACAGTTAAGAAGGCAAATGCAATGTTATCATTCATGTCAACAGGGCTAGAATAAGACCAGGGATGTACTTCTGAGGCTGTATAAGGCCCCATTTCGAGTACTGTGAGCAGATTTGGACATATCTAAGGAAGGATGTGCTGGCCTTGGAAACGGTCCAGAGGAGGTTCACAAGACTGATCCCTGGAATGAAGAACTTGTCGTAGGAGGAACGTTTGAGGACTCTGGGTCTGTACTCGTTCGAGTTTAGAAGGATGAAAGGTGATCTCATTGAAAAGTACAAGATACTGCGAGGACTGGATAGAGTGGACGTGGAGAGGACGTTTCCACTTGTAGGAAAAACTAGAACCAGAGGACACCATCTCAGATTGAAGGGACGATCCTTTAAAACAGAGATAGGGAGGGTTTTTTTCACCCAGAGGGTGGTGAATCTGTGGAACTCTTTGCTGCAGAAGGCTGCGGGGCCAATTCACTGAGTGTCTTTAAGGCAGAGTTAGATAGATTCTTGTTTATAAGGGGATCAGTGGTTATGGGGAGAAGTCAGGAGAATAGGGATGAGGAAAGTATCAACCATGATTGAATGGCGGAGCAGATTTGATGGGCCGAGTGGCCTAATTCTGCTCCAATATCTTATGTTCTTATGGTCTCATTACCTTGATCATACCCACGTGGTGGGTAACATTGAGGGGAAACCCCAGGTGTTGGTCCATACCATTTCACAGCCAGGCGACACCAAACAACTTAAAAGTGCGTGACGTAGCGACGGAGGACACTCATTCCGTATGACCTCAGCGGCAATATGGATTAGCAGATCATTCAATCACATTCGTCCGCCTTTCCCCAGAGGGATGCATTTGATTCTTGTCACTCCCATTCCCTTTTGAAACCACTGTTGTATCTGCCTCCACCGAAATCCCAGGCCGTGCAGACCAGATCAGAACCACTGGCTGTGGGAATCAGTTAGTAGTTCCCCGTTCGGGATGCTGGGATACGCTGGGGCTGCGTTATTGGATATAAAAGGTGAAGATGTGAGATACGTTCGACACATCTAAAATTACGTTAGGTCCGCATAATGTGGCTCTAAATGAACTGTATCCATGAATATAGAAAGAACTCTTGGATGTAACTTAGAAATCTTATCTTGCAGCCATATCCATCAGCAAGTAATGTGACAACTGGAACTGATAACCAATGACAACATGGGGAGACTACACGGCCACTGACTCCTCTTCCACCATTCAACTTGATCATAGCTGAGCTTCTGCCTGAATGTCATTTCCTACCTGTTCCTCAGATCCTTTCATTCTCTTAAAGATCATTGTCCATAAAAATAATGGATGGAGACACCCACAGCAACATTTCAAACCGATTTGGCCAGACAGAGGATGTGCTCGAATCTGCTGCATTCCAGAGATGGAAGGTGGGATAGAGTCATACAGGTTTGCAGCATAGAAACAGACCCGTAGGTTCAACTTGCAAATGTCGCTCAGTTTTTACCAGTACGCCTGTCCTAATTGCCCTCATTTAGCCCATATCCCGCTGTACTCATCTTACCCATTTAACTATCAAAACGCTGTTTAAAAAGCAAAATTGTAACCGCCTCGATTACTGCCAATTACAGATCGTTCCAGACACTCACCGCCTTCAGTGTGAACAAATTGCCCTCTCTACACTTTTGTATCTCTCCCGTCTCACCTTAAACCTATTCCCTCTAGTTGTCGACTCCCTACCTCTGGGAGAAAAGTGTTGTCTATGTACCTTATCTATGCGCTTCATTATTTTATAGACCTCTATAAGTTCAACCCTAAAACTCCAAAGATCCACCAGGAAAAAGACCCATTCGATTCAGTCTTTCCTGACAACTCAAACCATTAAGTACCGCTAGCACAATTCTATATCTTTTCTGCCCTTTTACTGGTTTAATAATGTCGTTTCTATAACAGAACTTTACACCGTATTCCAAGTGTGACCTTACTTATGTCGTTTAAAACTTCAACAAGACGTCCCACCTCCTGTATTCAATGTCCAACCATGTGCCTGTATCACAGTAATGAGGAGCACAGACACAGTAATGAAGGAGCATTTCAGTGTTGTGAAATTCCAAGTACAGTTCATGTTTGCAGTGGTTCCAAAAAACAACAAAGTCACAGAATGTGTCTGACTGGAAAAATATGTCGAAGAATATTCTGCTCAGGGGAACTGCAGCAAATCAAACCTTCACCCTATACCAAGAGAAAGAAAACAGAAACAGAAACAGAACGAAGGAGAGAAAGGGGGAGAGCGTTTGAAGCCAGGTTGGATTGCACCCCACACCCTTCCACTTTACTGCATCAAGCACATGGTTTCTGTGTACCAGGAGTCCTGTTGTTAGAAATACCTTAGACCCAGGTTCCTCTGAAGCAGAAGTAACATGATGCACTCCACCGGAAGAATTGAGAACAGTTCATAATAATAATAGCAATCGCTTATTGTCACAAGTAGGATTCAATTAAGTTCCTGTGAAAAACGCCTAATTGTCACATTCCGGTGCCTGTTCGAGGAGGCCGGTTCCGGAATTGAAGCCGCGCTGCTGACATTGTTCGGCATTAGAAGCCAGCTGTTTAGCCCACTGTGCTAAACCAGTTCCAGAAATTCAAAGCATTAAAGATATCACTGTTATGGGATTTGCGAGTTGCTGGTTCGGGCAGTATTTAATTCCTATCTCTAGTTCTTCTCGAGAAGGAGGTGGTGAGCTGCCTTCTTGAACCGCTGAATCCATGAGGTGCAGGTACACCCACCGTGCTTTTAGGGAGGGAGTTTCAGGAATGTTTCCCGGTGCCGTGAAGGAACGATTCTATGATTCCAAGTGGGAGTTGTGTGTGACTTGAGGGAAGACCTCCACCTACGGCCTTTTGTTGTCCTTCCAATGGATAGTGGTTGTGGATTTGGAAGGTGCTGGCTCAGGAACCTTAATTTGCAGTGCATTTTGGGATGGATTGCAGCGCTGCCACTGTGCGTCCGCGGTGGAGGGAGTCAATGTTTCTGGAGTGAGCGCAATCAAGCGGGGTGCTTGATCCTGGGTGGTTCCGAATGTCTTGAGTGTTCTTGCAGATATAGGGTAGAGTGTGTCACGTGAAAAACACAAAATGGATTCAATAATTTGCTTGAGTAACATCCTCTTTTTCAAATCAAAAATGAGATAATCCATAAAGAAAGTATTCTTAATGCACATTTCCTCCATTTAAGTGGTGAACAATTGACAAAGTGCAATAAATAACTCCTCAGGGAATCTTCTTAATCCAAACAAAATTGCATTCGCCCAAGCTTTTACAATGCCAAATTGCATTTCAACCTAAGATTTTTCTTTATCCATGACTGCAGCAGTCGCGCACACCCTGGAACCCAGGCTCTTGGTTATTGGGCAGAGCTGGATTAGATTGGAATGGTTTATTGTCACCTGCTCCGGGGTACAGTGACAAGCATTGTTCTGCATACAGTTCACACAGATTATTCCGGAAATGAAAAGAAAATACATAGGGTAAACATAAAATACACCATGTAAATACATAGACACTGGCATCGGGTGAAGCACGCAGGTGTAGTACTACGCAGTAGAGAAGCGTGCGAATAGATCGGACCAGTCCATAAGAGGTTCGTTTAGGAGTCTGGTAACAGCGGGTAAGAAGCTGTTTTTGAGTCTGTTCGTGCGTGTTCTCAAACTTTTGTACCTCCTGCCCGATGGAAGAGGTTGGAAGAGTGAGTAAACCGGCTGTTAGGGGTATCTGATTCTGCTGCCCGCTTTCCCAAGGCAGCGGTAGGTGTAGACAGAGTAAATGGACGGGAGGCGGGTTCGCGTGATGGACTGGATGTGTTCACGACTGTTTATAGTTTCTTACGTTCTTATGACGAGTAGGTGACATAGCAGGCTAGATAGGATGCTTTCTATGGTGCACTTACTAAAATCGATAAGAGTCAGTGTGGACATGCCGAATTTTCTTAGTTTCCTGAGGACAAATAGGCGCTGCAGTGCTTTCTTGGTCTTAGCGTCGACCAAGGACATATGATCTGTATGTGCACACCTAATAATTTGAAGCTGTAAACCATCTCCACCACGGCTTCGTCGATGCAGAGAGGTGTGTATAAAATACTTCACTTCCTGAAGTCAATGACCAGCTCTTCAGTTTTGCTGACATTGAGGGTGAGATTATTGTCGTTAAACCACACCTACTGGGTTCTCCATCTCCGTCCAGTATTCTGGCTCATCGCTGTTCGAGATCCTACCCAGTATAGCTGTATGGTCAGCAATCTTGTCTGGCACTGTTTACACAGACTGACTCTTTTTACAGCAGGGTGCGGTTCACACAAACACTGTTTACAGTACGCACTGTTTGCATATACTATTTATAGCAGGTACGGTTTATATAAACACTGGTTACTGTAGGGCACTGTTTACGTCGACTTTACACCAGTGTACGGTTTACATACACACTGTTTACTGCAGTACGCTGTTTACATAGACTATGTTTACAACAGTGGTACGATTCCCATAAACAATGTTTACTGCAGGTCCAGTAAACATAGACTCTGCTTACAGCAATATCCGGTTTAAATATTGTTTACTGTAGGGCACTGTTTAAATTGACTATGTTTACATTAGGCACTGTTTACATAGACTGTTTAAAACAGTGTACGGTTTACATTAACACTGTTTACAGCAGGGCACTGCTTACATAGACTATTTACAGCAGTGTACGGTTTACATAAACAATGTTTACTGCAGGGCACTGTTTGCATAGACTATTTACAGCAGTGTACGGTTTACATAAAGACTGTTGACTATCCGGCACTGTTTATATAGCCTGTTTACAACAGGGCACTGTTTTCTAGACTGTTTCCAGTGTATACCGTTTATATAAACACTGTTTACTGTTGTGCTATATTTACATAGACTCTGGTTTCAGTAGTGTACGGTTTACTTAAACACTGATAACTGTAGGTCACTGTATACAGAGACTATTTACAGCAGTGTACGGTTTACAATAAGATTGTTTACTGTACGGCACTGTTTCCATAGTCTCCGTTTGCAGAAATGTCCGGTTTAAGTATATTGTTTAATGCAGGACACTGTTTAAATAGACTATATAAACTACAGGGCACATGTACAAAGATTGTTTGCAGTAGTGTACGGTTTACATAAACATTGTTTACAGTAGCGCCCTGTTAGGATGACTGTTTAGTGTAGGGCACTGTTTACATAGACTCTTTTACAGCAGTGTATGGTGTACTTTCAGTCTGTTTACTGTGGGGCACTGTTTATATAGACTCTGCTTACAGAAGTGTATGGCTGACTTTCACCCTGTTTTCTGTAGGGCACTGTTTACATAGACTCTGTTACTGTAGGGCACAGTTTAAATATTGTTTACGTTAGTGCACTGTGTACATAGTCTTTGTTTATAACAGTGTACATTTTACATATGCACGGATTACTTTAGGGCACTGTTTGCACAGACTCTGTTTACAGTCGTGTACAGTTTGCTTTCACTCTGTTTACTGCAGGGCCCTGTTTACGTAGACTCTGTTTACAGCAGTGTACCGTTTACATATACACTGTTTAGTGTAGTCCTCTAATTACTCAGACATTGTTTACAGCAGAGTACGATTTACAGAAACACTGTTTACTGGAGGGCACTGATTACATAGACTCTTTTTACAGCAGTGTACGGTTTACATTAACACGTTTTACTAGAAGGCATATTTTACAAAGGGTCTGTTTACTTTAATGTAAGGATTACTTTCACTCTGTTTACTGTATGGTGCTTTTTAAATACTGTTTACTGGAGGGCACTTTTACATAGACTGTTTCCAGTAGTGTACGGTTTAATTTCTCTGTTTACTGTAAGGCACTGTTTTCACCGACTTTCCTTCCAGCAGTGTACATTTTACATACACACTGTTTCCTGTTGGCACTGTTTACATAGACTGTTTACTGTAGGCCATTGCTTAAATACTGATTACTGTTTGGCACATTTTATATAGACTCTGTTTACTATCTGGCAGTGTTTAAACACTGTTTACTGTAGGGCATTGTTTGCGTAGACCCTCTTTATAGCAGGTACGATTTACATAAACACTGTTTACTGGAGGGCACTGTTTACAATGACTCTTATTACAGCAGGGTACGGTTTTTAAAAACTGTTAACAGTAAGGCACTCTTCACATAGACTCTGCTGACAGCACTGAATGGTTTACGTTGACGCTGTTGATTGCCGGGCACTGTTTACATAGAGTCTGTTTTCCAGCAGAGTGCGGTTTACGTTGGAAGTGTTTACTGTAGGGCATTGTTTACATAGACGCGGTTTGCAGTTGCGTCCGGTTTGCATTAACACTGTTTACAGTAGGACACTGTTTAATAGACTCTGTTTACAGCAGTGTACGGTTCACATAAACACTGTTTATTGTAGGGTACTGTTTACATTCACTCTGTTTACAGCAGTGTACATTTTACATACACACTGTTTACAGTAGGACACTGTTTAATAGACTCTGTTTACAGCAGTGTACGGTTCACATAAACACTGTTTATTGTAGGGCACTGATTAAATTCACTCTGTTTACAGCAGTGTACATTTTACATAAACACTGTTTACAGTAGGACACTGTTTAATAGACTCTGTTTACAGCAGTGTACGGTTCACATAAACACTGTTTATTGAAGGGCACTGTTTACATTCACTCTGTTTACAGCAGTGTACATTTTACATAAACACTGTTTATAGTAGGACACTGTTTAATAGACTCTGTTTACAGCAGTGTACGGTTTACATAAATACTATTTACTGAAGGGGACTGTGAGATTGACTCTGTTTACAGCAGGCTACGGCTTATATAAACACTTTTTTCTGCAGGTAACTGTTTTCATGGACTCTGATTACAGCAGCGCATGGTTAACTTTCACTCTGTTTATTGTAGACCATGTTTATATAGACCATGTTTACTGTATTGTACGGTTTACGCAAACACTGTTTACAGTAGGGCACTGTTTACCTAGACTCTGTTTACAGTAGTGTATGGTGTACTTTAACTCTGTTTACTGTAAGGCACTGTTTACATAGACTCTATTTACAGTAGTGTACCGTTTACTATTGGGCACTGTTACATAGACTCTATTTAGAGCTGACATAAACACTATTTACTGTAGGGAACTGTTTACATGGACTTTGTTTACAGCAGTATATATTTTAAATAAACTGTTTACTGTCGAGCACCGTGTATATGGAATCTGTTTCCAGCAGTATACCGTTTACTTAAACACTGTTTGCTGCAGTGCTATATTTACAAAGACTCTGTTTACAGTAGTGCATGATTTACATTAACATTGTTTACTATAGAGCACTGTGTACATAGACTCTGTTTGCAGTAGTGTATGGTTTACATAAGTATTGTTTACAGTTGCGCATGGTTAACTTTCACTCTGTTTATTTTAGACCATGTTTACATAGACCATGTTTACCGCATTGTACGGTTTACGCAAACACCGTTTACAGTAGGACACTGTTTACCTAGACTCTGTTTACAGTAGTGTACGGTGTACTTTAACTCTGTTTACTGTAAGGCAGTGTTTACATAGACTCTATTTACAGTCGTGTACGGTTTACTATTGGGCACTGTTACATTGACTCTATTTAGAGCTGATATTGCTGACATAAACACTATTTACTGTAGGGAACTGTTTACATAGACTCTGTTTACAGCAGTGCATGGTTCTCTTTCTCTCTGTTTACTCGAGGGCACTGTTCACATAGACGAGGTTTTCCGTATTGTACGGTTTACGTAACCACTGTTTACTGCAGGGCACTGTTTAAATAGACCATGTTTACAGCAGTATATATTTTAAATAAACTGTTTACTGTAGAGCACCGTTTATATAGAATCTGTTTCCAGCAGTATACCGTTTACATAAACACCGTTTGCTGCAGTGCTATGTTTACAAAGACTCTGTTTACAGTAGTGTATGATTTACATTAATATTGTTTCCTATAAAGCACTGTGTACATAGACTCTGTTTGCAGTATTGTACGGTTTACATAAGTATTGTTGACAGTTGCGCACTGTTTACATAGACTGTTTAGCGTAGGGAACTGTTTACATTTGTCACTGTTTACAGCAGTGTACGATTTACATAAACACTGCTTACTGTCGGGCACTGTTTACACAAACACTGCCTACTGTAGTGCACTCTTTACACAGACTCTTATTACAGCAGGTTACGGTTTTCAAAAACGTTTTACTGTAGGGCACTGTTTACATAGACTCCACGGACAGCAGTGCATGGTTTTCACAGACACTGTTTACTGCGGGACACTGTTTACATAGACTCTGTTTACAGCAGAGTATGGTTTCCGTCGGCCTTGTTTACTGTAAGGCGCTGTTGACATAAACGCTGTTTGCCGCGGTGCCCGGTTTACATTAGCTGTTTACTGCAGGGCAATGTTTACATGGACTTTGTTTAGAGCAGTATATGATTTAATAAACTCTGTTTAATTTAGGGTATTGTTCACATCGAGTTTCTTTTACAGTGGTGTACGGTTCACATAAATAATGGTTGTTGTAGGGTACTGTTTACATTCACTCTGTTTACAGTAGTTTACATTTTACATAAAACACTTTTTACAGAAGGACACAATTTACATATACTCTCTTTACAGCACTGTACAGTTTACACGAACAATATTTACTGGAAGGCACTGTTTACATAGACTGTTTACAGTAGTGAACAGTTTACATAAAGACTATATACTGAAGGGGGCGGTGAGCTCGTATTTGAGACAGTTCTATAAACATTCCATTATCAATGCGATGTATTACTGCTCCTAATTTGCAGAGTGTCTGTCTGCCTAATAGGGTCAGGTGTCGCCAGTTCCGGTTCATTCTTCCTGGGAGTTAAACGCTTCTTGGCCCCTTGCACGATAGCCTCTTTCCCTCTATTTCCAACCAGTTCGAGGGTCTCATTTCCTTCGCTCAAATGATTATCATTATTGGGAACCCAGCCCCCTTTTATGCCGGGTGGGATCCCATACTTCAAAGCAAAGATGCACCATAAGAGTATTTTAGTAGCAGCAAAACATTCCCTGGGAGGGGGCTATGAATAGCACACATTTTAGTCCATTTCCAATGATTGATTGTATAGGCATTAGCTATTCTTAGAGACGTATATTTTCTCTTTGTCAATTCAGAAAAGATCAACTGTCTGCTGAAATGGTTAATGTTTCCTGCAGAATCTAAGGGGCAGAGAACTTGGCATGATGCCATTTACGTTTTTTCACGTAATCTAAAACTTAGTCATATTCAATTACTTTTATTCGTAAAAGCACTTTCTTTCTTTTAAACTGATCGTAATTTCCAATGTTTCCGTTCATTCGAGAAATCTCAACAAAAATCACTCAATTTATAATCTCTGACTCACAAAGACAGACGATAAAAAATACAACCCACTTCATGCTTTGACTAAAATCAATTGGTTCGACAAAACACACAGATTCTCACAGCTCACAAATATCACAGTTAACCGTTAGCCTTATCTCACGGCTACAGACAAATCTCGTTTTTACCTTAATCTTCTATTTACTTTTACTCCCCTGTTTTTTTATTCCGAAAGGGGGTCAGCTTCATTAGATTCCTATGCGGGACATATAGGTTTACCAACCTCATTCCGTTGCTTCACGATTGTTTATTTTTTTATTTATTTCAGTCTCTAAGGCACCTTTTTCTTCCCATGCAGCTCTCATTAATTTATTAACTAAGATAACTCTCCGAGCATGAGTCACTGGCCAGTAATTAAGGCTGCCGAGCCGCAGACCCCCCTTTCAGCTGGGGTCGCGCTGTAGCTCTCTCCCTTTCAGCTGAGAGAGTCCTGTTTAGAGATTCGTTTCGGGGTTCACGTCCCGTTAAATTAGGGAAACTGCATCGACTGCGCCAATTTGTCGTGGAAATCATAATGAAGACAAATTCCTCGAGGTTCGATTTAAGGAAATTTATTTACATAAATATACTTGTGGCGAGAGAGTGTTTCAGCTGCAAAGCCAAGGCACTGCACTCTGAGTTCTGCAGTCAAAAACCATTATATTTATAGGTTGAAATAAACAAATTTGAAGAGATAAAGCTTGGGAACATACGCAAGACGAAATATGAATGTTTTGCCCTTGGTTTAAAAACAATTCGAGTCCGCATTTTGTTGTCCTTCGGAAGAACAACTTATTATCATAATCAGGCCAGTACCACATACTAAGCAGTATTTGGTTTACATTACTTGACCTCCTTATTTTCGCTCAAAAGCAGTGGTAAAATATAGTTAATATTCCCAGCATGCTTCTAAATTGGTAACTCATTCACTTCCTTCCACACTTACCGACACACAAAGAGTTAAGTTTCTCCCAGCTGCTGCTAATTGGAGCAGTTTCCTTCCCAGCCAATCAGGTCACTGCTTTGCTGTGATGTCACTCTTCAAGGTAAGTTTTTAAAGAGGAAAACGTACCTTCCCGACAGACTCCTGGCCACTGCTCCCGCCGAAAATCTGAAGGCTGCTTCTCCGGCAGCTGTGTCCCCGCCGCTCTCCTCGCGTTCTTTTATCCTCGCTCCCCGCTCCCCTCCTCGTGCCCTTTTATCCTGTGTCTCCGCCGCTCTCCTCGTGCTCTTTTATCCTGTGTCCGCGCCCCTCTCCTCGCGCTCTTTCACTGAGTCCCCGTCACTTTCCTCGCGCTCTTTCACTGTGTCCCCGCCGCTCTCCTCGCGCTCTTTCACTGAGTCCCCGCCGCTCTCCTCGCGCTCTTTCACTGAGTCCCCGCCGCTCTCCTCGCGCTCTTTCACTGTGTCCCCGCCACTCTCCTCGCGCTCTTTCACTGAGTCCCCGTCACTTTCCTCGCGCTCTTTCACTGTGTCCCCGCCGCTCTCCTCGCGCTCTTTCACTGAGTCCCCGCCGCTCTCCTCGCGCTCTTTCACTGAGTCCCCGCCGCTCTCCTCGCGCTTTTTCACTGTGTCCCCGCCACTCTCCTCGCGCTCTTTCACTGAGTCCCCGCCGCTCTCCTCGCGCTCTTTCACTGAGTCCCCGCCACTTTCCTCGCGCTCTTTCACTGTGTCCCCGCCGCTCTCCTCGCGCTCTTTCACTGAGTCCCCGCAACTTTCCTCGCGCTCTTTCACTGAGTCCCCGCCGCCCTCCTCGCGCTCTTTCTCTGAGTCCCCGCCGCTCTCCTCGCGCTCTTTCTCTGAGTCCCCGCCGCTCTCCTCGCGCTCTGTCACTGAGTCTCCGCCGCTCTCCTCGCGCTCTTTCACTGTGTCCCCGCCGCTTCCTCGCGCTCTTTCACTGAGTCCCCGCCACTTTCCTCGCACTCTTTCGCTGAGTCCCCGCCGCTCTCCTCGCGCTCTTTCACTGAGTCCCCGCCACTTTCCTCGCACTCTTTCACTGAGTCCCCGCCGCTCTCCTCGCGCTCTTTCTCTGAGTCCCCACCGCTCTCCTCGCGCTCTTTCACTGAGTCCCCGCCGCTTCCTCGCGCTCTTTCACTGAGTCCCCGCCACTTTCCTCGCACTCTTTCGCTGAGTCCCCGCCGCTCTCCTCGCGCTCTTTCACTGAGTCCCCGCCACTTTCCTCGCACTCTTTCACTGAGTCCCCGCCGCTCTCCTCGCGCTCTTTCTCTGAGTCCCCACCGCTCTCCTCGCGCTCTTTCACTGAGTCCCCGCCACTTTCCTCGCACTCTTTCACTGAGTCTTCGCCGCTCTCCTCGCACTCTTTCTCTGAGTCCCCACCGCTCTCCTCGCGCTCTTTCACTGTGTCCCCGCCGCTCTCCTCGCGCTCTTTCACTGAGTCCCCGCCACTTTCCTCGCGCTCTATCACTGAGTCCCCGCCGCCCTCCTCGCGCTCTTTCTCTGAGTCCCCGCCGCTCTCCTCGCGCTCTTTCTCTGAGTCCCCGCCGCTCTCCTCGCGCTCTGTCACTGAGTCTCCGCCGCTCTCCTCGCGCTCTTTCACTGTGTCCCCGCCGCTTCCTCGCGCTCTTTCACTGAGTCCCCGCCACTTTCCTCGCACTCTTTCGCTGAGTCCCCGCCGCTCTCCTCGCGCTCTTTCACTGAGTCCCCGCCGCTCTCCTCGCGCTCTTTCACTGAGTCCCCGCCGCTCTCCTCGCGCTCTTTCACTGTGTCCCCGCCACTCTCCTCGCGCTCTTTCACTGAGTCCCCGCCGCTCTCCTCGCGCTCTTTGACTGAGTCCCCGCCACTTTCCTCGCGCTCTTTCACTGTGTCCCCGCCGCTCTCCTCGCGCTCTTTCACTGAGTCCCCGCCACTTTCCTCGTGCTCTTTCACTGAGTCCCCGCCGCCCTCCTCGCGCTCTTTCTCTGAGTCCCCGCCGCTCTCCTCGCGCTCTTTCTCTGAGTCCCCGCCGCTCTCCTCGCGCTCTGTCACTGAGTCTCCGCCGCTCTCCTCGCGCTCTTTCACTGTGTCCCCGCCGCTTCCTCGCGCTCTTTCACTGAGTCCCCGCCACTTTCCTCGCATTCTTTCGCTGAGTCCCCGCCGCTCTCCTCGCGCTCTTTCACTGAGTCCCCGCCACTTTCCTCGCACTCTTTCACTGAGTCCCCGCCGCTCTCCTCGCGCTCTTTCTCTGAGTCCCCACCGCTCTCCTCGCGCTCTTTCACTGTGTCCCCGCCGCTCTCCTCGCGCTCTTTCACTGAGTCTTCGCCGCTCTCCTCGCGCTCTTTCTCTGAGTCCCCACCGCTCTCCTCGCGCTCTTTCACTGTGTCCCCGCCGCTCTCCTCGCGCTCTTTCACTGAGTCCCCGCCGCTCTCCTCGCGCTCGTTCCCTGAGTCTCCGACGCTCTCCTCGCGCTCTTTCACTGAGTCTCCGCCGCTCTCCTCGCGCTCTTTCACTGAGTCCCCGCCGCTCTCCTCGCGCTCGTTCCCTGAGTCTCCGACGCTCTCCTCGCGCTCTTTCACTGTGTCCCCGCCCCTCTCCTCGCGCTATTCACTGTGTCTCCGCCGCTCTCCTCGCGCTCTTTCAGTGAGTCTCCGCCGCTGTCCTCGCGCTCGTTCCCTGAGTCTCCGCCGCTCTGCTCGCGCTCTTTCACTGTGTCCCCGCCGCTCTCCTCGCGATCTTTCACTGCAGGCTGTGACGTCACGGTTCAACTTCTTTCCACTTCTACCTGCCCTCGAGTCTCCCTCCTGATATTTACTCGGCTGGGATCCTTACAGTGATTGTCTTTTTTTCGGTTAGAGGAGGAGGTAGGGAGGGAAACACTGAAGAATTGACTCGGGTTAACTGTCACTTGACAACAGCTCCTCCACAAACCACCTTCAAGGTGTACAGAGCTGGAATCGAACTTGGGTTTCCGCAGTGTGAGATCAGAAAGTAAACACGTGGCACAAGCCCCTTTTTAAAACAGATCAATGCAACCTCTTAACAAAATACACCCACTTCTAATTATAAATGCGCTGCTGCTTTTATTTATCCAACACATGTTTTGGGAATATTAAAAACGCCAGAAAGCGCCCACGGTGAAACAGGTTCGAACTTACAGTTAAGTTGATGCTGTGAAGTAACAAGCGAGCTAAAGCTGACGCTGGCTTTGAACATGGACACATTGTATATAAATGATTACCGTGATCATACTCGCCGTGGTCGGTAACATTGACGAGAAACTCCAGTTGTTGGTGCACATCATCTCACAGCCAGACGTGACCAAAAACATAAAAGTGCGTGAAGTACCGACAGAGCACATTTATTCCGTTTAACCTCAACGGCTCTTTGATTACCGGTTCATTCAATCCCACTCGATCGACCTTTCCCAAGAGGCATGCATTTGATTCCTGTCATTTCTCGCATTGACATTTGAAAGCCACTGTTGTATCAGCCTCCACCAATCTCACAGGCAGTGCAGACTAGATAACTGAACTGTATCCCAGAACATTAAAATAATTATTCGAAAGATATAACTTAAAAATCTTATCTCGCAGTTATATTCACCTGCGAGCTGCGAGTGCTGTGGCAACTGGAACTGATAGCAAATTACAACAGTGCCACTCACTCCTGCCCCAACGTTAAGTTTGATCACAGCTGAGCTTCTGCCTCAATGTCATTTCCTGCCTGTACCTCAGATACTTTCATTCCCTCAAAGTTCACTGTCGATAAGAAAAATGGAGGCAGACACCCACAGTAAAATTTCAAACCGATTTGGACATATAGATGGAGTTCTCGAATCTGCAGCGTCACAGATCTGGAAGGTGGGACAGGTCATAGGGTCATCGAAGTTTACAGCATGGAAATAGGCCCTTCCGCCTAACTTGTTCATGCCTCCCAGTTTTTACTGCACAAAGCCTGTCCAATTGCCCACAATTGGTCATATCCCTCTGTACCCACCTTCCCCATATAATTATCTAAATGATTTTTAAAGGTATAATTGTAGACGCCTCTATCACTGCCTCTGCCAGCTCGTTCCAGACACTCACCACCCTCTGTGTGAAACAATGGTTCCTCTGGACCCTTTTGAATCTCTCCCCTCTCACGTTAAACCTATGCCCTCTAGTTTTGAATTCCACTAACCTTGGGATAATCTACTTCATCTATGCCCCTCATTATTTTATAGCCGATGTCAAGATCACCCCTACCCTCCAAAATGTTCCAGTCTATCCAGCCGCTCAGTTTAACTCAAACCATCAAGTCCGGTAGCAGCCTAGCAAATCTTTTCTGATCTCCAGCCAGGTTAATAACATCCTTTCTATATTAGGGTGACCAGAACTGTACACAGTATTCGAAGTGTGTTCTTCCCAATGTCCTGTAGAACTTCAGCAAGACGTCCCAACTCCTGTATTCAATAATCTGACCATGTACTGTAGAATAGTAATAACGGGCACAGAAATATTAATTATGGAACAAGGAACCTCCTTCAGTGTTGTGAATTTCCAATTATTCATCATGCTTGCAGTGGTTCCAAAAAACAACGAAGTCGCAGAATGTGTCTGACTGGAAAAAATGTAGAAGAATATCTTGCACAAGAGCCCCACAGCAAATCAAATCTTCACCCGATACCAATAGAAACAAAACAGAAACAGAGTAAAGGAGAATGGTAAAGAGATAAAGGGGGAGAGAGCGTTTACTGTTGGAGTATATTGCACACCACTCCCTTCCACCTTACTGCAGCAAGCACGTTGTTTCTGTCTTCAAGGATTCATGCTGTTAGAAATACATGATATTCAGTTTCCTCTGAAGCAGAATTTACCGGATTCATTGCACGGTTAGAATGACAAACGGGCAGCACGATGGCAAGGTGGTTAGCACTGCTGCCTCACGACGCCGAGTTCTCAGGTTCGATGTCGGCTCTGGGACACTGTCCGTGTGGAGTTTGCACGTTTCCCCCGTGTTTGCGTGGGTTATGCCTTCACAACCCAATGGTGAATCCAAGGAACACATCCGCCACCTTAACAGACTGATCAAGACCTTGGATCCAGATCTTCAGAGCACCCTACGTGCTCTCATCCCACGTACTCCCCGCATTGGAGATCTCTACTGCCTCCCAAAAATACATAAGGCCAACACACCAGGCCGCCCTATCGTTTCAGGCAATGGGACCCTGTGTGAGAACCTCTCTGGCTACATCGAGGGCATCTTGAAACCCATCGTACAAGGTACACCCAGCTTCTGTCGGGACACGACGGACTTCCTCCAGAAACTCAGCACCCATGGACCAGTTGAACCAGGAACATTCCTCGTCACAATGGACGTCTCGGCACTCTACACCAGCATCCCCCATGACGACGGCATTGCTGCAACAGCCTCAGTACTCAACACCGACAACTGCCAATCTCCAGACGCAATTCTGCAACTCATCCGCTTAATTCTGGATCACAACGTCTTCACCTTCGACAACAAGTTCTTCATTCAGACGCACGGAACAGCCATGGGGACCAAATTCTCACCCCAATACGCCAACATCTTCATGCACAAGTTTGAACAGGACCTACTCACCGCACAGGACCTTCAACCGATGTTATACACCAGATACATCAATGACATTTTTTTCCTTTGGACCCACGGCGAAGAATCACTGAAACGACTACACGATGACATTAATAAGTTCCATCCAACCATCAGACTCACTATGGACTACTCTGCAATATCAGTTGCATTCTTGGACACACTCGTCTCCATCAAGGACGGTCACCTCAGCACTTCGCTTTACCGCAAACCCACGGATAACCTCACGATGCTCCACTTCTCCAGCTTCCACCCTAAACACATTAAAGAAGCCATCCCCTATGGACAAGCGCTCCGTATACACAGGATCTGCTCAGACGAGGAGGAGCGTAACAGATATCTACAGACGTTGAAAGATGCCGTCGTACGAACGGGATATGGCACTCGACTCATCGATCGACAGTTCCAACGCGCCACAGCGAAAAACCGCACCGACCTCCTCAGAAGACAAACATGGGACACAACCGACAGAATACCCTTCGTCGTCCAGTACCTCCCCGGAGCGGAGAAACTACGTCATCTTCTTCACAGCCTTCAACACGTCATTGATGACGATGAACATCTTGCAAGGTCATCCCCACACACCCACTACTTGCCTTCAAACAACCGCGCAACCTCAAACGAACCATTATTTGCAGCAAACTACCCAGTCTTCAGAACAGTGACCACGACACCACACAACCCTGTCATGGCAATCTCTGCAAGACGTGCCAGATCATTGACATGGATACCACTATTACACGTGAGAACACCACCCACCAGGTACGAGGTACATACTCGTGCGACTCGGCCAACGTTGTCTACCTCATACGCTGCAGGAAAGGATGTCCCGAAGCGTGGTACATTGGCGAGACCATGCAGACGCTGCAACAACGAATGAACGGACATCGCGCAACAATCACCAGGCAGGAATGTTCCCTTCCAGTCGGGGAACACTTCAGCAGTCAAGGGCATTCAGCCTCTGATCTCCGGGTAAGCGTTCTCCAAGGCGGCCTTCAGGACGCGCGGCAACGCAGAATCGCCGAGCAGAAAATTATAGCCAAGTTCCGCACACATGAGTGCGGCCTCAACCGGGACCTGGGATTCATGTCGCATTGCATTCATCCCCCACCATCTGGCCTGCGAAATCCTACCAACTGTCCTGGCTTGATACAATTCACACCTCTTTAACCTGGGGTTACCCCATCTCTGGATCTGTAAAGATGTAATCACCTGCTAATGGTCGCATTCCATGCATTGTTTGGCATCTTTGAATTTGTCTATATATGTGTTTCTGGAACAGACCTCTTCATTCACCTGAGGAAGGAGCAGCGCTCCGAAAGCTAGTGACATCGAAACAAACCTGTTGGACTTTAACCTGGTGTTGTAAGACTTTGTACGGAGTAAATCTCCTTCATGCAGTATTCCACCATTTAAGTTGTGAATGATTGACAGAGTGTGATAGGTCAGTTATTGTGCAGAGGTGGAATAGAACTTGTCTTTCCCCAATGAGAGGCCAGAAAGCAAACACGTGGCACAGCCGCTTTTAAAAATAATTGTAAAGCAACCTCAGAAAAGATAGACCTCCCTCTAATTATTAAATGTGCGTCTGCTTTTATTGGGAGCAACACAGATGTTTTCAATATTAACAGCACAGACAGCGCCCAGGGTCAGGCAGATTGGAACTTACAATGAAGTTGATGCTGTGAAGTAAGCAGTGAGCTAATGCGGGCGCTGGGTTCACACATGGACACAGTGAATAGAAAGGATTACAGTGAGAATACTCGCGGTGCTGGGGAACTTGGAGGGAACCTGCAGGCGTTGGTCCACATCATCTCAGAGCCAGAAGACATCCAAAGCATTAAAACTGGGTGAAGTACCGAAGGAGGACATTGATTCCGTTTGACCTCAGCGGCGCTATAGATGAGCAGATCATTCAATGCGACTGGAGCGCCCTTTCCCTGGAGACATACATTTGATTTCTGTCACTCCTACCATTCCCTGTGAAACCACTGTTGTATCTGCCGGTACCAGTGTCCCAGGCCGTGCAGACCAGATCAGAATCACTCGCTGTGTGAATCGTTTAGAAGCAGTTTTCCCTTAGGGATGATTAGATTGGCTGGAGTTGGGTTATTTGGAATAAAAGACGATGAGGTGAGATTCGCTCCACACATTTAAGATGATAAAATGTTGGATAATCTGGATGTAAATGAACTGTTTCCATGAACAATATAAATATCTGTTGGAAAGATGTAACTGAAATATATGATCATGCAGCTACATTCATCAGCGAGTATTGCAGAGCCGGAACTGATAACAAATGGCAACATGGGGAGACTACACGGTCACTCACACCTCCTCCACCATTCAATTGAATCACTGTTCAGCTTCTGCCTCAATGCCATTTCCCGCTTGTTCCTCACATCCTTTCATTACCTCATTTTCTGTAAGAATAATGGAGGCAGATACCCAAAGCATTTCAAACCGAGTTGGACATTTACGGCCATAAGACCATAAGACACAGGAGCTGAACTTGGTCACTCGGCCCAGCGAGCCTACTCCGCCATTCAATCATGGCTGATATGTTTCTCATCCTCATTCTCCTACCTTCTCACCTTCTCCCCCTCACTCCTGATCTCCTTATTAACCAAGATCCGATCTGTCTCTGTCTTAAAGACACTCAGTGATTTGGCCTCCACAGCCTTCTGTGGCAAAGAGTTCCACACATTCAGTACCCTCTGGCTGAAGACATTCTTCCACATCTCTGTTTTAAAGCATCGTCCCGTTAGTCTGAGATGGTGTCCTCTGGTTCTAGTTTTTCATGCAAGTGGAAACATCCTGTCCACGTCCACTCTATCCAGGCCTCGCAGTATCCTGGAAGTTTCAATAAGATCCCCCTCATCCTTCTAAACTCCAACGAGTACAGACCCAGAGTCCTCAACCGTTCTCATACGACAAGCTCTTCATTCCAGGGATAGTCCTAGTGAACCTCCTCTGGATCCTTTCCAAGAGAACCATATCCTTCTTCAGATACGGTGCCAAAACTGCTCACAATACGCCAAATGAGGTCTGACCAGAGCCTGAGACAGCGTTAGAAGTACATCCTTGCGCTTGTACTCTCACCCTCCCGACATGAATGCTAACATTGCAATTGCCTTCCTAACTGCCGACTGAACCTGCACGTTAACCTTAAGAGAATCGTGAACAAGGCCTCCCAAGTCCCTTTGTGCTTCTGCATTCCGAAGCATTCCCACATTTGGAAAATAGTCAATGCCTCCATTCCTCCTTCCAAAGTGCATAAACTCACGCTTTTCCACATTGTATTCCATCTGCCAATTCTTTGCACAGTCTCGTAACTTCAAAGTCCTTCTGCAGCCCCCGCCCACCCCCCTCCCCACCCTCCCACACCCCGCTTCCTCAATACTACCTGTCCCTCTACAGATCTTCGCATCATCGGCAAACTCTGCAACACTGCCTTCGGATCCTTCTTCCAGATCATTAATGTATATTGTGGCAAGTTGTGGTCCCAGCACAGACCCCTGAGGGACACCACTAGTCACAGGCTGCCATCCTGGAAAATACCCCTTTATTCCCACTCTCTGCCTTCTGCCAGTCAGCCAATTCTTTTTCCATCCCAGGATCTTACCCTGAACACCATGGGCTCTTAACCAATTTAACAGTCTCCTATGCGGCACCATGTCAAAGGCCCTCTGGAAATCTAAATAAACCACGTCCACTGGTTCTCGTTTGTCTAACTTCCTTGTTACTTCCTCAAAGAACTCTAACAGATTTGTTAGACATGACCTCCCCTTGACAAAGCCGAGCTGACTCAGTCCTATTTTATCCTGCACTTCCAAGTACTCCGCGATCTCATCCTTAATAATGGATCTAAAATCTTACCAATGACCGAAGTCAGGCTAACCGGACTTTAATTTCCCGCCTTCTGCCTCCCTCCCTTCTCAAACAGCGGCGCTAAACTAGTACTTTCCATTCCTCTGGGACCCTTTCTGCCTTCAGTGATTCCTGAAAGATTCCCGCCACTGCCTCCACATTCTCCTCAGCTATCTCTTTTCGAACCCTGGGATGTAGTCCATCCGTCCAGGTCATTCATCCACCTTCAGACCTTTCAGTTTCCGCAGAACCTTCTCCTTAGTGATGGCCACGGCACTCCCCTCTGCCCCCTGGCTCTCCTGGAGCTCTGGCATCCCACTGGTGGCTTCCAACGTGAAGAATGATGCAAAATAACTATACAGTTATACCTGTTATTACTTCCCAAATCACATTTTACAGTGGTCCAATGTCTTTTTCTTGTCTCTCTCTTACCTTTTAAATATTGAAAAAATATCTTCCTATCGTCTTTTACATTACTAACCAGCTTGCACTCATACTTCATCTCCTCCTCGTTTATTGCTTTTTCAATTGTCCTCTGTTCGCTATTAAAGTCTTCCCAATCTTCTGGCATCCCACTATTCCTCGCCACATTGTATGCTTTTTATTTTGCGTTACCGCTGTCCTTGATTTCCCTCGTCAGCCATGGACTCCTTGTTCTCCCCTAAGCATGTTTCCTCCTCCTTGGGATGAAATTCTGTTGTTCCTCCCAAATAGCCCCCCAAAACTCCTGCCATTGCTGTTCCACTGTCTTCCCTGCTGGGCTCCTTTTCCAATCAACTCTGGCCAGCTCCTCCCTCGTGTCTTTTCAGTTGCCCCTATTTAATTGTAATACCGTTACATCTGATTGCAGCTTCTCCCTCTCAAACTGCAGGGTAAATTCCAGCATATTGTGGTCACTGCTGCCTAAGGGTTCCTTCACCTTAAGTTCCTAATCAAGTCTGCTTCATGACACATCACCAAATCCAGAATTGCCTGTTCCCTAGTCGGCTCTGTCACAAGCTGCTCCAAACAAAAAGCATCTCTTAGACTTTCCACAAATTCCTTTCCTTGGGATCCACGCCCAACCTGATTTCCCCAGTCTACCTGCATATTGAAGTCCACCATGATTATTGTAATATTCCTTGCTATCGATTGAACTTCATTCCTCACTAACAATGCAACCCCGCTCCCTTTGCCCATCTGTCAGTCCTTTCGATAGAACACTTGCATATTTTGATGCAAGCCCTGATCACCTTGCAGCCACGTCTCTGTGATTCCCATCACATCCTCCCAGCCAATATCAATGTGCGCAACCTCCCAGCGAGGATAGTGATGCCCCTACAGTTTAGATGCTGCCCGCCCTTCTTGTCCAGGTCCCACCTGTCCCGGAAGATAGCCCAATGGCCCAGAAATTTGAAATCCTCCCTCCTACACCACCAGTTTAGCCACGTGTTTAGCTGTACTATCCTCTTATTTCTGGCCTCACTGTCACGTGGCACAGGGAGTAATCATGTGAGTAATCCTCAGAGCACCAGGAGCAAACCCACGCAGACACGGGGAGAACGTGCAGACTCCGCACAGACAGTGACCCAAGCCGGGAATCGAACCTGGGACCCTGGTGCTGTGAAGCAACAGGCTTCACGCCTCTGTGCTACTGTGCCGGCCTTCAAATCAGGAATCCTCAAGAATTGGGAGAGTGTCGGTATCACGGAGAGCTATGGATCTGCTGTGTAATACTGAGAAATAAATCAGCAAGGCCATGGCAGGGTTTGATTCTCCTACAATCCGCCAGCTCCAATCTTAACCATCGCATTGGACTCCGGCATTGATTAGTCCATTAAACCTGGGAAACAGACTCTAATTGATAAAGAATAAATGGAAACAATGGTTGATCACTCTCTTATTGTGAAACAGTCAGTATTTTCCCGAGGAGAAACATTAGAGGATACAGAAGGGAACCAAAAGGACCGGTCTCCCCAACAACACCAGCGGGAGTTTGTAGTTATCCAGTTGCGGCAGTCAGGTAGGATCAATAATTAAAATAAATATGTGACACAATATATAATTGTTTTTGAGCCCATTACTTCCCGGATTCCATCATTCAAATTGCTGAGACGTCTTCAGTAGAAACAGCCAGAGAGATCACATTGTATTCCACCACATAGCAGCGATATTTCTAGTAATTCATGGAATTAAAAACTGAAAGATAATTTCTGATACTCATAGACATTTCCAAATGCATATTATTGTGAAAAGTATAAAGATTTCTAGATATATTCAGTAATCATTGGACTGAAAATAATCATGTTCCTGGCATGATGATTCTATAGAAAGATAATCACAGTTTAGTTAATTGTGAGCAGAAATGTCTATGTTCAATTTATTGTGTTATTGTAGTGAGGTCAGGAATTACTGACTCTATTTGAAAGAACAATCTTAGTATGAATATTGTCTAACAATATTTCTTTACGCCTGTGATTACTGGAAGAATCAATCCTTCAATAATCACATTCAATGCTGCAATTAAATGTTTTTGGTTATTTACTGTGTTCAATGGACTGAAAACGAACGTGATGCTTTCTATCAATGTTGTGCAAACATGATGTCATCGTGCCTTCAGCATTGGATTTCATAGATCATAAATCATAGAATTTATAGTGCAGAAGGCGGCCATTCGGCCCATCGAGTCTGCCGCGGCTCTTGCAAAGAGCACCCTACCCAAGCCCACACGTCCACCCTATCCCCATAACCCAGTAACCCCATCTATCCTAAGAGCAATTTAGTGTGGCCATTCCACCTAACCTGCACATCTTTGGACTGTGGGAGACAATTAGATCACCCGGAGGAAACCCACGCAGACACGGGGAGAACGTGCAGACTCTGCACACGCAGTGACCCAAGCGGGAATCGAACCTGGGACCCTGGCGCTGTGACGTCATAGTGGAACCACTATGCTACCGTGCTGCCCGACTTGCTCAGTTTTCTTTGGTGGAAACAGGCAGAGAGAATTCTCACACTATTCAGTCCTGGCACAACTATGATCAATGAAATTAAATCCTGAGATATAATTGCTGGTATCATAGACATGGAAAATATTTCCCAATACATATTATTGTGGGAAGTTAAAAGATTTATTCATTCCGTTAGTGATCAATGGATTAATCAGTATCTTGCCATGATAATTCTCTTGGAAAATGACCATCGGTTTAATGCCCTGTACCCGGTTCTCCGTCTCGGCAGCCCCGTTATCCGGCGCGGCGCACCCACCGCCACAACGGGATTCTCCGTTCCCGCAGCCGGGCAATGAGGTTTCCCATTGTGGCCACCCCACGCCAGCGAGAAACCCGCCGACATGGGGGCGCTGCCGGCGGAATTGGAGGATGCTGCCGAGGGAGAATCCCATTGATTGGGATTGTGAGCTGAACAAATGCATTTTTAATTGATCCTACTACTGTTGTGTGGTCAGGAATTACAGAGTCTATTCCACTGAATAACAATCTCAATTTGATTATGGTCTGAACAATAATTAGAAACCGCCTGTGATTATTGCAATGAACAATCCTTTGACAATCACAGTGAAAGATGCAATGAAATGTTTTCAGTTATTTGCTGTGTTTAATGGACTGGAAACGAATTTGGTATTTCCTATCAATGTTGCACAAATAACAATTAGTTGTGTAATGCTTGTTGGACTTTAACATAATGAGCTGTTCACTGATTTAATTCAACCTCGCAATGAATGAATTAGATAATTGTTTATTGGACCAAACAATCAATTCAAGTTCTCTCTGATTATTGGGATGAACGATGTTAACAGGTGATTAATCTTCCATTAAAAATTAATTAAATAATTCAATTAAAAAGCACCAGATCCGTCAGAACTTTACCAGTTTCAAGACATTTAATGTTGGGAAACTGGCAATCATTGATTAAAATATCTGAGCCATTTTAACAGCTAGTTCTTCCATATTCGCTTTGATTATTGGGTGTAATGATTAAAAGTTAGTTACTCTAACTCTTGGACTTATGAAGAATTTGCTCTTCACTTTTATCCGGAATCCAAGCAGTATAAAAAGTGTTGGCCCTCAGGACAATCTCAACAAAAGGACATTTGAAAAGGGACCTGTTGCAGTTACTGATGTCGTCTCCAAATCCCGCAGCCCACTGATCCCTCTCTGGGGTGGGGTGATATCTGGGCTTGGGTGATCTCTGGGGTTGGGTGATCTCTGGGGTTTGGTGATCTCTGGGGTTTGGTGATATCTGGGGTTGGGTGATATCTGGGCTTGGGTGATCTCTGGGCTTGGGTGATCTCTGGGGTTGGTTGATCTCTGGGGTTGGGTGATATCTGGGCTTGGGTGATCTCTGGGGTTGGGTGATATCTGGGCTAGGGTGATCACTGGGGTTTGGTGATATCTGGGGTTGGGTGATCTCTGGCGTTGGGTGATATCTGGGGTTTGGTGATATCTGGGGTTGGGTGATCTCTGGCGTTGGGTGATATCTGGGGTTGGGTGATCTCTGGGGTTGGGTGAACATAGAACATAGAACAATACAGCGCAGCACAGGCCCTTCGGCCCTCGATGTTGCACCGAAACAAAAGCCAGCTAACCTACACTATGCCATTATCATCCATATGTTTATCCAATAAACTTTTAAATGCCCTCAATGTTGGCGAGTTCACTACTGTAGCAGGTAGCGCATTCCACGGCCTCACTACTCTTTGCATAAAGAACCTACCTCTGACCTCTGTCCGATATCTATTACCCCTCAGTTTAAAGTTATGTCCCCTCGTGCCAGCCATATCCATCCGCGGGAGAAGGCTCTCACTGTCCACCCTATCCAACCCCCTGATCATTTTGTATGCCTCTATTAAGTCTCCTCTTAACCTTCTTCTCTCCAACGAAAACAACCTCAAGTCCATCAGCCTTTCCTCATAAGATTTTCCCTCCATACCAGGCAACATTCTGGTAAATCTCCTCTGCACCCGCTCCAAAGCCTCCACGTCCTTCCTATAATGCGGTGACCAGAACTGTACGCAATACTCCAAATGCGGCCGTACCAGAGTTCTGTACAGCTGCAACATGACCTCCCGACTCCGGAACTCAATCCCTCTACCAATAAAGGCCAATACTCCATAGGCCTTCTTCACAATCCTATCAACCTGGGTGGCAACTTTCAGGGATCTATGTACATGGACACCTAGATCCCTCTGCTCATCCACACTTTCAAGAACTTTACCATTAGCCAAATATTCCGCATTCCTGTTATTCCTTCCAAAGTGAATCACCTCACACCTCTCTACATTAAACTCTATTTTCCACCTCTCAGCCCAGCTCTGCAGCTTATCTATATCCCTCTGTAACCTGCTACATCCTTCCACACTATCGACAACACCACCGACTTTAGTATCGTCTGCAAATTTACTCACCCACCCTTCTGCGCCTTCCTCTAGGTCATTGATAAAAATGACAAACAGCAACGGCCCCAGAACAGGTCCTTGTGGTACTCCACTTGTGACTGTACTCCATTCTGAACATTTCCCATCAACCACCACCCTCTGTCTTCTTTCAGCTAACCAATTTCTGATCCACATCTCTAAATCACCCTCGATCCTCAGCCTCCGTATATTTTGCAATAGCCTACCGTGGGGTACCTTATCAAACGCTTTGCTGAAATCCATATACACCACATCAACTGCTCTACCCTCGTCTACCTGTTCAGTCTCCTTCTCAAAGAACTCAATAAGGTTTGTGAGGCATGACCTACCCTTCACAAAGCCATGCTGACTATCCCTGGTCATATTATTCCTATCTAGATGATTATAAATCTTGTCTCTTATAATCCCCTCCAAGACTGTTTCCACTACAGACGTGAGGCTCACTGGTCTATATTTGCTGGGGTTGTCTCTGCTCCCCTTTTTGAACAAAGGGACCACATATGCTGTCCTCCAGTCCTCTGACACTATTCCTGTAGCCAATGATGACATAAAAATCAAAGCCAAAGGTCCAGCAATCTCTTCCCTAGCCTCCCAGAGAATCCTAGGATAAATCCCATCAGGTCCCGGGGACTTATCTATTTTCAGCCTGTCCAGAATTGCCAACACCTCTTCCCTACGTACCTCAATGCCATCTATTCTATTAGCCTGGGGCTCAGCATTCTCCTCCACAACATTATCTTTTTCCTGAGTGAATACTGACAAAAATATTCATTTAGTATCTCGCCTATCTCTTCAGACTCCACACACAACTTCCCATCCCTGTCCTTGACTGGTCCTACTCTTTCCCTAGTCATTCGCTTATGCCTGACATACCTATAGAAAGCTTTTGGGTTTTCCTTGATCCTTCCTGCCAAATACTTCTCATGTCCCCTCCTTGCTCGTCTTAGCTCTCTCTTTAGATCCTTCCTCGCTACCTTGTAACTATCCATCGCCCCAACCGAAACTTCACACTTCATCTTCACATAGGCCTCCTTCTTCCTCTTAACAAGAGATTCCACTTCCTTGGTAAACCACGGTTCCCTCGCTCGACGCCTTCCTCCCTGTCTGACCGGTACATACTTATCAAGAACACGCAGTAGCTGATCCTTGAACAAGCCCCACTTATCCAGTGTGCCCAACACTTGCAGCCTATTTCTCCACCTTATCCCCCCCACCAAGTCACGTCTAATGGCTTCATAATTGCCCTTCCCCCAGCTATAACTCTTGCCCTGCAGTGTATACGTATCTCTTTCCATCATTAACGTAAACGTCACCGAATTGTGGTCACTGTCCCCAAAGTGCTCTCCTACCTCCAAATCCAACACCTGGCCTGGTTCATTACCCAAAACCAAATCCAACGTGGCCTCGCCTCTTGTTGACCTGTCAACATATTGTTTCAGGAAACCCTCCTGCACACACTGTACAAAAAACGACCCATCTATTGTACTCAAACTATATCTTTTCCAGTCAATATTTGGAAAGTTAAAGTCTCCCATAATAACTACCCTGTTACTTTCACACATATCCAGAATCATCTTCGCCATCCTTTCCTCTAAATCCCTAGAACTATTAGGAGGCCTATAAAAAACTCCCAACAGGGTGACCTCTCCTTTCCTGTTTCTAACTTCAGCCCATACTACCTTGGAAGAAGAGTCCCCATCTAGCATCCTCTCCGCCACCGTAATACTGCTCTTGACTAGCAGCGCTACACCTCCCCCTCTTTTGCCTCCTTCTCTGAGCTTACTAAAACACCTAAACCCCAGAACCTGCAACATCCATTCCTGTCCCTGCTCTATCCATGTCTCCGAAATGGCCACAACATCGAAGTCCCAGGTACCAACCCATGCTGCCAGTTCCCCTACCTTGTTTCGTAGACTCCTGGCATTGAAGTAGACACACTTCAAACCACCTACCTGAACACTGGCCCCCTCCTGCGACGTCAAATCTGTGCTCCTGACCTCTATACTCTCATTCTCCCTTACCCTAAAACTACAATCCAGGTTCCCATGCCCCTGCTGCATTAGTTTAACCCCCCCCCCCCCAAAGAGCACTAACAAATCTCCCCTCCCCCCCCCCCAGGATATTTGTGCCCCTCAAGTTCAGATGTAGACCATCCTGTCTGTAGAGGTCCCACCTTTCCCAGAAAGGGCCCCAGCTATCCAGAAACCTGAATCCCTCCCGCCTGCACCATCCCTGTAGCCACGTGGTTAAATGCTCTCTCTCCCTATTCCTCATCTCACTATCACGTGGCACGGGCAACAACCCAGAGATAACAACTCTGTTTGTTCTAGTTCTGAGTTTCCATCCTAGCTCCCTGAAATCCTGCCTGACATCCTTGTCACCTTTCCTACCTATGTCGTTAGTGCCAATGTGGACCACGACTTGGGTCTGCTCCGCCTCCCCCTGAAGGACCCGAAAAACACGATCCGAGACATCATGTACCCTTGCACCTGGGAGGCAACATATCAACCGTGAGTCTCTCTCGCTCCCACAAAATCTCCTATCTGTGACCCTGACTGTCGTGTCCCCAATTACTAATGCTCTGCTCCTCTCCCCAGAATTTATTGGTGAGGGTCTTCCCAGACGTCCGCGGGTCGACTTCCTGTTCCCGCCTAAAAAACGAATTAAAAAAAAAGGAAAATTCTCAGCTCCTGCTGAAATTGACTAACCAGCCAGCGCCACTCCCGCCGAAATCGACTGGCCTGCCCCTGCAAAGACAAGTGCTTTTAAAGGTTGACTTACCTCCCAGCAGCGACTTCCGCAATGCTCCCGCTGAAACTGACTCACCAGCTCCACTCCCGCCAAAATCGACTGGCCTGCCCCTGCAAAGACAAGTGCTTTTAAAGGACAGACTTACCTCCCAGCAACCACTTCCTCACTGCTCCCGCTGAAACTGACTCACCTGCTGTTCTCCCGCCGAAATCGACTGGCCTGCCCCTGCAAAGACAAGTGCTTTTAAAGGACAGACTTACCTCCCAGCAGCCACTTCCGCACTGCTCCCGCTGAAACTGACTCACCAGCTGTTCTCCCGCCGAAATCGACTGGCCTGCCCCTGCAAAGACAAGTGCTTTTAAAGGACAGACCTACCTCCCTGCAACCACTTCCGCAATGCTCCCGCTGAAACTGACTCACCAGCTGTTCTCACGCCGAAATCGACTGGCCTGCCCCTGCAAAGACAAGTGCTTTTAAGGGTTGACTTACCTCCCAGCAGCCACTTCCGCAATGCTCCCGCTGAAACTGACTCACCAGCTCCACTCCTGCCGAAATCGACTGACCTCTGGGATTGGGTGATCTCTGGGGTTGGGTGATATCTGGGGTTGGGTGATATCTGGGATTGGGTGATCTCTGGGGTTGGGTGCTATCTGGGGTTGGGTGAGCTCTGGGATTGGGTGATCTCTGGGTTTGGTGATATTTGGGGTTGGGTGATATCTGGGGTTGGGTGATATCAGGGTTTTGGTGATACTTGGGTTTGGGTGATATCTGTGAGTGGGTGATCTCTGGCGTTGTGTGATATCTGGTGTTGGGTGATCTCTGGGGTTGGGTGACCTCTGGGATTGGGTGATATCTGGGATTGGGTGATCTCTGGTGTTGGGTGATATCTGGGGTTGGATGATCTCTGGGTTTGGTGATATTTGGGGTTGGGTGATATCTGGGTTTGGGTGATATCAGGGTTTGGGTGATATCAGGGTTTGCGTGATATCCGGGGTTGTGTGGTCTCTGAGGTTGGGTGATCTCTGGGTTGGGTGATCTCTGGGGTTGGGTGATATCTGGGGTTGGGTGATACCTGGTGTTGGGTGATATCTGCGGTTGGGTGATTATCCTAGGATTATCATAGAATCCTATCTGGGGTTGGGTGATCTCTGGGTTGGGTGATCTCTGGTGTTGGGTGATATCAGGGTTTAGGTGATATCAGGGATTGCGTGATCTCTGGGGTTGGGTGGTATCTGGGGTTGTGTGATCTCTGTGTTGGGTGATCTCTGGGGTTGGGTGATATCTGGGGTTGGATGATATCTGGGGTTGGGTGATACCTGGTGTTGGGTGATATCTGCGGTTGGGTGATTATCATAGGATTATCATAGAATCCTATCTGGGGTTGGGTAATCTCTGGGTTGGGTGATCTCTGGTGTTGGGTGATATCAGGGTTTGCGGGATATCCGGGGTTGGGTGATCTCTGAGGTTGGGTGATCTCTGGCGTCGGATGATATCTGGGGTTGGGTGATAGCTGGGGTTGGGTGATCTCTGGGGTTGGGTGGTATCTGGGGTTGGGTGATCTCTGGGGTTGGGTGGTATCTGGGGTTGGGTGATATCCGGGGTTGGGTGATATCATGTGTTGGGTGATCTCTGGGGTTGGGTGGTATCTGGGGTTTGGTGATATCTGGGGTTCGGTATTACCTGGCGTTGGATGATATCTGCGGTTTGGGTGATATCGGGGTGGTGGGTAGATATCCGTTCTGCGGTGATGTTTGGGGGGGACATGAATTACAGGCTGGGTTCATATCGGAGGGGTGGGATGATATATTAAAATTAATAATCGATTAATGGCACAAGTATACTTCACTGAAGTCACTGTGAAAAGCCCCTAGTTGCCATATTACGGCCCTTGTTTGTGGAGACCGGCACTGGACGTGAACCCGCGCTGCTGGCATTGTCCTGCTTTGCAAGGTGGCTATTTAGCCCACTGTGCTAATCCAGCCCCTGTTGGGCTAGTTCGGGGGTTTGGGGTTGTCATCGGGCGGGATGATACCTGCCTGGGGACATCCGGGGGTTGTGGGTAATATCCGGAGGCTAATATCGAGGGTCGTTATAGCTAGGACTGATATACGGGGGGGGGGGGGGGGCGGGGGGCGGTGATATTTAGGGGTTGTGACATTCGGGTGGGTGGGGTAACATTCGGCGGGCGGGGGTGATGTCCGGTTGGGGCGGGTGACATTTGGCCGGCGGGGGTGATATCCGAGGGAGGGGCGGAGATGATATCCCAGAGAAGTGACATCTGCCGGGGAGGGGGGGGGGATTTGATGATATCGAGGGGCTGACCTGGGCGGGGGCGATACCTGGAGGGGGTTGGGTTGTGGGGGTGGGGGGGGGGGGCTGGATTTGTTGGGATCATAAAGTAGAATCATAGCATCAGCAGTGCAGAAGGAGGCCATTCGGTCCATCACGTCTGCACCAGCCCTAGGAAAGAGTGCCTCACCGATCCCTACACCTCTGCCCCATCCCAGTAACCCAGTGACCCCCTAACTCCGAGGTAACAATATCACAGAGGCGAATATCCGACGGGGGATGATATGTGTGGGAGGATGATATGAAGGGGGTGATATCGGGGTGGGGGTGATATCAGGGAGGGGATATCGGGAGGGGGTGATGTCGTGAGGGGGTGATATCAGTTTGAGGGTGATATCCGGGAGGTGGCGATATCCGGGAGGTGGCGATATCGGGGAGGGGGTGATATTGCAGAGGGAGTGATATCGGGGAGGGGGTGATATCGGGGTGGCGGTGATATCGGGGAGGGGGTGATATCAGGGTGATATCCGGGAGGTGGCGATTTTGGTGGAGGGGGTGATATCGGGGTGGGGGTGATTTCGGGGAGGGGGTGATATCGGGGAGGGGGTGATAACGGGGAGGGGGTAATATCGGGGAGGGGGTGATATCGGGGCGGGGTGATATCAGGAAGGGGTGATATCGGGGGAGGGGTGATATCGAGGAGGGGGTGATATCGGGAAGGGGTGATATCGGGGAGGGGGTGCTATCGGGGCGGGGGTGATATCGGGAAGGGGTGATATCGGGTGAGGGGGGTGATATCGAGGAGGGGGTGATATCGGGGAGGGGGCATATCGGGGAAGGGGTGCTATCGGGGAGGGGGTGATATCTGGGAAGGGGAGATACCGCGGAGGGGGTGATATCGGGGTGGGGGTGGGATCGGAGTAGGGGTGATATTGGGGTGGGGTGATAGCGGGGTGAGGGTGATATCCGGGAGGTGGCGATATCCGGGAGGTGGCGATATCGGGGAGGGGTTGATATTGCGGAGGGGGTGATATCGGGGACGGGGTAATATCGGGGTGGGGGTAATATCGGGGAGGGGGTGATATCAGGGTGAGGGTGATATCCGGGAGGTGGCGAAATCGTGGAGGGGGTGATATCGGGGTGGGGGTGATTTCGGGGAGGGGGTGATATCGGGGAGGGGGTGATAACGGGGAGGGGGTGATATCAGGGATGGGGTGATCTTGGGAAGGGGTGATATCGGGGGAGAGGGTGATATCGAGAGGGGGTGATATCGGGAAGGGGTGATATCGGGGAGGGGGTGCTATCGGGACGGGGTGATATCGGGAGGGATGATATCGGGGGAGGGGGTGATATCGAGAAGGGGGTGATATCTGGGAAGGGGGATATCGGGGAGGGGGTGGTATCGGGGTGGGAGTGAGATCGGAGTCGGGGTGATATTGGGGTGGGGTGATATCGGGGCGGGGGTGATATCGGGGAGGGGGTGATATCGGGTGTGAGTGATATCGGTGAGGGGGTGATATCGGGGAGGGGGTGATATCGTGGAGGGGGTGATATCGGGGAAGGGGTGATATCGGAGAGGGGGTGATATTGGGGAGGGGGTAATATCCGGGAGGGTGTGATATCGGGGAGGGGGTGATATCGGGAGGGGGTGATATCGGGGAGGGAGTGCTATCGGGGAGGGGTTGGTATTGGGGAGGGGGTGATATTGGGGAGAGGGTGATATCGGGGAGGGGGTGATATTGGGGAAGGGGTGTTATCGGGGAGGGGGTGATATCGGGGAGGGGGTGATATCGGGGAGGGGGTGATAACGGGGAGGGGGTGATATCGGGGAGGGGGTGATATCGGGGCGGGGTGATATCGCGAAGGGGTGATATCGGGGGAGGGGTGATATCGAGGAGGGGGTGATATCGGGAAGGGGTGATATCGGGGAGGGGGTGCCATCGGGGCGGGGGTGATATCGGGAAGGGGTGATATCGGGTGAGGGGGTGATATCGAGGACGGGGTGCTATCGGGGAGGGGGTGATATCTGGGAAGGGGAGATACCGCGGAGGGGGTGATATCGGGGTGGGAGTGGGATCGGAGTAGGGGTGATATTGGGGTGGGGTGATAGCGGGGTGAGGGTGATATCCGGGAGGTGGCGATATCCGGGAGGTGGCGATATCGGGGAGGGGTTGATATTGCGGAGGGGGTGATATCGGGGACGGGGTAATATCGGGGTGGGGGTAATATCGGGGAGGGGGTGATATCAGGGTGAGGGTGATATCCGGGAGGTGGCGATATCGTGGAGGGGGTGATATCGGGGTGGGGGTGATTTCGGGGAGGGGGTGATATCGGGGTGGGGGTGATAACGGGGAGGAGGTGATATCAGGGAGGGGGTGATATCGGGAAGGGGTGATATCGGGGGAGAGGGTGATATCGAGGAGGGGGTGATATCGGGAAGGGGTGATATCGAGGAGGGGGTGCTATCGGGACGGGGTGATATCGGGAGGGGTGATATCGGGTGAGGGGGTGATATCGAGGAGGGGGTGATATCGGGGAAGGGGGATATCGGGGAGGGGTGCTATCGGGGTGGGAGTGAGATCGGAGTCGGGGTGATATTGGGGTGGGGTGATATCGGGGTAGGGGTGATATCGGGGAGGGGGTGATATCGGGTGTGAGTGATATCGGGGAGGGGGTGATATCGGGGAGGGTGTGATATCGTGGAGGGGGTGATATCGGGGAGGCGGTGATATCGGGGAGGGGGTGATATTGGGGAGGGGGTAATATCGGGGAGGGGGTGATATCGGGAGGGGGTGATATCGGGGAGGGAGTGATATCGGGGAGGGGTTGGTATTGGGGAGGGGGTGATAGTGGGGAGGGGGTGATATCAGGGAGGGGGTGATATTGGGGAAGGGGTGTTATCGGGGAGTGGGTGATATCGGGGAGGGAGTGATATCGGGGAGGGGGTGATATTGGGGAGGGGGTGATATTGGGGAGGGGGTGATATCGGGAAGGGGGTGATATCAGGGTGAGGATCATATCCGGGAGTTGGCGATATCGGGGAGGGGGTGATATCGCGGAGGGGTGATATCGGGGTGGGGGTGATATCAGGGAGGGGATATCGGGAGCGGGTGATGTCGTGAGGGGGTGATATCAGTTTGAGGGTGATATCCGGGAGGTGGCGATATCCGGGAGGTGGCGATATCGGGGAGGGGTTGATATTGCGGAGGGGGTGATATCGGGGAGGGGGTGATATCGGGGTGGGGGTGATATCGGGGAGGGGGTGATATCAGGATGATATCCGGGAGGTGGCGATATCGGGGAGGGGGTGATATCGGGGTGTGGGTGATTTCGGGGAGGGGTTGATATCGGGGAGGGGGTGATAACTGGGAGGGGGTGATACCGGGGAGGGGGTGACATCGGGGCCGGGGTGATATCGGGAAGGGGTGATATCGGGGGAGTGGTGATATCGAAGAGGGGGTGATATCGGGAAGGGGTGATGTCGGGGAGGGGGTGCTATCGGGGCGGGGTGATATCGGGAAAGGGTGATATCGGGTGAGGGGGTGATATCGAGGAGGGGGTGATATCGGGGAGGGGGCATATCGGGGAGGGGGTGCTATCGGGGAGGGGGTGATATCTGGGAAGGGGAGATACCGCGGAGGGGGTGATATCGGGGTGAGAGTGGGATCGGAGTAGGGGTGATATTGGGGTGGGGTGATAGCGGGGTGAGGGTGATATCCGGGAGGTGGCGATATCCGGGAGGTGGCGATATCGGGGAGGGGTTGATATTGCGGAGGGGGTGATATCGGGGACGGGGTAATATCGGGGTGGGGATAATATCGGGGAGGGGGTGATATCAGGGTGAGGGTGATATCCGGGAGTTGGCAATATCGTGGAGGGGGTGATATCGGGGTGGGGGTGATTTCGGGGAGGGGGTGATATCGGGGAGGGGGTGATAACGGGGAGGGGGTGATATCGGGGAGGGGGTGATATCGGGAAGTGGAGATATCGGGGGAGGGGGTGATATCGAGGAGGGGGTGATATCGGGAAGGGGTGATATCGGGGAGGGGGTGCTATCGGGGCGGGGTGATATCGGGAAGGGGTGATATCGGGGGAGGGGGTGATATCGAGGAGGGGGTCATATCGGGGAAGGGGGATATCGGGGAGGCGGTGGTATCGGGGTGTGAGTGAGATCGGAGTAGGGGTGATATTGGGGTGGGGTGATATCGGGGTGGGGTTGATATCGGGGAGGGGGTGATATCGGGGTGGGAGTGATATCGGGGAGGGGGTGATATCGGGGAGGGGGTGATATCGTGGAGGGGGTGATATCGGGGAGGGGGTGATATCGGGGAGGGGCTGATATTGGGGAGGGGTAATGTCGGGGAGGGGGTGATATCGGGGAGGGGGTGATATCGGGGAGGGGGTGATATCGGGGAGGGAGTGATATCGGGGAGGGGTTGATATTGGGGAGTGTGATATTGGGGAGGGGGTGATATCTGGGAGGGGGTGATATTGGGGAAGGGGTGTTATCGGGGAGGGGGTGATATCGGGGAGGGAGTGATATCAGGGAGGGGGTGATATCGGGGTGGGGGTGATATCAGGGTGAGGGTGATATCCGGTAGGTGGCGATATCGGGGAGGTGGCGATATCGGGGAGGTGGTGATATTGGGGAGGGGGTGATATCGGGGAGGGGGTGATATTGGGGAGGGGGTGATATCGGGGACGGGGTAATATCGGGGTGGGGGTAATATCGGGGAGGGGGTGATATCAGGGTGAGGGTGATATCCGGGAGGTGGCGATATCGTGGAGGGGGTGATATCGGGGTGGGGGTGATTTCGGGGAGGGGGTGATATCGGGGTGGGGGTGATAACGGGGAGGAGGTGATATCAGGGAGGGGGTGATATCGGGAAGGGGTGATATCGGGGGAGAGGGTGATATCGAGGAGGGGGTGATATCGGGAAGGGGTGATATCGAGGAGGGGGTGCTATCGGGACGGGGTGATATCGGGAGGGGTGATATCGGGTGAGGGGGTGATATCGAGGAGGGGGTGATATCGGGGAAGGGGGATATCGGGGAGGGGGTGCTATCGGGGTGGGAGTGAGATCGGAGTCGGGGTGATATTGGGGTGGGGTGATATCGGGGTAGGGGTGATATCGGGGAGGGGGTGATATCGGGTGTGAGTGATATCGGGGAGGGGGTGATATCGGGGAGGGTGTGATATCGTGGAGGGGGTGATATCGGGGAGGCGGTGATATCGGGGAGGGGGTGATATTGGGGAGGGGTAATATCGGGGAGGGGGTGATATCGGGAGGGGGTGATATCGGGGAGGGAGTGATATCGGGGAGGGGTTGGTATTGGGGAGGGGGTGATAGTGGGGAGGGGGTGATATCAGGGAGGGGGTGATATTGGGGAAGGGGTGTTATCGGGGAGTGGGTGATATCGGGGAGGGAGTGATATCGGGGAGGGGGTGATATTGGGGAGGGGGTGATATTGGGGAGGGGGTGATATCGGGAAGGGGGTGATATCAGGGTGAGGATCATATCCGGGAGTTGGCGATATCGGGGAGGGGGTGATATCGCGGAGGGGTGATATCGGGGTGGGGGTGATATCAGGGAGGGGATATCGGGAGCGGGTGATGTCGTGAGGGGGTGATATCAGTTTGAGGGTGATATCCGGGAGGTGGCGATATCCGGGAGGTGGCGATATCGGGGAGGGGTTGATATTGCGGAGGGGGTGATATCGGGGAGGGGGTGATATCGGGGTGGGGGTGATATCGGGGAGGGGGTGATATCAGGATGATATCCGGGAGGTGGCGATATCGGGGAGGGGGTGATATCGGGGTGTGGGTGATTTCGGGGAGGGGTTGATATCGGGGAGGGGGTGATAACTGGGAGGGGGTGATACCGGGGAGGGGGTGACATCGGGGCCGGGGTGATATCGGGAAGGGGTGATATCGGGGGAGTGGTGATATCGAAGAGGGGGTGATATCGGGAAGGGGTGATGTCGGGGAGGGGGTGCTATCGGGGCGGGGTGATATCGGGAAAGGGTGATATCGGGTGAGGGGGTGATATCGAGGAGGGGGTGATATCGGGGAGGGGGCATATCGGGGAGGGGGTGCTATCGGGGAGGGGGTGATATCTGGGAAGGGGAGATACCGCGGAGGGGGTGATATCGGGGTGAGAGTGGGATCGGAGTAGGGGTGATATTGGGGTGGGGTGATAGCGGGGTGAGGGTGATATCCGGGAGGTGGCGATATCCGGGAGGTGGCGATATCGGGGAGGGGTTGATATTGCGGAGGGGGTGATATCGGGGACGGGGTAATATCGGGGTGGGGATAATATCGGGGAGGGGGTGATATCAGGGTGAGGGTGATATCCGGGAGTTGGCAATATCGTGGAGGGGGTGATATCGGGGTGGGGGTGATTTCGGGGAGGGGGTGATATCGGGGAGGGGGTGATAACGGGGAGGGGGTGATATCGGGGAGGGGGTGATATCGGGAAGTGGAGATATCGGGGGAGGGGGTGATATCGAGGAGGGGGTGATATCGGGAAGGGGTGATATCGGGGAGGGGGTGCTATCGGGGCGGGGTGATATCGGGAAGGGGTGATATCGGGGGAGGGGGTGATATCGAGGAGGGGGTCATATCGGGGAAGGGGGATATCGGGGAGGCGGTGGTATCGGGGTGTGAGTGAGATCGGAGTAGGGGTGATATTGGGGTGGGGTGATATCGGGGTGGGGTTGATATCGGGGAGGGGGTGATATCGGGGTGGGAGTGATATCGGGGAGGGGGTGATATCGGGGAGGGGGTGATATCGTGGAGGGGGTGATATCGGGGAGGGGGTGATATCGGGGAGGGGCTGATATTGGGGAGGGGGTAATGTCGGGGAGGGGGTGATATCGGGGAGGGGGTGATATCGGGGAGGGGGTGATATCGGGGAGGGAGTGATATCGGGGAGGGGTTGATATTGGGGAGTGTGATATTGGGGAGGGGGTGATATCTGGGAGGGGGTGATATTGGGGAAGGGGTGTTATCGGGGAGGGGGTGATATCGGGGAGGGAGTGATATCAGGGAGGGGGTGATATCGGGGTGGGGTGATATCAGGGTGAGGGTGATATCCGGTAGGTGGCGATATCGGGGAGGTGGCGATATCGGGGAGGTGGTGATATTGGGGAGGGGGTGATATCGGGGAGGGGGTGATATTGGGGAGGGGGTGATATCGGGGAGTGGATGATATTGGGGAGGGGATACCCGGGGTTGGGGAGGGGCAGTGTTCCTGTGTCTATTGAGACACAATAATCCTGACGACCCCCAATGGGGCCAATCGGCATCAGAAGCCGCCACCTCGCCTGTGCCGCACCCATCCCAGCATGCCCTGCGTGCCGGCGGCGGTCATGTGTTGCCAGTAGGTCCTCCGGCAGCCAAATTGTGTTTCCAGGGGAGACTCCATGTGGTCATCTTGTGTTGCCAGGGGAGACTCCAGGTGACCATCTTGTGTTGCCAGGGGAGACTCCAGGTGGTCATCTTGTATTGCCAGGGGAGACTCCAGGTGGTCATCTTGTGTTGCCAGGGGAGACTCCGGGTGGCCATATTGTGTTGCCAGGGGAGACGATGCCAGTCAGTGGGTGGCCCGCGCACTGCCTGCTGGGATAGTGACCGTCCCGCACACGCGCACGGACAGCTCTGTGTGAAGCCTCCATTGTCTGAAGCATTATTATTACTGGCATAAGCCCCAGAGTCCTCAACCGTTCCTCAAATGATAAGCCCGCCTCTGCCTCCAGACCGTCCGGCTTCACTCTCGGTGCTGAAACACCCATTCCCCTTTCCTTGGAGGGACAGCAGCTGGCGAGCAGTGAGGGCGGCTTGGGCTGAGTTTGTCGGTGTCTGTGTCTCTGTCTCTCTCTGTGTCTCTGTCTGTGTCTTAGGCTGTGTCTGGGCCTGTGTCTTTGCGTCTGTCCGTGTCTCTGTCTGTGTCTCTATTTCTCTCTGTCTCTCTTACAGTTTCTCTGTCTGCATCGCTGTCTATATCTTTGTCTGTGCCTCTGTCTGTGCCGTTGCCTGTGCCCGTGTCTGTGCCTGTGGCTGTGCCTGTGTCTATATCTGTGTCGCTGACTGTGTCACTGACTGTCTCTCAATTTGTGTCTTTGTCTCTGTCAGTGTCTGTCTCCGTCTGTGTCTCTGCCTGTACCTGTGTGTCTTTCTCTGTCTGTCTCTCTGTCTGTGATTCTATCTGTGTCTCTGTGTGTGCCTGTATATCTGTCTGTGTCTGTGGCTCTGACTGTGCCTCAGTCTGTGTCTCTGCCTGTACCTGTGTCTCTGTCTATGCCTGTGCCTCTGTCTGTGTTTCTGTCTGTGTAATGTCTCTCTCTGTGTCTCGGTATCGATCTATGTCTGTGTCCCTGTCTGTGTCTGTGTCTTCGTATCTGTCTCTACCTGTGTCCCGTGTCTCTGTCTGTGTCCCTGTCTCTTCTGTGTTTGTGTCTTTGTCTCTATCCGTGTCTCTATCTTTGTCTGTGTCTCTGTCTGTGTCTGTGTTTGTGCCTCTATCTGTGATTCTGACTCTTTCTCGCTCTGTGTCTCTGTCTATGTATATGTATCTGCCTGTGTCTCGGTCTGTGTCTATGCCGGTGTCGCTGACTGTCTCTCTGTCTGTGTCTGCGTCTCTGTCTATATCTGTGTCTGTGTCTCTGTCTATGTCTCTGCCTGTGCCTGTGTCTGTGCCTGTGTCTCTGTCTGTGTCTCTGACTGTGTCGCTCACTGTCTCTCAATCTGTGTCTGTCTCTGTGTGTGTCTCTGTCATGTCTCTGGCTGTGTCTGTGTCAGTGGCTCTGTCTTTGTTTCTGTCCGTGTCTTTGTCTTTGTCTGTGTCTGTTTTATGTCCCTGTCTGTGATTCCGTCTCTTTCTCTGTCTGTGTCTCTGTCTGTGTCATTGTATCTGCCTGTGTCTCTGCCTGTAGCTGTGTCTCTCTCCCTGTCTGCCTCTCTGTCTGTGATTATGTCTGTGTTTATATCAGATTCTCTGCCTGTGTCTCTGTCTGTGTCTCTGTCTGCGTCTGTGCCTCCGTCTATGTCTCTGTCTGGGTCGGTGTCTGTATCTGTGTCTCTGTCTGTGTATGTGTCTGAGTCTGGGTCTCTGTATGAGACTGTGTCTCTGTCTGTGTCTCTGAATCGGTCAGCGGTTCTGCCTGTGTCTCTGCCTGTGTCTGTGTCTCTGTTTGTGTCTCAATCTGTGTCTCCATCTGTGTCTGTGTCTGTCTGTGCCTGTGTCTGTGCCTGTGCCTTTGTATCTGTCTGTGCTGTGTCTGTTACTCTGTTTGTGTCTCTGTCTGTGTTTCTGACTGTGTCTGTGTCTCTGTCCCAACTCTATCTGTGCCTGTGCCTGTGTCTCTGTTTCTGTCTCTGCCTGTGTCACTGTATCTGTCTGTGTCTCTGCCTGTATCTGTGTGTCTCTCTCTGTCTGTCTCCCTGTCTGTGATTCTGTCTGTGTTTCTGTCAGATTCTCTGTCTCTGTCTGTGTCTCTGTCTGTGCCTGTGCCTGTGTCTCTGTCTGTGCCTTTGTATCTGCCTGTGTCTCTGTCTCCGTCTGTTACTCTGTCTGTGTCTCTGTCTGTGTTTCTGTCTGTGTCTGTGTCTCTGTCACAACTCTATCTGTGTATGTGCCTGTGCCTGTGTCTCTGTTTCTGTCTTTGCCTGTGTCACTGTATCTGTCTGTGTCTCTGCCTGTATCTGTGTGTCTCTCTCTGTCTGTCTCCCTGTCTGTGATTCTGTCTGTGTTTCTGTCAGATTCTCTGTCTCTGTCTCTGCCTCTGCCTCTGCCTCCGCCACTGCCTCTGCCTCCGCCTGCGTCTCTGTCTCTGTCTCTGCCTCTACCTCTGCCTCTGCCTCCGCCACTGCCTCTGCCTCGGCCTGCGTCTCTGCCTCCGCCTGCGTCTCTGTCTCTGTCTCTGCCTCTACCTCTGCCTCTGCCTCTGCCTCTGCCTGCGTCTCTGCCTCCGCCTCCGCCTGCGTCTCTGTCTCTGTCTCTGCCTCTGCCTCTGCCTCTGCCTCCGCCTCTGCCTGCGTCTCTGCCTCCGCCTGCGTCTCTGTCTCTGCCTCTGCCTCTGCCTCCGCCTGCGTCTCTGCCTCTACCTCTGCCTCTGCCTCCGCCACTGCCTCTGCCTCCGCCTGCGTCTCTGCCTCCGCCTGCGTCTCTGTCTCTGTCTCTGCCTCTGCCTCTGCCTCTGCCTCCGCCTGCGTCTCTGCCTCTACCTCTGCCTCTGCCTCCGCCACTGCCTCTGCCTCCGCCTGCGTCTCTGCCTCCGCCTGCGTCTCTGTCTCTGTCTCTGCCTCTGCCTCTGCCTCTGCCTCCGCCTGCGTCTCTGCCTCTACCTCTGCCTCTGCCTCCGCCACTGCCTCTGCCTCCGCCTGCGTCTCTGCCTCCGCCTGCGTCTCTGTCTCTGTCTCTGCCTCTACCTCTGCCTCTGCCTCTGCCTCCACCTGCGTCCCTGCCTCCGCCTGCGTCTCTGTCTCTGTCTCTGCCTCTGCCTCTGCCTCCGCCTGCGTCTCTGTCTGCGTCTCTGTCTGCGTCTCTGTCTCTGCCTCTGCCTCTGCCACCGCCTGCGTCTCTGCCTCTGCCTGCGTCTCTGTCTCTGTCTCTGCCTCTGCCTCTGCCTGCGCCTCTGCCTCCGCCTGCGTCTCTGCCTCCGCCTGCGTCTCTGTCTGCCTCTGCCTCCGCCTGCGCCTCTGCCTCCGCCTGCGTCTCTGTCTCTGCCTCCGCCTGCGCCTCTGCCTCCGCCTGCGTCTCTGCCTCTGCCTCTGCCTCTGCCTCCGCCTGCGTCTCTGTCTGCGTCTCTGTCTCTGTCTCTGCCTCTGCCTCAGCCTCCGCCTGCGTCTCTGCCTCCGCCTGCGTCTCTGTCTCTGCCTCTGCCTGTGCCTCCACCTGCGTCTCTGCCTCCGCCTGCGTCTCTGTCTCTGTCTCTGTCTCTGCCTCTGCCTCCGCCTGCGCCTCTGCCTCCGCCTGCGTCTCTGTCTCTGTCTCTGCCTCTGCCTCTGCCTGCGTCTCTGCCTCCGCCTGCGTCTCTGTCTCTGTCTCTGCCTCTGCCTCTGCCTCTGCCTCTGCCTCTGCCTCTGCCTGTGCCTCCGTCTCTCTCTCTGCCTCTGCCTGCGCCTCCCTCTCTCACTGCCTCCCTCTCTCTCTGCCTCGCTCTCTCTGTGCCTCTCTCTCTCTCTGCCTCTCTCTCTCTCTGCCTCTCTCTCTCTCTCTGCCTCTCTCTCTCTCTGCCTCTCTCTCTCTCTGCCTCTCTCTCTCTCTGCCTCTCTCTCTCTGCCTCTCTCTCTCTGCCTCTCTCTCTCTGCCTCTCTCTCTCTCTGCCTCTCTCTCTCTCTGCCTCTCTCTCTCTCTCTGCCTCTCTCTCTCTCTGCCTCTCTCTCTCTGCCTCTCTCTCTCTGCCTCTCTCTCTCTGCCTCTCTCTCTCTGCCTCTCTCTCTGCCTCTCTCTCTCTCTGCCTCTCTCTCTCTCTGCCTCTCTCTCTCTCTGCCTCTCTCTCTCTCTGCCTCTCTCTCTCTGCCTCTCCCTCTCTGCCTCTCTCTCTCTGCCTCTCTCTCTCTGCCTCTCTCTCTCTGCCTCTCTCTCTCTGCCTCGCTCTCTCTCTGCCCCTCTCTCTCTGCCTCTCTCTCTCTGCCTCTCTCTCTGCCTCTCTCTCTCTCTGCCTCTCTCTCTCTGCCTCTCTCTCTCTGCCTCTCTCTCTGCGTCTCTGTGTCTCTTTCTCTGTGTCTCTGTTTGTGTCTCTCTGTGTCTCAGTCTCTCTCTCTGTCTGTGACACATTCTGCTGCACAGACTGTGTTCAAGTGTGAGGCACACACCCAGCTGAACGGCAATGGTGGGAAGCCGCACACCCAGCTGATCGGCAATGGGGGGAAGCACACACCTTGCTGAACGGCAATGCGGGAACCCGCACACCCAGCTGATCAGCCATGCAAGGGGAGCACACTCCCAGCTGATCGGCAATGGGGCGAAGGGCAGACCCAGCTGATCGTCAATGCTAGGAAGGACAGACCCAGCGGATCGGCCATGGGGGGATGCACGCACCCACCTGATCGGCAATGCGGGGAATGACAGACCCAGCTGATCGGCCATGGGGGGGGGGAGGGTCACACCCACCCACCGATAGTCCCTCCTGGTAATGCAGAATGGTGAATCAGGGTGAGGCTGGCTGGTGATGGTCAGTTTTATCGGCAGTGCGAGGAGAGAGATGCCGAGTGGGTGGGGTTTCCTCTCAGTATTTAATGAATTGAAGTATTGAACTAAAGGGAACTTCCAGCACATTCTTCAACTGCTGCCTGAACTGAGTCTGTGTCACGGCGTCAATCGCAGTGTTTGTGCAGCAACTCAGGAGCTGCAGCATGTAGCCCAATTCCCGAACATAATCATCTAACCACACAGACTGAAACCCCAGTAACCACATCCGGTTCCATATAGAATAAACCATTAACGTTGACCATAACAGGATGAAATTGGCGGAGATAATGAAGAGTAAAATGATGGATTTGCTCCGACTCTCCATCTCTGGGTCTCTGGGACTGTGCCCACTGCTGTGAGCCCGGAGTCTCCTGCGGGCCCTGCTGCTCAGGACAATGTGTCTGACGGTGAGAACATTGAGCAGCAGAATCAGGGCGAATGGAACACCCGGGGTTAGAATGTTGTGGAGGAACTCGATTGTTGTCCAGACCGGCGAGTACCCAACATCCATTGTGACAAAACAAAACCAGGGGGCGTTCAACAGATAATACAGACCGGACAACATAAACCCCCAGGAAATGTCCTTCAAACAGCTCAGCACAGCCACTGTTCCCAGAACCACAGCCGCCGTTTTCTCGCTGCAATATTTACTTTTCAGCTTCGGGCAGCAAATGGCCACAAATCGATCAAAGGTGAAAGTGACGGTGAACCAGACAGAACAGTCGGTGGCTGCAAAAAGCAGGGCGGCGTGGATATTACACATGCGGATTAACCGCAGGAAATAAAACTGTTCCCTAAAAACAATGGGAATGTGTCTCAATATCAGGTCGAGAATAACGACCAGTAGATCCCCCACTGCCATGGCCACCAGGTAACAAGTCACACATTTGGACAGCCCACAGTTTCTTCTCTTCAGGATCACAATTGTGATGAGGTTCACTGTGAGGGAGGGAAATACACAATGAAATTATACATCAGCCTGGGAAAGACATCACAAGTATGGTCGGTGTGATGTTGAGGGAGTCAAATAAATATATACAAATACATACACTCACACACATACAGAGACAGTAACACACTCACACACACACACACACACAGAGACAGTAACACACTCACACACAGACACTGACACACTCACACTCACACAGATACAGTAACACACTCACACACACACAGACAGAGAGAGTAACGCACTGACACACAGACACTGACACACTCACACTCACACAGAGACAGTAACACACTCACACACACACACACTAACACACTCACACTCACACAGAGACAGTAACACACACACAGACAGAGACACTAACACACTCACACACAGAGACACTAACACACTCACACTCACACAGAGACAGTAACACACACACACAGACAGAGACACTAACACACTCACACACAGAGACAGTAACACACACACTAAGACACACACACTAACACACACACACACACACATACAGAGAAAGTAATACACTCACACACACACATGCACTGACACACACTCACTAACACACATACAGAGACAGTAATACACTCACAATCACACAGGCACTAACACACACACATAGTAATACACTCACACACACAGACAGAGACAGTAATACACTCACACAGACACAAACACACTCACACACACATACAGAGACAGTAATACACACACACATACAGTAATACACTTACACACACAGTCAGAGACTGTAATGCACTAACACTCACACAGACACTAACACACACGCACGCAGTAATACACTCACAGACAGAGACAGTAATACACTCACACTCACACAGACACTAACACACACACATACAGTAATACACTCACACACACAGACAGATACAGTAATACACACACACACAGAGACACTGACACACACACACACAGGCAGAGACAGTAATGCCCTCACACTCACACAGACACTAACACACTCACACACACAGACAGAGACACTAACACACTCACACACAGATAGTAGCACACTCTCACACACACACACACACTAACACACGCACAAACACAAACAGAGACAGTAATACACTCACACTCACACAGACACTAACACACACACACACACACTAATACACTCACTCACAGACAGAGACAGTAATACACACACACTCACACACACATACAGTAATACACTCACACACACACAGACAGTAATACACTGACACACACACAAAGACACTGACACACACACACACAGACAGTAATACCCTCACACCCACACTAACACACTCACACAGACAGTAACACACACACACAAAGACAGTAATGCACTCACACACACACATACACTGACACACACTCACAAACACACATACAGAGACAGTAATACACTCACACTCACACAGGCACTAACACACACACCACAGTAATACACTCACACACAGACAGAGACAGTAATACACTCACACTCACACAGGCACTAACACACTCACACACACATACAGTAATACACACACATAGTCAGAGACAGTAATCCACTCACACACACACACTCACACACACATACAGTAATACACTCACACACACACAGACAGTAATACACTGACACACACACAGAGACACTGACACACTCACACACAGACAGTAATACCCTCACACACACACACACAGACAGTAACACACACACTCACAAAGACACTAACACGCAGAGACAGTAACACACACACACATACAAAGACAGTAATGCACTCACACATACATACACTGACACATACTCACAAACATACATACAGAGACAGTAATACACTCACACAGACACTAACACACACACACAGTAATACACTCACACACACAGAGACAGAGACAGTAATACACTCACACAGACACTGGCACACACTCACACACACACAGAGACAGTAATACCCTCACACTCACACCGACACTAACACACACACATACAGAGACAGTAATACACTCACACTCACACAGACACTAACACTCTCACACACACACAGACACTGACACACACTCACAAACACACATACAGGGACTTTAATAAACTCACACTCACACATACACTAACACACACACAGTAATACACGCACACTCATACAGACACTAATAACCGCACACACACACAGACAGTAATACACTCACGCACAAAGGCACTAATACACACTCACAAAGACACTAATGCACACACTCACAAACAGACACAAATACACACACTCACTGACATAGATACACTAATACACACACTCACAGAAACAGGGGCACTAATACACACACTCAAAGACATACAGATACACTAGTACACACACTCACTGACACGCAGATACACTAATACAAATTCACAGACACACACACACACTAATACACACATACACTAATACGCACACACAGAGACACTAATACACATACAGACACTAATCTTTAATTAATGGGATCTTAACTTGCCAAACTACGCCAAGTTGGGGGAAACTTAGTTGATGAATCAAAGTCCTGGCGCAATACAACAAGTTGTAAGATTTGTACTATTTCTGGACTACGCCAAGTTGTTGGATTCCTAGTATTATTCGACTGTGTAAAGTTGAAGGAATTTATATCAATTCCACTATTCGGTTACCAGTAGCACTTTGCGAATACTGGAACTAAGCAGGAATTTGCAGTATAAACTCCTCAGGTGCCAAAGGGAATTGTTTTATTTGTAGTCGCTTGATTACAATTTGAAAGTCATTTAAAAGGCAATTCGTAGACAATTCGAAGCTTTCAGAGAATTACAGACATTATCTTTCTTTGCTTAGGCAGACAGCTCGAAAGTAACTTTTAAAAGGTCAAAGTCTGGCAATGAAACATGAAGAGAGAGAGAAAGCTAATCTTCAGCTAAACTCAAACTCAAAGTCAAAAGTACACTACATCACTGACACAGACTAACAAAAAGACACAACCCCCAAAAGACGTCTCACATTAACAGACAGACTAAGAGAATTAAAGACAGAAATTAAGGACAGACAACACAGCAAAACACAAATACTAACAGAAAGACTCTAAAATGGCGGGCGGAAACTTTTCAGTTGTACACTTTCATGTCTGCCTTAAGTCATCTAATCACACCCCAATATAATCCGAATTGGTTTGGGTTAGACTCAAACACATTTGATTTGATGGCAAGCCGTCCATCTTCAATGTGCAACATCAGCTTTTCTGACTTAGCTGTTATCTGCATTGTGAACAATGGTGCCTTCATGTTGCTATGGTATTCAATCCTTGTCCTTGACAATTAGCACAAGCAGTGTTAAATTGTCTTGCAACTGTGCTGTTTTAATGTCAAACTGAGTTTGAAAATATGCATTTGCCAGAACAACGGACCTAAGTAAAAGTGAATTACCTGTATAAATGGGTATTTAAAACTGGGGCTTAATATTAATGCTTAAAAAGCTATCTTTTACCTATACTAGTTGTATTCGAAATACCCGCCTTCTACAGTGCTGAAGGAGGTGACACCGTTCTGTAACAAGCTCCTTGTTATATCAGATTTGACAGGACCATCCACAGCCTGGTGTCAGGCTCCAGGCCGTGCTGAAGGAGGCGACACCGTTCTGTAACCAGCTCCTTGTTATATCAGATTTGACAGGACCATCCACAGCCTGGTGTCAGGCTCCAGGACGTGCTGAAGGAGGCGACACCGTTCTGTAACCAGCTCCTTGTTATATCAGATTTGACAGGACCATCCACAGCCTGGTGTCGGGCTCCAGGCCGTGCTGAAGGAGTTGACACCGTTCTGTAACCAGCACCTTGTTATATCAGGTTTGACAGGACCATCCACAGCCTGGTGTCGGGCTCCAGGCCGTGCTGAAGGAGGTGACACCGTTCTGTAACCAGCACCTTGTTATATCAGGTTTGACAGGACCATCCACAGCCTGGTGTCAGGCTCCAGGCCGTGCTGAAGGAGGTGACACCGTTCTGTAACCAGCTCCTTGTTATATCAGATTTGACAGGACTATCCACAACTTGGTGTCAGGCTCCAGGCCGTGCTGAAGGAGGTGACACCGTTCTGTAATCATCTCCTTGTTATATCAGATTTGACAGGACCATCCACAGCCTGGTGTCAGGCTCCAGGACGTGCTGAAGGAGGCGACACCGTTCTGTAACCAGCTCCTTGTCAGATCAGATTTGACAGGACCATCCACAGCCTGGTGTCAGGCTCCAGGCCGTGCTGAAGGACGTGACACCGTCCTGTAACCAGCTCCTTGTTATATCAGATTTGACAGGACCATCCACAGCCTGGTGTCAGGCTCCAGGCCGTGCTGAAGGAGGCGACACCGTTCTGTAACCAGCTCCTTGTTATATCAGATTTGGCAGGACCATCCACAGCCTGGTGTCAGGCTCCAGGCCGTGCTGAAGGACGCGACACCGTTCTGTAACCAGCACCTTGTTATATCAGATTTGACAGGACCATCCACAGCCTGTTGTCAGGCTCCAGGCCGTGCTGAAGGAGGCGACACCGTTCTGTAACCAGCACCGTGTTATATCAGATTTGACAGGACCATCCACAGCCTTGTGTCAGGCTCCAGACCGTGCTGAAGGAGGCGACACTGTTATGTGTCCAGCTCCTTGTTCTACCAGATGTGCCAGACGCTCTGCTCCTGGGTTAGGAGTAGATTGTTAAAGTGTTCTTGTAATTCCCCATGATGCTGGTACAGAGAACATCCCCCTCTCTCTTTCCAGCCTTTCCCCTCTCGGCAGAGTTTGCTCCATTATTTGGTCATGTTACAGACCCAGTTTCACAGTAACTGTAGTCCCACAGACCTCGTCCAGAACTGGGTCACCAAACTATCTGTTCTCACTGAATATCTGCAGCAGCTCACAACACGACGTCCAGATACCGATCTTTATCCCATCTACTACCTTCCCAATAACTCAACCTCCAGAAACACATCCACATCACCTCCACTAACATCCCAATAAAACTTCCTCCAGAAACACATCCACATCACCTCCACTAACTTCCCTGTAACTCCAACTCCAGTAACACATCCACATCACCTCCACTAACCTCCCAATAAAACTTCCTCCAGAAACACATCCACATCACCTCCACTAACTTCCCAATAACACAACCTCCAGAAACACATTCACATCACCTCCACTAACCTCACAATAACACTTCCTCCAGAAACACATCCACATCACCTCCACTAACCTCCCAATAACACAACCTCCAGAAACACATCCACATCACCTCCACTAACTCCTCAATAACGCAACCTACAGAAACACATCCTCATCACCACCACTAACTGCTCAATAACACAACCAACAGAAATACATCCACATCACCTCCGCTAACACCACAATAAAACAACCTTCAGAAACACATCCTCATCGCGTCCACGAACATCCATAATCATCTCGACTAACTCATCCTCATTACCTCCTCTAAATTCCCAATAACGCAACCTCCATTAACCCATCCTCATCTCCTCCAGTAACATCCCAATAACACAACCTCCAGTAACCCATCCTCATCACCTCCACTAACTTCCCAATAACACAACCTCAAGAAACCCATCCACATCTTGAGATCAGGCACAGGGCTAAATCGCTGGCTTTGAATTCCCGTACCAGCCTCCCCGAACAGGCGACAAGGGGCTTGTCATAGTAATTGCATTTGAAGCCTACTTGTGACAATAAGCGATTTTCATCACATTACCTCCACTAACTCCCCAAAAACACTACCTCCAGAATAACCATCCACATCACCTGCACTAGACACCCAAAAACACAAACTCCAGAAACACATCCTCATCACCTCCACGAACGTCCCAATAACACAACCTCCAGAAACACATCTTCATCACCTCCACTAACTTCCCAATAACACAACCTCCAGAAACACATCCTCATCACCTCCACTAACTTCCCAATAACACACCTTCCAGAAACACATCCACATCACCTCCACTAACTTCCCAATAACACACCTTCCAGAAATACATCCTCATCACCTCCACTAACGTTCCAATAACACAACCTCCAGAAACACATCCTCATCACCTCCACTAACTTCCCAATGACACAACCTCCAGAAACACATCCACTTCACCTCCACTATCTTCCCAATATCACAACCTCCACAAATATATTCCCATCACCTCCACTAACTCATCAATAGCAGAACCTCCAGAAACCCATCCACATCACCTCCACTAACTTCCCAATGACACAACCTCCAGAAACACATCCTCATCACCTCCACTAACTTCCCAATGACACAACCTCCAGAAACAGTTCCTCTTCACCTCCACGAACGTCCCAATAACACAACCACCAGAAACACATCTTCATCACCTCCACTAACTTCCCAATGACACAACCTCCAGAAACACATCCACTTCACCTCCACTATCTTCCCAATATCACAACCTCCACAAATATATTCACATCACCTCCACTAACTCATCAATAGCAGAACCTCCAGAAACCCATCCACATCACCTCCACTAACTTCCCAATGACACAACCTCCAGAAACACATCCTCATCACCTCCACTAACTTCCCAATGACACAACCTCCAGAAACAGTTCCTCTTCACCTCCACGAACGTCCCAATAACACAACCACCAGAAACACATCTTCATCACCTCCACTAACTTCCCAATAACACAACCTCCAGAAACAAATCCTCATCACCTCCACTAACTTCCCAATAACACACCTTCCAGAAACACATCCACATCACCTCCACTAACTTCCCAATAACACACCTTCCAGAAACACATCCTCATCACCTCCACGAACGTCCCAATAACACAACCTCCAGAAACACATCCTCATCACCTCCACTAACGTCCCAATAACACAAACTCCAGAAACACATCCTCATCACCTCCACTAACTTCCCAATGACACAACCTCCAGAAACACATCCTCATCACCTCCACTAACTTCCAAATGACACAACCTCCAGAAACCAATCCACATCCGCTCCACTAACGTCGCAATAACACAACCTCCAGAAACCCATCCACATGACCAACACTAACTTCCCAATTAGAAAACCGCGACAAACCCATCCACATCACCGCCACTAACTTCCCAATAACACAACCTCCAGAAACACATCTTCATCACCTCCACTAACTTCCCAATAACACAACCTATCGAAACCGATCCATATCAGCTCCACTAACTCCCCAATAACACAACCTCCAGAAACCCATTCACATCACCTCCTTAAACTTCCCAATAACACAACCTCCAGAAACCCATCCACAGCTCCTCCACTAACTCCCCAATAACACAACATCCAGAAACACATCCTCACCATCTCGACTAACTTCCCAATTACACAAACTTTATAATCCGATCCATATCAGCTCCACTAACCATCCAATAAAACAACCTCCAGAAACACATCCACAGCACCTCCACTAACTTCCCAATAACACAACCTCCAGAAACACATCCTCATCACCTCCACTACCCTCCCAATAACACAACCTCCAGAAACACATCCTCATCACCTCCACTACCCTCCCAATAACACAACCCCCACAAACACATCCTCACCATCACGACTAACTTCCCAATAAGACAATCTCCACAAACACATCCACATCACCTTCACTACCTTCCCAATAACACACCCTCCAGAAACACATCCACTTCACCTCCACTAACCTCCCAATAACACAACCTCCAGAAACACATCCTCATCACCTCCACTAACCTCCCAATAACACAACTCCCAGAAACACATCCTCACCATCTCGACTACCTTCCCAATAACACAATCTCCAGAAACCCATCCACATCACCTCCACGAACTTACCAGTACCACAACCTATAGAAACCTATCCATATAAGCTCCACTAACCATCCAAGAACACAACCTCCAGAAACACATGCACATCACCTCCACGAACTCCCCAATAACACAACCTCCAGAAACCCATCCACCGCACTTCAACTAACTCCCCAATGACACAACTTCCAGAAAAACATCCTCATCACCTCGCCAACTTCCCAATAACACAACCTCCAGAAACCCATCCACATCACCTCCACTAACTCCCCAATAACACAACATCCGGAAACACATCCTCACCATCTCGACTAACTTCCCAATAACACAATCTCCAGAAACACATCCTCATCACCTCCATTAAATTCCCAATAGCACAACCTCCAGAAACTCATCCACATCACAATGATCTTTAAGAACATAGGAACTTAGGAACTAGGAGCACGATTAGGCCATCTGGCCCCTCGACCCTGCTCCACCATTCAATGAGGTCATGGCTGATCGTTTGTGGACTCAGCTCCAGTTTCCGACCCGAACACCATAACCCTTAATCCCTTTATTCTTCCAAAAAACAATCTATCGTTATCTTAAAAACATTTAATGAAGGAGCCTCTACTGCTTCACTGGGCAAGGAATTCCATAGAGTCAAAACCCTTTGGGTGAAGAAGTTGCTTCTAAACTCAATCCTGAATCTACTTCCCCTTTTGAGGCTATGCCCCCTTGTTCTGCTTTCACCCGCCAGTTCGAACAACCTGCCCGCATCTATCCTATCTATTCCCTTCATAATCTTACATGTTTCTGTAAGATCCCCCCTCATCCTTCTAAATTCCAACGAGTACAGTCCCAGTCTCCTCAACATCGCCTCGTAATCCAACCCCTTCAGTTCCGAGATTAAACTAGTGAATCTCCTCTGCACACCCTCCAGCGCCAGTACGTCCTTTCTCAGGTATGGAGACCAAAACTGAACACAATACTCCAGGTGTGTCCTCACTAACACCTTATACAATTGCAGCATAACCTCCCTAGTCTTAAACTCCATCCCTCTAGCAATGAAGGACAAAATTCCATTCGCCTTCTTAAACACCTGTTGCACCTGTGAACCAACCTTTTGCGACTCATGCACTAGCACACCCATGTCTCTCTGCATAGCAGCATGTTTTAATTTTTTATCATTTAAATAATAATCCCTTTTGCTGTTATTCCTACGAAAATGGATGACCTCACACTTGTCACCATTGTATTCCATCTGCCAGAGTCAAGGCCATTCACTTAACGCATCCACATCCCTCTGCAGACTTCCGGCATCCTCTGCGCTTTTTGCTTTACCACTCATCTTAATGGCGTCTGCAAACTTGAACACATTGCCCTTGGTCCCCAACTCCAAATCATCCATGTAAATTGTGAACAATTGTTGACTCAACACCCCTGAGGGACACCACTAGCTACTGATTGCCAACCAGAGAAATACCCATTTATCCCCACTCTTTGCTTTCTATTAATTAACCAATCCTCTATCCATGCTACTACTTTCCCCTTAATGCCATGCATCTTTATCTTATGCATCAACCTTTTGTGTGGCACCAAGGTGTGACAAGTCAAAGGCTTTCTGGAAATCCGGATATACCACATCCATTATCTCCCCGTTATCTACCGCAGTGGCAATGCCCTCAAAAAATTCCACTAAATTAGTTAGGCACGACCTGCCCTTTATGAACCCATGCTGCGCCTGCCCAATGGGACAATTTCCATCCAGATGCCTCGCTATTACTTCCTTGATGATAGATTCCAGCATCTTCCCTACTACCAAAGTTATGCTCACTGGCCTATAATTACCCGCTTTCTGCCTACCTCCTTTTTTAAACAGTGGTGTCACGTTTGCGAATTTCGAATCCGCCGGGACCACCCCAAAGTCTGGTGAATGTTGGTAAATTATCACTAGTGCATTTGCAATTTCCCTAACCATCTCTTTTAGCACACTGGGATGCATTCCATCAGGGCCAGGAGACTTGTCTACCTTTAGCCCCATTAGCTTGCCCATCACTATCTCCTTACTGATAACAATCATCTCAAGGTCCTCACCTGTCAAAGCCTCATTTCAATCAGTCAATGGCATTTTATTTGTGTCTTCCGCTGTGAAGACCGACCCAAAACACCAGACCAGTTCCTCAGCCATTTCTTCATCTCCCTTCTCATCCTCTAAAGGACCAATATTTGCCTTAGCCACTCATTTTTGTTTTATATATTTGTAGAAACGTTTACTATCTTTTTATATTCTGAGCATGGTTACTCTCATAATCTATCTTACTCTTCTTTATAGCTTTTTTAGTAGCTTTCTGTTGCCCCTTGAAGATTTCCCAGTCCTCTAGTCTCCCACTAATAGTTGTCACTTTGTATGCGTTTTCTTTCAATTTGATACTCTCCCTTATTTCCTTAAATATCCACGGTCGATTTTCCCTTTTTCTACCGTCCTTCCTTTTTGTTGGTATAAACCTTTGCTGAGCACTGAGAAAAATCGCTTGGATGGATCACCACTGTTCCTCAACTGTTTCACCATTAAGTCTTTGCTCCCAGTCTACCTTAACGAGCTCTTCTCTCATCCCATTGTATTCGCCTTTGTGAAAGCACAAAACACTAGTGTTTGATTTTACCTTCTCGCCCTTCATCTGTATTTCAAATTCCACCATATTGTGATCGCTCCTTCCGAGAGGATCCCTAACTATGAGATCCTGAATCAATCCTGTCTCATTACACAGGACCAGATCTAGGACCGCTTGTTGACTCATAGATTCCATTACATACTGTTCTAGGAAACTATCGCGGATACATTCTATAAACTCCTCCTCAAGGCTGTCTTGACCGACCTGGTTAAACCAATCGACATGTAGATTAAAATCCCCATGATAACTGCTGTACCATTTCAACATGCATCCGTTATTTCCTTGTTTATTGCCTGCCCCACCATAATGTTACTATTTGGTGGCCTATAGATTACTCCTATCAGTGACTTTTTCGCCTTATTATCCCTGAGTTCCACTCAAACGAATTCAAACTTATCCTGCATAACACTGATGTCATCCTTAAATAAAGGAGCTACACCACCTCCCTTACCATCCACTCTGTCCTTCCGAATAGTTTGACACCCTCGGATATTTAACTCCCAGTCGTGACCATCCTGTAAACATGTTTCAGTAATGGCCACTAAATCATAGTCACTCACGATGATTTGAGCCATCCACTCATTTAGCTTATTCCGAATACTACGAGCATTCAGCTAAAGTACACTTATGTCGGCTTTTTTACCTCTGTTTTGAATCTTAACACCTCGATCAGTAACCTCTCCTAAGTTATATTTCCTCTTAACTTTTCTCCGAATTTTCCTTGTCGTTGAACCCATATCTTCCTGCAACAACCTGCCGCATTGCTTACCATTAATGTTTTTACTTCCCGTTTTATTCCTTTTAATATTACTGTTCACTGTTTAATATTAATATTCACTGTTCCTTGTACTGTCGCCGTTTTTGATTTTTGACTATGGCTCCTCTGCCTTACACTTTCCCCCTCACTGCCTTTTGTTCTGATGCTGTTTTACTAACTTCCGACTTCCTGCATCGGTTCCCATCACTCTGCCACAGCAGTTCCAACCCTCCCAACAGCTCTAGCAACCCCCCCCCCTTTATGGACGCAATAATACAACTTCCAGAAACACATACAAATCACGTCCACTAACTTCCCAATAACACAACCTCCAGAAACACATCCACAGCAGCTCCACTAACTTCCCAATAACACAACCTCCAGAAATCCATCAGCATCACCGCCACTAACTTCCCAACAACACAATCTCCATAAACACATCTTCATCATCTCCATTAACTTCCCAATAACACAACCTCCAGAATCACATCCAGAGAACCTCCACTGTGAAAGCAGGCTAGCAGCATGGTTCAATTCCCGTCCCAGCTTCCCCGAACAGTCGCCGGAATGTGGCGACTAGGGTCCATCATTGAAAGCCTACATGTAACAATAAGCGATTTTCAATTTTCCTTTTAAATTCAATAACACAACCCCCAGAAACACATTCGCAGCACCCGCACCAACATCCCAATAACACAACCTTGGTAAACACATCCTCATCACCTCCACGAAACTTCCAATCACACAATCGCAAGAAACCCAACCACAACAACCCCACTAAATTCCCAATAACATAACCTCCAGAAACACACCCACATCACCTCCACTAACCTCCCAATAAAACAACTCCAGAAACACACCCCCATCACCTCCACTAACCACCCAATAACACAACCACCAGAAACACATCCACTTCACCTCCACTAACATCCCAATAACACAACCTCCAGAAACACATCCACAGCACCTCCACCAACCTCCCAATAACACAATCTCCAGGAACACATCCTCATCACCTCCACTAACCTCCCAATAACACAACCTCCAGAAACACATCCTCATCACCTCCACTAACGTCCCAATAACACAACCTCCAGAAACACATCCTCATCACCTCCACTAACTTCCCAACAACACAACCTCCAGAAACACATCCTCCTCACCCCTACTAACTCCCCAATAACACAACTTCCATTAATACATCCTCATCACCCCCAATACCTTCCCAATATCACAACCTCCACACACATATTCACATCACCTCCACTAACTTTCCAATAACACAACCTACAGAATCACAATCTCATCACCTCCACTAACTCATCCGTAGCACAACCTCCAGAAACCCATCCAAAGCTCCTCCACTAAATTCCCAATAGCACAGCCACCATAAACACATTCAGGACACATCCATTAACTTACCCATAACACAACCTCCACAAACATATTCACATCACCTCCACTAACTTCCCAATAACACAACCTCCAGAAACACATCCACATCACCTCCACTAACTTCCCAATAACACATCTCCAGAAACACATCCTCATCACCTCCACTAACTTCCCAATAGCACAACCTCCAGAAACACATTCTCATCACCTCCACTAACTTCCCAATAACACAATCTCCATAAACAAATCCTCATCACCTCCACTAACATCCCAATTGCACAACCTCCAGAAACACATCCTCATCACCTCCACTAACTTCCCAATAACGCATCCTCCAGAAACACATCCTCATCACCTCCACTAACTTCCCAACAGCACAACCTCCAGAAACACATCCACATCACCTCGACTAAACTCCCAATAAAACAACCACCAAAAATACAAGCACTTCACCTCCACTAACATCCCAATAACACAACCTCCAGAAAAACATCCACAGCACCTCCACTTACCTCCCAATAACACAACCACCAGAAACACATCCACTTCACCTCCACTAACTTCCCAATAACACAACTCCAGAAACACATCCACTTCACCTCCACTAACATCCCAATAACACAACCTCCAGAAAAACATACACAGCACCTCCACTAACTTCCCAATAACGCAACCTCCAGAAACACATCCTCATCACCTCCACTAACTTCCCAACAACACAACCTCCAGAAACACATCCACATCACCTCGACTAAACTCCCAATAACACAACCACCAGAAATACAAGCACTTCACCTCCACTAACATCCCAATAACACAACCTCCAGAAAAACATCCACAGCACCTCCACTTACCTCCCAATAACACAACCACCAGAAACACATCCACTTCACCTCCACTAACTTCCCAATAACACAACTCCAGAAACACACCCCCATCACCTCCACTAACCACCCAATAACACAACCACCAGAAACACATCCACTTCACCTCCACTAACATCCCAATAACACAACCTCCATAAAAACATCCACAGCACCTCCACTAACCCCCCAATAACACAACCTCCAGAAACACATCCACAGCACCTCCACCAACCTCCCAATAACACAATCTCCAGGAACACATCCTCATCACCTCCACTAACCTCCCAATAACACAACCTCCAGAAACACATCCTCATCACCTCCACTAACGTCCCAATAACACAACCTCCAGAAACACATCCTCATCACCTCCACTAACTTCCCAACAACACAACCTCCAGAAACACATCCTCATCACCCCTACTAACTCCCCAATAACACAACTTCCATTAATACATCCTCATCACCCCCAATACCTTCCCAATATCACAACCTCCACACACATATTCACATCACCTCCACTAACTTCCCAATAACACAACCTACAGAATCACAATCTCATCACCTCCACTAACTCATCCGTAGCACAACCTCCAGAAACCCATCCAAAGCTCCTCCACTAAATTCCCAATAGCACAGCCACCATAAACACATTCAGGACACATCCACTAACTTACCCATAACACAACCTCCACAAACATATTCACATCACCTCCACTAACTTCCCAATAACACAACCTCCAGAAACACATCCACATCACCTCCACTAACTTCCCAATAACACATCTCCAGAAACACATCCTCATCACCTCCACTAACTTCCCAATAGCACAACCTCCAGAAACACATCCTCATCACCTCCACTAACTTCCCAATAACACAATCTCCATAAACAAATCCTCATCACCTCCACTAACATCCCAATTGCACAACCTCCAGAAACACATCCTCAACACCTCCACGAACTTCCAAATAACACAAACTCTAGAAACACATCCCCATCACCTCCACTAACTTCCCAATAACACAACCTCCAGAAACACATCCTCATCACCTCCACTACCCTCCCAATAACACAACCTCCAGAAACACATCCTCATCACCTCCACTACCCTCCCAATAACACAACCCCCACAAACACATCCTCACCATCACGATTAACTTCCCAAAAAGACAATCTCCAGAAACACATCCACATCACCTTCACTACCTTCCCAATAACACACCCTCCAGAAACACATCCACTTCACCTCCACTAACCTCCCAATAACACAACCTCCAGAAACACATCCTCATCACCTCCACTAACCTCCCAATAACACAACTCCCAGAAACACATCCTCACCATCTCGACTACCTTCCCAATAACACAATCTCCAGAAACCCATCCACATCACCTCCACGAACTTACCAATACCACAACCTATAGAAACCTATCCATATAAGCTCCACTAACCATCCAAGAACACAACCTCCAGAAACACATGCACATCACCTCCACGAACTCCCCTATAACACAACCTCCAGAAACCCATCCACCGCACTTCAACTAACTCCCCAATGACACAACCTCCAGAAACACATCCTCATCACCTCAACTAACTCCCCAATGACACAACTTCCAGAAACACATCCTCATCACCTCGCCAACTTCCCAATAACACAACCTCCAGAAACCCATCCACATCACCTCCACTAACTCCCCAATAACACAACATCCGGAAACACATCCTCACCATCTCGACTAACTTCCCAATAACACAATCTCCAGAAACACATCCTCATCACCTCCATTAACTTCCCAATAGCACAACCTCCAGAAACCCATCCACATCACAATGATCTTTAAGAACATAGGAACTTAGGAACTAGGAGCACGATTAGGCCATCTGGCCCCTCGACCCTGCTCTACCATTCAATGAGGTCATGGCTGATCGTTTTGTGGACTCAGCTCCACTTTCCGGCCCGAACACCATAACCCTTAATCCCTTTATTCTTCAAAAAACAATCTATCTTTATCTTAAAAACATTTAATGAAGGAGCCTCTACTGCTTCACTGCGCAAAGAATTCCATAGAGTCAAAACCCTTTGGGTGAAGAAGTTGCTTCGAAACTCAATCCTGAATCTACTTCCCCTTTTGAGGCTATGCCCCCTTGTTCTGCTTTCACCCGCCAGTTGGAACAACCTGCCCGCATCTATCCTATCTATTCCCTTCATAATCTTACATGTTTCTGTAAGATCCCCCCTCATCCTTCTAAATTCCAACGAGTACAGTCCCAGTCTCCTCAACATCGCCTCGTAATCCAACCCCTTCAGCTCCGATATTAAACTAGTGAATCTCCTCTGCACACCCTCCAGCGCCAGTACGTCCTTTCTCAGGTATGGAGACCAAAACTGAACACAATACTCCAGGTGTGTCCTCACTAACACCTTATACAATTGCAGCATAACCTCCCTAGTCTTAAACTCCATCCCTCTAGCAATGAAGGACAAAATTCCATTCGCCTTCTTAAACACCTGTTGCACCTGTGAACCAACCTTTTGCGACTCATGCACTAGCACACCCATGTCTCTCTGCATAGCAGCATGTTTTAATATTTTATCATTTAAATAATAATCCCTTTTGCTGTTATTCCTACCAAAATGGATGACCTCACACTTGTCACCATTGTATTCCATCTGCCAGAGTCAAGGCCATTCACTTAACGCATCCACATCCCTCTGCAGACTACCGGCATCCTCTGCGCTTTTTGCTTTACCACTCATCTTAATGGCGTCTGCAAACTTGAACACATTGCCCTTGGTCCCCAACTCCAAATCATCCATGTAAATTGTGAACAATTGTTGACTCAACATCCCTGAGGGACACCACTAGCTACTGATTGCCAACCAGAGAAATACCCATTTATCCCCACTCTTTGCTTTCTATTAATTAATCAATCCTCTATCCATGCTACTACTTTCCCCTTAATGCCATGCATCTTTATCTTATGCATTAACCTTTTGTGTGGCACCAAGGTGTGACAAGTCAAAGGCTTTCTGGAAATCCGGATATACCACATCCATTGTCTCCCCGTTATCTACCGCAGTGGCAATGCCCTCAAAAAATTCCACTAAATTAGTTAGGCACGACCTGCCCTTTATGAACCCATGCTGCGCCTGCCCAATGGGACAATTTCCATCCAGATGCCTCGCTATTTCTTCCTTGATGATAGATTCCAGCATCTTCCCTACTACCGAAGTTATGCTCACTGGCCTATAATTACCCGCTTTCTGCCTACCTCCTTTTTTAAACAGTGGTGTCACGTTTGCGAATTTCGAATCCGCCGGGACCACCCCAAAGTCTGGTGAATGTTGGTAAATTATCACTAGTGCATTTGCAATTTCCCTAACCACCTCTTTTAGCACACTGGGATGCATTCCATCAGGGCCAGGAGACTTGTCTACCTTTATCCCCATTAGCTTGCCCATCACTATCTCCTTACTGATAACAATCATCTCAAGGTCCTCACCTGTCAAAGCCTCATTTCAATCAGTCAATGGCATGTTATTTGTGTCTTCCACTGTGAAGACCGACCCAAAACACCAGATCAGTTCCTCAGCCATTTCTTCATCTCCCTTCTCATCCTCTAAAGGACCAATATTTACCTTAGCAACTCATTTTTGTTTTCTATATTTGTAGAAATGTTTACTATCTTTTCATATTCTGAGCATGGTTACTCTCATAATCTATCTTACTCTTCTTTATAGCTTTTTTAGCAGCTTTCTGTTGCCCCTTGAAGATTTCCCAGTCCTCTAGTCTCCCACTAATAGTTGTCACTTTATATGCGTTTTCTTTCAATTTGATACTCTCCCTTATTTCCTTAAATATCCACGGTCGATTTTCCCTTTTTCTACCGTCCTTCCTTTTTGTTGGTATAAACCTTTGCTGAAAGCACAAAACACTAGTGTTTGATTTTACCTTCTCGCCCTTCATCTGTATTTCAAATTCCACCATATTGTGATCGCTCCTTCCGAGAGGATCCCTAGAACATAGAACATAGAACATAGAAAATACAGCACAGAACAGGCCCTTCGGCCCACGATGTTGTGCCGAACCTTTGTCCTAGATTAATCATAGATTATCATTGAATTTACAGTGCAGAAGGAGGCCATTCGGCCCTTTGAGTCTGCACCGGCTCTTGGAAAGAGCACCCTACCCAAACTCAACACCTCCACCCAACACCAAGGGCAATTTGGACATTAAGGGCAATTTATCATTGGCCAATTCACCTAACCCGCACATCTTTGGACTGTGGGAGGAAACCGGAGCACCCGGAGGAAACCCACGCAGACACGGGGAGGACGTGCAGACTCCGCACAGACAATGACCCAATCCGGAATCGAACCTGGGATCATGGAGCTGTGAAGCAATTGTGCTATCCACAATGCTACCGTGCTGCCCTTAAGAACAAATAAATCTACACTATATCATTTTACCGTAATCCATGTACCTATCCAATAGCTGCTTGAAGTTCCCTAATGTTTCCGACTCAACTACTTCCACAGGCAGTGCATTCCATGCCCCCACTACTCTCTGGGTAAAGAACCTACCTCTGATATCCCTCCTATATCTTCCACCTTTCACCTTAAATTTATGTCCCCTTGTAATGGTGTGTTCCACCCCTAACTATGAGACCCTGAATCAATCCTGCCTCATTACACAGGACCAGATCTAGGACCGCTTGTTGCCTCGTAGATTCCATTACATACTGTTCTAGGAAACTATCGTGGATACATTCTATAAACTCCTCCTCAAGGCTGTCTTGACCGAACTGGTTAAACCAATCGACATGTAGATTAAAATCCCCACGATAACTGCTGTCCCATTTCTACATGCATCCGCTATTTCTTTGTTTATTGCCTGCCCCACCATAATGTTACTATTTGGTGGCCTATAGATTACTCCTATCAGTAACTTTTTCGCCTTATTATCCCTGAGTTCCACTCAAACGAATTCAAACTTATCCTGCATAACACTGATGTAATCCTTTACTATTGCCCGGATGTCATCCTTAAATAACAGAGCTACACCACCTCCCTTACCATCCACTCTGTCCTTCCGAATAGTTTGACACCCTCGGATATTTAACTCCCAGTCGTGACCATCCTGTAACCATGTTTCAGTAATGGCCACTAAATCATAGTCACTCACGATGATTTGAGCCATCAACTCATTTAGCTTATTCCGAATACTACGAGCATTCAGCTAAAGTACACTTATGTCGGCTTTTTTTACCTCTGTTTTGAATCTTAACACCTCGATCAGAAACCTCTCCTAAGTTATATTTCCTCTTAACTTTTCTCCGAATTTTCCTTGTCGTTGAACACATATCTTCCTGCAACAACCTGCCGCATCGCTTACCATTAATGTTTTCACATCCCGTTTTATTCCTTTTAATATTACTGTTCACTGTTTAATATTAATATTCACTGTTCCTTGTACTGTCGCCGTTTTTGATTTTTGACTCTGGCTCCTCTGCCTTACACTTTCCCCCTCACTGCCGTTTGCTTCTGACCCTATTTTACTAACTTCCGACTTCCTGCATCGGTTCCCATCACCCTGCCACAGCAGTTCCAACCCTCCCAACAGCTCTAGCAAACACCCCCCCCCCCCTTTATGGACGCAATAATACAACTTCCAGTAACACATACAAATCACCTCCACTAACTTCCCAATAACACAACCTCCAGAAATCCATCATCATCACCGCCACTAACTTCCCAATAACACCACCTCCAGAAACACATCCGCAGCAGCTCCACTAACTTCCCAATAACACAACCTCCAGAAACCCATCCTCATCACCTCCACAAATTTCCCAATAACACAACCTCCAGAAATCCATCATCATCACCGCCATTAACTTCCCAATAACACAACCTCCAGAATCACATCCAGAGAACCTCCACTGTGAAAGCAGGCTAGCAGCATGGTTCAATTCCCGTACCAGCTTCCCCGAACAGTCGCCGGAATGTGGCGACTAGGGTCCATCATTTAAAGCCTACTTGCAACAATAAGCGATGTTCAATTGTCCTTTTAATTTCAATAACACAACCTCCAGAAACACATTCGCAGCACCCGCACCAACATCCCAATAACACAACCTTGGTAAACACATCCTCATCACCTCCACGAAACTTCAAATCACGCAATCGCAAGAAACCCAACCACAACAACCCACTAAATTCCCAATAACATAACCTCCAGAAACACATCCACATCACCTCCACTAACCTCCCCATAACACAACCTTCAGAAACACATCCTCATCTCCTCCACTAACGTCCCAATAAAACAACCGCCAGAAACACATCCACGTCACCTCCACTAACCTCCCAGTAACACAATCTCCAGAAACACATCCACAGCACCTCCACCAACCTCCCAATAACACAATCTCCAGAAACACATCCTCATCACCTCCACTAACCTCCCAATAACACAACCTCCAGAAACACATCCTCATCACTTCCACTAACGTCCCAATATCACAACCTCCAGAAACACATCCTCATCACCTCCACTAACTTCCCAATGACATAACCTCCAGAAACACATCCCCATCACCTCCACTAACCTCCCAATAACACAATCTCCAGAAACCCTGCCACAGTAGCCCCACTAGCTTCCCGATAGCACAACCTCCAGAATTTCGCTCAAAGCATCGCCACTAACTTCCCAATAACAAAATCTCGAAAAACACATCCACAGCACACTCTCTAACTTCCAAATAACACAACCTCGAGAATACCACCCTCATCAACTCCACTAAACTCCCAATAAATGAAATGAAAATCGCTTAATTTCACAAGCAGGCATCAAATTAAGTTACTGTGATAAGCCCCTAGTCGCCACATTCTGTCGCTTGTTCGTGGAGGCTGTTACGGGAATTGAACAGTGCTGCTGGCCTGGCATGGTCTGCTTTCAAAGCCAGCGATTTAGCCCTGTGCTAAACAGCCCCTATAATGCCCAGTGCTAAACAGGCACTAACAATCACAAGAAACCCAACCACAGCACCCCCAATAACTTGCCAATAACACAACCTCCTGAAACACATCCACAGCAACTCCACTAACCTCCCAATAACTCAACCTCCAGAAACACATCCTCATCGTCTCCACTAACTTCCCAATACCACAACCTCCAAAAAACATCCTTATCACCTCCAGGTACTCCCCAATAACACAATCTCCTGAAACACATTCACAGCCCCTCCACTGACTTCCTAATAACCCAAACTCCAGAAACACAACCACATCACTTCCACTAATGCCCCAATAACACAACCACCAGAAACACATCCACATGACCTCCCGTAACATTCCAATAACACAACCTCCAGACACCCATTCACATCACCTCCACTAACCTCCCAATAACACAACCTCCAGAAATACATTCACATCACCTCCACTAACTCCCCAATAACACAACCTCCAGAGACCCACCCACAGCCCCTCCACTATCTCAACTGGACATGGAATGAAAATTAACTGTTTTCCCATTCGTTGGAAACGGGATAATTTTTTTGCGTGAGACTGTGGAGAATTTCAATCATAGAATGAGAACATTGCTCTTGAGAGCTGCAAGATTTGGAACCAATGTAGATCAGTGAGCACACGGATGGTACGTGACTGGTATTGTGTGTGGGTTAGGATATGGACAGCAGAGTTGGGGGTGATCTATGCTTCCTGAAGATTAGCAACAGCAATTGGGTGACGAGAATCTAATCGCAATAGTCGAATCTAGATTTGACACAGACACAGATGATGGATTATTCTGCAGCTGTGATGAGGCGATGGAAAGAGGGCAGGATTTGGAATAGAAAGAACATCTGGATATAAATAATTTCAGTGTCAAAGGGAGCGCGGAGATTGTGACCCCAGTCTCCGATTTCAGCGAGAGAGCGCTGTGTGGATTCTGGATAGGGACTGAGATTAGTGACTGGAACTGAAGAACATGCATTCAATCTTTCCAAGATGGCAATGTCCAGATCAATAATATACTTAAAGTAGTTTACAGAATAAATAACTGGATAGTGAGGCGTACCAGGGACACCGACAACAGCCAGGAGGGGATAATAACCCGCCTGAATTATCATAAGCACATCTTCGATCCAATCTGGTGAAGGGAAAGGATCTCGTGCAATCCAATAAAGACCCTGGAATAAACTCCTGTCCATTGCTGTAAAGTCCCTGTGGTTAGATCTCAGATTCTGATCCCTTGCTGTAACGTTCCTGTGGATAGTTCCCATATTCTGATCCATTGCTGTAACGTTCCTGTGGATTGTTCCCAGATTCTGATCCATAGCTGTAACGTTCCTGTGGATAGTTCCCAGGTTCTGATCCATTGCTGTAACGTTCCTGTGGATAGATCCCATATTCTGATCCATTGCTGTAACGTTCCTGTGGATAGTTCCCAGGTTCTGCTCCCTCCTCTCGGTCTCTCTGGGGCCGCTGATCTCTGGCACTGTTGGAATTGACGCTCCCGCTGACAGTTTGGGATAACACAATGAAAGGAATCCCTTATTAATAGCAGAGAAAAACCCTCCAGTGACACGGTTAGATCCATAGAGACTGACATTAATCACAGTCACTAAACAAACAGGCTCAGTTAACCCCTTTCAATCCAATACTTTTTATATCACAATGAAAGAGAAGATTAGCCGGGTCTGGATTGGCTGTGTGACAGTGACTGAGGGATGGAGTGTGGAAATAGTGGGCACACTGACCCTGATACTCAATCCTCATTGAACTCTGAGTGGTTCCAGGGGACTGGGGCATTTTCAATGTCCCATCCTGTTTATAAAAGGAGAGAGAGGGATAAACCCTGGAGTGTCAGAGCAGTCAGGATAATGTTAGTCACCAGGACATTTCTTGGGGTCAGACAGGAATCTTGCTCCTTCGCGAGGAAATGGTGTTATGTGAACAGAAACACGGCGATATTCGTGGGAAATCACATCGCATGTTGTTATTGCAGTTATATTTCAAAATAACTGGAGGATTAATGAGGGATCTGATATGAATTTATGTACTGGGACACATTGTGATCAAATGTCATTTATTAGAGATGTTATCGAGTCCCAAAGCCGTGGATTACAGGGTCTGTGACAGTGAGAATGTGATATTGGCTAAGAAACAGAAAGCAGAGAGAAGCGGTGAATGATAGTTATTCAGATAGGAGGGGAGGAGACATTGATGTTCACTCGGGGTCCACATGAGGACAATTGCTCTTCAAGATACAATTCACTGAAATAGACTTCAATGGAAAGAATTTCAACATTCACAAATGACAGACACTCAGCAATGACACAGTGAGCAGGTAGCAGCAATCTTCAGCAGCATGTTCCCAGATCTGTGAAAGGGAGAGTCACGGGGAAAGTAAATTTAAATCACTGTTGTGTGGGTGATGCATTCGGGAGGAGGGCTGAGGACAGGAAATATAAACTAAACGGGACAAGTTTAAAAAGTGTACAGGAAGGGAGCGGGTACATGCCCACACTTTGCACTGGAAGGTCATGGTGATAAGATTGGAAAAACCTCAGAAGATAGTTAACTTGATCAATAGAGGCGGAGATTCCTAAAAGAATGATGTTAGGATCATAGAGTCCTCGAGGTCCAGAGCACAGAAAGGCCATTCTGCCCATCTGGACTGGGCAGGTCAAAAACAACCACCTGAGTATTTGAATCCCACTTTCTAATACTTTGCCAATAGCCTATAGAGTTATAACTAGGTTTATAGATAGGACCATAGCTGATGAATTGCATCTTGTTCTGCCGCTAAATATACTAAAGGATGTGAGGATCTTGGAGACAAAACAAAGGATTTCATAGAATTTACAGTGCAGAAGGAGGCCATTCGGCCCATCGAGTCTGCACCGGCTCTTGGAAAGAGCACTCAACCCAAGGACCACACCTCCACCCTGTCCCCATAACCCAGTAACCCCACCCAACACTAAGGGCAATTTTGAACACTAAGGGCAATTCTGGACACTAAGGGCAATTTAGCAAGGCCAATTCACCTAACCTGCACATCTTTGGACCGTGGGCGGAAACCGGAGCACCCGGAGGAAACCCACGCACACACGGGGAGGATGTGCCGACTCCGCACAGACAGTGACCCAAGCCGGGAATCGAACTGGAACCCTGGAATCCTGGGGCTGTGAAGCAACAGTGCTAACCACCATGCTACCGTGCTGGATATTTAATGGAGTGTTGTCAGGGATGGAGGATTTCAGTTAAATATGGGGATTAGTGAACTGGAATTGTAATCTGTAGATCAGTTTAAAGTAAAGAGCAATTTCACAGAGGACTCCAAATTAGGAAGGAGTTTAGAAAGAGTGAGCAGAAAGGGTTCCACTGGAACCAGCAACAGTAACAAGATTTACAATAATTCATCAAAGACGGCTGGGACATTTAATACAGAGTTGTTAGAATCTGGAATACACTGTCTGAAGACACGATGGGAGCAGTTTCAATTGAAAGTTTCACAATGGAACTAGATACACACTGACAGGCGATGCTGAAAATCTGGGATGCACTGTCTGAAGAAGCAATGGCAGCTCATTCAATAGTAAACTTCACGCTGGAACTGGATAAATACTGACAGGGGATTGTTATAATCTGGAATACGCTGTCTGAAGACAGTCTGGGAGCAGTTTCAACAGTAAACTTCACGCTGGAACTGGATAAATACTAACAGGGGAGTGTTATAACCTGGGATACACTGTCTGAAGACAGGCTGGGAGCAGTTTCAACAGTAGATTTCACAATGGAACTGGATAATCATCATACCGGGCTACAAAGCGAAGCTGAACAGAATGTCCAGCAGCAGCCCCCGCCCCCCCCCCCCCCCCCCCCCGCTCCCTGATGAGCTCAATGCATTCTGTGCTCGGTTCGTGCAGGATACCATCAAAGAGCTGCCGACTGTCCCAGCAGCCCTGGCCACACCAAACACAACGCTACACCTTCCTAAATCAGATCGGCGAACTTAGAAGTGAACCCTCGGAAGGCGACGGGCCCGGACGGGGTCCCTGGTCGTGCACTCAGATCCTGCGCGGAGCAGCTGGCAGATTAGTTCAAGGACATCTTCAACAGCTGCATACTCCGCTCCGAGATCCCCACCTGCTTCAAGAAGACCACCATCATGCCGGTGCCAAAGAAGAGCCAGGTAACGTGCCTCGAGGACAATTGTCCACTGGCCCTGGCATCGAACGCAATGAAGCGCTTCGAGAGTGTGGTCACATGAACTCCATACTCCCAGAATGCCTACATCCACTGCAATTCGCCCATCACCGCAGCCGGTCCACAGCAGACGCCATCTCCATGGGCCGACACTCATCCCTGGAGCATCTTGATAGCAGGGACTCCTACATCAGACTCCTGTTCATTGACTACAGCTCCGCATTCAACACCATAATCCCAGCCAAGCTCATATCAAAGTTCTAAAACCTAGGACTTAGCTCCTCTCTCTGCAACTGGATCCTCGACTTTCTGACCCACAGACCACACTCAGTAAGAATAAACAACACCTCCTCCACAACAGTTCTCAATACCGGGTCCCACAAGGCTGTGCCCTTAGCCCCGTATTATACTCCCTGCTCATACACGACTGCGGGACAAGATTTGGCTCAAAATTCATCTGCACGTTTGCTGACGACACGACCATAGTGGGCCGGATCTCGAACAACGATGAGACAGAAAACAGGAGGGCTATAGAGAATCTAGTGGAGTGGTGAAGCGACAACAACCTATCCCTCAACACCAGCAAAACTAGAGAGCTGATCATTGATTTCAGGAAGCAAAGTGCCCCTGTCAGTATCAACGGGGCCGAGGTGGAGATGGTTAACAGCTTCAAATTCCTAGGTGTGAACAGCATCAACAATCTGTCCTGGTCCACCCACGTCGACGCTACGTCCAAGAAAGAACAACAACGCCTATCCTTCCTCAGGAAACTAAGGAAATTCGGAATGTTTGCAGAATGTGCAAACTCCACACGGGCAGTGACCCAGAGCAGGGATTGAACCTGGAACCTCGGCGCCCTGAGACAGCAGTGCTAACCACTGCGCCACCCTGCTGCCTTTCTCAATTTCTTTCTGATAATGGGGGAGGGGGGTGAGGAGGTCCCATTCCTCTCTTGGTTCACAGGTCTTCCAGGGAGGGTGGGTCTGCTTGTTACCCCGGTTTCTCCCCGTGTAGGGTCCAGGGAGGGAGGGTCTGCTTGTTACCCCGGTTTCTCCCTGTGTAGGGTCCAGGGAGGGTGGGTCTGCTTGTTACCCGGGTTTGTCCCTGTGTAGGGTCCAGTGAGGGTGGGTCTGCTTGTTACCCCGGTTTGTCCCCGTGTAGGGTCCAGGGAGGGTGGGTCTGCTTGTTACCCCGGTTTCTCCCCGAATAGGGTCCAGGAAGGGAGGGTGTGCTTGTTATCCCGGTTTGTCCCCGTGTAGGGTCCAGGGAGGGTGGGTCTGCTTGTTACCCCGGTTTGTCCCTGTGTAGGGTCCAGGGAGGGTGGGTCTGCTTGTTTCCCCGGTTTCTCCCCGTGTAGGGTCCAGGGAGGGCGGGTCTGCTTTTTACCCCGGTTTCTCCCCGTGTAGGGTCCAGGGAGGGTGGGTCTGCATGTTATCCCGGTTTGTCCCTGTGTAGGGTCCAGGAAGGGAGGGTGTGCTTGTTACCCCGGTTTGTCCCTGTGTAGGGTCCAGGGAGGGTGGGTCTGCTTGTTACCCCGGTTTGTCCCTGTGTAGGGTCCAGGGAGGGTGGGTCTGCTTGTTTCCCCGGTTTCTCCCCGTGTAGGGTCCAGGGAGGGTGGGTCTGCTTCTTACCCCGGTTTGTCCCCGTGTAGGGTCCAGGGAGGGCGGGTCTGCTTGTTACCCCGGTTTCTCCCCGTGTAGGGTCCAGGGAGGGTGGGTCTGCTTGTTACCCGGGTTTGTACCTGTGTAGGGTCCAGGGAGGGTGGGGCTGCTTGTTACCCCGGTTTCTCCCTGTGTAGGGCCCCGGGAGGGTGTGTCTGTTTGTTACCCCGGTTTCTCCCCGTGTAGGGTCCAGGGAGGGTGGGTCTGCTTGTTACCCCGGTTTCTCCCTGTGTTGGGTCCAGGGAGGGCGGGTCTGCTTGTTACCCCGGTTTCTCCCCGTGTAGGGTCCAGGGAGGGTGGGTCTGCTTGTTACCCCGGTTTGTCCCTGTGTGGGGTCCAGGGAGGGTGGGTCTGCTTGTTACCCCGCTTTGTTCCTGTGTAGGGTCCAGGGAGGGCGGGTCTGCTTGTTACCCCGGTTTCTCCCCGTGTAGGGTCCAGGGAGGGTGGGTCTGCTTGTTACCCGGGTTTGTCCCTGTGTAGGGTCCAGGGAGGGTGGGGCTGCTTGTTACCCCGGTTTCTCCCTGTGTAGGGCCCCGGGAGGGTGTGTCTGTTTGTTACCCCGGTTTCTCCCCGTGTAGGGTCCAGGGAGGGTGGGTCTGCTTGTTACCCCGGTTTCTCCCTGTGTTGGGTCCAGGGAGGGCGGGTCTGCTTGTTACCCCGGTTTCTCCCCGTGTAGGGTCCAGGGAGGGTGGGTCTGCTTGTTACCCCGGTTTGTCCCTGTGTGGGGTCCAGGGAGGGTGGGTCTGCTTGTTACCCCGCTTTGTTCCTGTGTAGGGTCCAGGGAGGGAGGGTCTGCTTGTTACCCCGGTTTGTCCCCGTGTAGGGTCCAGGGAGGGTGGGGCTGCTTGTTACCCCGGTTTCTCCCCGTGTAGGGGAGGCCTGCGCTCCCTCCAATAAATGGCCTTCCTCCAGCCCCCACCCCGGTTGGCTGCTGGCTGCAAACAGGCCTGGAGATAGGCTTGTGAATTTGCTGCCTGTGCTGTGGAGTGCCGGCTCAGACCCTCTTATTTCTAATGTTACTTTCTCCAGCCTCAGGAATTCGGCGAGATCTGAGAGTCATTCTTAGCCCCGGGGGGCGGGGGGGGGGGGCTGCCGTCTCCCCCCCCCCCCCTCCCCCCACTCCTCCGGCAGGAGTCTCCGCCTGACGATCAGTGATGCGAAGGCCAGGGCTTCCTCCTCTCTCCCTGACCAGAGCTCCGGCTGCTTTGACACACCGAAGGCCAGGGAGTCCTCCTCTCTCCCTGACCAGAGCTCCCTCTGCTCTGACACCCCGAAGGCCAGGGCGTCTCGCTCTCTCCCTGACCAGAGCTCCGGATGCTCTGACACCCCGAAGGCCAGGGCGTCCCCCTCTCTCCCTGACCAGAGCTCTCTCTGCTCTGACACCCCGAAGGACAGGGCGTCTCCCTCTCTCCATGACCAGAGCTCTCTCTGCTCTGACACCCCGAAGGCCAGGGCGTCTCCCTCTCTCCCTGACCAGAGCTCCGGATGCTCTGACACCCCGAAGGCCAGGGCGTCCCCCTCTCTCCCTGACCAGAGCTCCGGCTGCTCTGACACCCCGAAGGCCAAGGCGTCCCCCTCTTTCCCTTACCAGAGCTCCGGATGCTCTGACACCCCCAAGTCCACCAGTGTCGGGTATAACTCCATCCCGACTCCCACCACCTTGGACACAGCCTCGAAGATGGCCGTGCAGAATTCCCTGAGTCTAGGGCAGGACCAGCACATGCGGGTGTGGTTGGCCGCCCTCCTCCCCCGGGAACCTCTCGCATTGTCCACCCGCTCCGGGAAGAACCCGCTCAGACGCGGCTTTGTGAGGTCGCTCTGTGCTCCACCTTGAGCTGCATCAGGCTGAGCCCGGCGCAGGAGGAGGTGGAGTTGACTCTGTGCTGCGCCTCGATCCAGAGTTCTCTCCCTCTCTCTGTCCAGTTCCTCCCCCCACTTTTGTCTGGTCTCTTCCAGTGGCGTCCTGACGTTTTCTACCTGTCTCCTGTATATGTGGCCGCATTTGCCGTCCCCTAACCAATCCAGTCCTGTCACCGTGTCCAGGAATGTGTGTGTTTCTGGGGGAAGGTTTCCATCTCCTTGTGGGGGAGGTTACACAGCTGCAGCAATCTGAGGTTGTTTCCTCGAGAGTTGGAGTTTCCCTGTGAGATTCCCAGAATCGACAGCCTGTCTGGTGCGGACATGTCCTCAACCGTCAGCATCCCTCTGTCTCCCCCCCCGCACATCTAAAATGTACCGTCCATCGCTTCCGGCCCGAACCTGTACTGTGCCGAGAGGAGGGCCCGCGGGCCTCTCGCCCAGTTCAAGAATAATAATCACTTATTGTCACAAGTAGGCTTCAATGACGTTACTGTGAAAAGCCCCTAGTCGCCACATTCCGGCAAATGAATTGTTTCCACGTCATTAAGATGACTCCTACCACTGGGCTCCTGAGTGTGTGTGTGGGCTGGCCGGGAGTGGCCTGGCCTGTTGTGTGTGTGTGGGCTGGCCGGGAGTGGCTTGCAGTGTGTGCGGGTTGGTCAGGAGTGACCTGGCCTGGAGTGTGCGTGTGGGCTGGCAGGGAGTGGCCTGGCCTGGAGTGTGTGTGTGGGCTTGCCGGGAGTGGCCTGGAGTGTGTCTGTGGGCTGGCTGGGATTGGCCTGGCCTGTATTGTGTGTGTGGACTGGCAGGGAGTTGCCTGGAGTGTGTGTTTGGGCTGGCCGGGAGTGGACTTGTATCCAGCGCTCAGAGTGAGTTACCCGTGCAGGAGGCCTCCTCCATTCAGACCCAGTCCACCTCCAGCTCCTTTAAACATCCCTTCACCCTCTCTGCGCTGGCTGCCCAGTGATACAAGAGAATACAACAGGAACCACTGTAGAAAATGATATTGTACCCAGGGACCACTAAAATACAGCTCAGAACAGGCCCTTCGGCGCACGATGTTGTGCCGAACTTTTGTCCTAGATTAATCATAGGTTATCATAGCATTTACAGTGCAGAAGGAGGCCATTTGGCCCATTGAGTCTGCAGTGGCTCTTGGAAAGAGCACCCTACCCAAGGTCAACACCTCCACCCAACACTAAGGGCAATTTTCGACACTAAGGGCAATTTATCATGGCCAATCCCCCTAACCTGCCCATCTTTGGACTGTGAGAGGAAACCGGAGAACCCGGAGGAAACCCACGCACACACGGGGAGGATGTGCAGACTCCGCACAGACAGTAATCCATGCCGGAATCGAACCTGGGACCCTGGAGCTGTGAAGCAATTGTGCTATCCACAATGCTACCCCCTTAAGAACGAATTAATCTACACTGTGTCATTCTACCGTAATGCATGTACCTATCCAATAGCTGCTTGAAGGTCCCTAATGTTTCCGACTCAACTACTTCCACAGGCAGTGCATTCCATGCCCCCACTACTCTCTGGGCAAAGAAACTACCTCTGACATCCCCTTATATCTTCCACCATTCACCTTATATTTATGTCCCCTTGTAATGCTTTGTTACACCTGGGGAAAAAAGTCCCTGACTGTCTACTCTATCTATTCCCCTGATCATCTAATAAACCTCTATCAAGTCGCCCCTCACCCTTCTCCGTTCTAATGAGAAAAGGCCTAGCACCCTCAACCTTTCCTCGTAAGACCTACTCTCCATTACAGGCAACATCCTGGTAAATCTCCTTTGCATCTTTTCCAAAGCTTCCACATCCTTCCTAAAATGAATCGACCAGAACTGTACACAGTACTCCAAATGTGGCCTTACCAACGTTTTGTACAGCTGCACCATCACCTCACGGCTCTTAAATTCAATCCCTCTGTTAATGAACGCTAGCACACCATAGGCCTTCTTCACAGCTCCATCCACTTGAGTGGCAACTTTCAAAGATGTATGAACATCGATCCCCAAGATCTCTCTGCTCCTCCACATTGCAAAGAGGACCTGTTTGGGGATTATCAAACACTAGGGACTAAATTAAAGAACAGATCATCCAGGGTTATGATCTCTGGATTACTACGAGCCACGTGCCAATTGGCATAGGGTTGAGAAAATTAGAGAAGTTAACACGTGGCTAAAGGAGTGGTGCGGGAAAGAGGGATTCCATTTCATGGGGCATTGGCATCAGTACTGGGAAGGCGGGACCTGTACCGTTGGGACGGTCTTCACCTGAACCATTCTGGGACCAGTGTTCTAGCAAATAGGATAAATAGGTTGGTCACAAGGACTTTAAACTAGAAAGTTGGGAGAAGGGAAGTGTAAAGCTCTGGACAGTATAATGGTTAATGGAGATCAAGGCAGCAGGTTACGTGACAGGTTATTACGTAGAGATATGGGTTCAAAGACAAGGAAAATTAGGAGAAAGGGTAAGAGGAAAAATAAATTGCGAAAAGTTACTGATCAAGGTGTTAGGATTCATAACAAAGAGATAAAAAACAGCATAAGTGTACTTTACCTGAATGCTCGTAGTATACGAAATAAGGTAAATGAGTTGATGGCGCAAATCATCGTGAATGACTATGATTTAGTGGCCATTACTGAAACATGGTTAAAAGATGGTCACGACTGGGAGTGAAATACCCAAGGGTATCAGACTATACGAAAGGATAGAATGGACGGTAAGGGCGGTGGTGTAGCTTTGTTGTTTAAGGATGGCATCCGGGCAATAGTAAGGGATGATATTGGTGCTATGGAGGACAAGCTTGAATCAATTTGGGTGGAAATCAGGAATAGTAAGGCGAAAAGGTCACTTATAGGAGTAGTCTATAGGCCACCAAATAGTAACAGGATGGTAGGGCAGGCAATAAGCAAAGAAATAACGGATGTATGTAGAAATGGTACAGCGGTTCTCATGGGAGATTTTCATCTGCATATCGATTGGTTTAACCGGGTTGGTAAAGGCAGCCTTGAGAAGGAGTTTATAGAATGTGCCCGGGATAATTTCCTGGAACAGTATGTAATGGAACCTACAAGAGAACAAGCGTCCTAGATCTGGTCCTGTGTAATGAGGCAGGATTGATTAATGATCTCATAGTTCGAGATCCTCTTGGAAGGAGCGACCACCATATGGTGGAATTTAAAATATAGTTGGAGGATGACAAGGTAAAATCAAACACTAGTGTTTTGTGCTTAAACAAAGGTGATTACAATGGGATGAGAGAAGAATTAGCTAAGGTAGACTGGGAGCAAAGACTTCATGGTGAAGCAGTTGAGGAACAGTGGAGAACCTTCCGAGCGATCTTTCACAGTGTTCAGAAAAGATTCATACCGACATAAAAGAAAGAAGGTAGAAAAGGGAAAAATCGACCGTGGATATCTAAGGAGGTGAGGGAGAGTATCAAATTGAAGGAAAAAACATACAAAGTGGCAAAAATTAGTGGGAGACTAGAGGACTGGGAAGTCATTAGGGGACAACAGAAAGCTCCTGAAAAAGCTATAAAGAAGAGTAAGGTAGACTATGAAAGTATACTGGCTCAGAAAATAAAAGCAGATAGTAAAAGCTTCTACAAATATATAAGACAAAAAAGAGTGGCTAAGGTAAATATTGGTCCTTTGGACGATGAGAAGGGAGATTTAATAAGAGGAGGCGGGGAAATGGCTGAGGAGCTGAACAGGTTTTTTGGGCCAGTCTTCACAGTGGAGGACACAAATAATATGCCAGTGACTGATGGAAATAAGGATATGATAGGTGAGGACCTTGAGATGATTGTAATCACTAAGGAGGAAGTATTGGGCAAGCTAATGGGGCTAAAGATAGACAAGTCTCCTGGCCCTGATGGGATGCATCCCAGAGTGTTAAAAGAGATGGCTAGGGAAATTGTAAACGCACTAGTGATAATTTATCAAAAGTCACTAGAATCTGGGGTGGTCCCAGAGGATTGGAAAGTAGAAAACGTGACACCACTGTTTAAAAAAGGAGGTCGGCAGAAAGCGGGTAATCATAGGCCGGTAAGCTTAACTTCGGTTGTAGGGAAAATGCTGGAATCTATCATTAAGGAGGAAATGGCGGGGCACCTGGAGGGAAATTGTCCCATTGGGCAGACGCAGCATGGGTTCACAAAGGGTAGGTCGTGTCTGACTAATGTGGTTCAATTTTTTGAGGACGTTACCAGTGCAGTAGATAACGGGGAGCCAATGGATGTGGTATATCTGGATTTCCAGAAAGCCTTTGACAAGGTGCCACACAAAAGGTTGCTGCATAAACTAAAGATGCATGGCATTGAGGGTAAAGTGGTAGCATGGGTAGAGGATTGGTTAACTAACAGAAAGCAGAGTGTTGGGATAAATGGGTGTTTCTCTGGTTGGCAACCTGTAACTAGTGGGGTCCCTCAAGGATCAGTGTTGGGCCCGCAGTTGTTCATAATTTACATAGACGATTTGGAGTTGGGGACCAAGTGCAATGTGTCAAAGTTTGCAGACGACACGAAGATGAGTGGTAAAGCAAAAAGGGAAGAGGATACCGTAAGTCTGCAGAAGGATTTGGATAGGTTAGGTGAATGGGCTAGGGTCTGGCAGATGGAATTCAATGTTGCCAAGTGTGAGGCTATCCATTTTGGGAGGAATAACAGCAGAATGGATTATTATTTAAACGGTAAGATGTTAAAACATGCTGCTATGCAGAGGGACCTGGGTGTGCTGGTGCACGAGTCGCAAAAAATTGGTATGCAGGTGCAGCAGGTGATTAAGAAGGCTAATCGAGTATTGTCTTTCATTGCTAGAGGGATGGAGTTCAAGACTAGGGAGGTTATGCTGCAATTGTATATTGTGTTGGTGAGGCCTCATATGGAGTATTGTGTTCAGTTTTGGTCTCCTTACCTGAGAAAGGACATCTTGGAACTGGAGGGAGTGCAGAGGAGATTCACTAGGTTGATCCCAGAGTTGAGGGGATTAGATTTTGACGAGAGGTTGAGTAGACTGGGACTGTACTCATTGGAGTTTAGAAGGATGCGGGGGGGGGGGGGGAGGTGGATCTTATTGAAACATATAAATTATGAAGGGAATAGATAGGATAGATGCGGGCACGTTGTTTCCACTGATCGGGAAAGCAGAACTAGGGGGCATAGCCTCAAAATAAGGGGAAGTAGATTTAGGACCGTGTTTAGGAGGAACCTCTTCACCCAAAGGGTTGTGAATCTCTGGAATTCCTTGCCCAGTGAAGCAGTTGAGGCTCCTTCTTTAAACGTTTTGAAGAAAAAGATAGATACCTTTCTAAAGAATAAAGGGATTAGGGGATATGGTGTACGTGCCGGAGAGTGGAGCTGAGTCCACAAAGATCAGCCATGATCTCATTGAATGGCGGAGCAGGCTCGAGGGGCCAGATGGCCGGCTCCTGTTCCTAGTTCTTATGTTCTTAAGTTCTTATGTAAAAGTTGATCCTTGATCCGGTTGTATTTCTGTGGGAAGTCCAATCTCGTAAAAAATTTAAGTAATTCCTCCACAATCTTTTTTAGCTGTAATATTACGGACTGGAATGGCCTCTGGAAACCTAGTAGACACATCCATTAAAATCAATAGATGTAGATTTCCACTTTTAGTTTTCGGAAGCGTTCCTACGCAATTAGGACCCTTTGTAAAAGGTTCATCCAATGCTGGATTGGATATTAAGGGCGCTGGGTTTATCACTGCTTAAGGTTTCCCTGTCAGTTGACATTTGTGACATGATTGTCAAAATTTTACTACATCTTTATATAGTCCAGGCCAATAAATGTTTCTGCATTTTAGCTTGAGATTTCTTTCTCCCCAAATGACCTCCCACTGGTACCTCATGTGCAACTCGCAACACCGCCTTTCTATACCCTACCGGCAATACTACTTGATGAACTTATGCCCACTTTTCATCCGCCTGCATATGTAAAGGTATCCATTTTCTCATCAATAATCACGGTAATAACACTCTGGTTTATACTCACATTCCTCTACCGTATATGCTTTCTGATATATCCGTTTTATTTTTATATCTTTCTGTTGTAACTCCGCCAATTTTCCTGAACTAAAAATAACCGCCTCATCCTCCTCCTGTTCTTGTTCTTTTTCAACCATCTGATCAAAAATCGTTTCTGATAATTGCACTTCAACTTCATCTTCATTCTTAGATTTCTCCTCTTGACGTAACCAATGACTTTGCGACCTTGTTACTACACAATCCGGAAAAATCCCAGGATATTAGTCCTTCAACACTTCAGGTGTCTGATTTTTCACTGGCGTATCAACCACATTAGGCATCACTCCCACTTGCGATCCAGCTATATCATTACCCAAGGTAAGCTGTATTCCTGGACAAGTTAGTTTCTCTATTACTCCTACTACCACTTCACCACTCTTCACTGTAATTTCCAACCTTACCTTGTATAATGGAATGCCACTCCTCTCAGCCTAAATTCCACATATTACCACCTTTACTGGCAACATTCTTCCGAACATACATAACTCATCATCTCTTACCATTAAAGATTGACTAGTTCCCGTATCTCTTAAAATTGTGACTTATTTACCTACTCCTCCTGATACACGTGAGTAAACTTTACCCACACAAGTAAATTCTTGAAACACATCTGGCATCTTCTTATCAATCACCTCTTGAACAGTCTGTGCAATCTATTGCACCTAATTCGTTTCCCTTGGGATTTCCTTTACCACTCTAACAAACCCTTATCCTGTTTTACCACATCAACCTTCCCAGTGCTTTTCTTCAGCCACCAGCACTGTGACTTTACATGGCCTAGTTGATTACAGTCAAAACATTTGAAACTTTTCATTTATTTTCCACCCTCCTGGATTTCAATTTAAATCTGAGGTATACTCTCCTTTTTATCTCCCAACAGATCACCGGTACCTTTACCACTTGAGTATATCTCATGTCCCCAGTTTATATCCCTCACAGGCTGAAACTGATGTCGGAAACCAAGCTTTGATTTATGAACTAATTCTTAATCATCTGCCATTCCCGCTGCTAATCTCGCAGTTTTAACCCTCTGCTCTTCCACATGAGTTCTCACTATATGAGGAATTGAATTTTTAAACTCCTCCAAAAGTATAATTTCTCTGAGAGCTTCATACGTTTGGTCTATTTTCAAAGTCCTTATCCACCTATCAAAATTACTGGTTGACCCTTTCAAACTCCATGTATGTATGACCAAATTCTTTCCTTAATTTTCTAAACCTTTGTCTGTACGTTTCAGGCACTAGTTCATATGCACTTAAGATGGATTTTTTCACCACCTCATACGTCCCAGATACCTCCTCCAGTACAGTGGGTTAGCACTGCAGCCTCACGGCACCGAGGTCCCAGGTTCGATCCCGGCTCTGACTCACTGTCCATGTGGAGTTTTCACATTCTCCCCATTTTTGCGTGGGTTTCGCCCCCACAACCCAAAGATGTGCCGGGTAGGTGGATTGGCCATGCTAAATTGCCGCTTAATTGGAAAAAATGAATTTGGTACTCTAAATTTTTTTTTTTAAACAAAAAAAAAGAAATGATGACTCAGGTGCAGGAAATATTGGACAAACCTGGTGGGACAACCTAACCGAGGTACATAAGTAAAACGCAGCGTAAGTTCGAAAGTCGATGCCAATAGTGTCCTGTTTGGCACAGTTGCGAGTCACAGATTTAAAAAGCGCGGGAGCTGCGTGTCGGAGTGGAGATTTAAAAAGCGCGGGAGCTGCGAGTCGGAGCGGAGATTTAAAAAGCGCGGGAGCTGCGAGTCGGAGCGAAGATTTAAAAAGCGCGGGAGCTGCGAGTCGGAGCGGAGATTTAAAAAGCGCGGGAGCTGCGAGTCGGAGCGAAGATTTAAAAAGCGCGGGAGCTGCGAGTCGGAGCGGAGATTTAAAAAGCGCGGGAGCTGCGAGTCGGAGCGAAGATTTAAAAAGCGCGGGAGCTGCGAGTCGGAGCGGAGATTTAAAAAGCGCGGGAGCTGCGAATCGGAGCGGAGATTTAAAAAGCGCGGGAGCTGCGAGTCGGAGCGGAGATTTAAAAAGCGCGGGAGCTGCGAGTCGGAGCGTAGATTTAAAAAGTGCGGGAGCTGGGAGTCGGAGCGTAGATTTAAAAAGCGCAGGAGCTGCGAGTGGGAGCGGAGATTTAAAAAGAGCCGGAGCTGCGAGTCGGAGCGGAGATTTAAAAAGCGCGGGAGCTGCGAGTAGGAGCGTAGATTTAAAAAGTGCGGGAGCTGGGAGTCGGAGCGTAGATTTAAAAAGCACAGGAGCTGCGAGTCGGAGCGGAGATTTAAAAAGAGCCGGAGCTGCGAGTCGGAGCAGAGATATAAAAAGCGCGGGAGCTGCGAGTCGGAGGGGAGATTTAAAAAGAGCAGGAACTGCGAGTCGGAGTGGAGATTTAAAAAGAGCGGGAGCTGAGAGTCAGAGCGGAGATTTAAAAAGCGCGGGAGCTGCGAGTCGGAGCGGAGATTTAAAAAGCGCGGGAGCTGCGAGTCGGAGCGGAGATTTAAAAAGCGCGGGAGCTGCGAGTCAGAGCGGAGATTTTAAAAGAACGGGAGCTGCGAGTCGGAGCTGCGAGTCGGAGCGGAGATTTTAAAAGAACGGGAGCTGCGAGTCGGAGCGGAGATTTACAAAGAGCGGGAGCTACGAGTCGGAGCAGAGATTTAAAAAGAGCGGGAGCTGCGAGTCGGAGCGGAGATTTAAAAAGATCGCGGCCTAGTTTCGGGAGCCGTGCGGGGAGAGACTGTGAGAACATGTAAGGCCCTCAGAAGGTAAGTAAGTGATTTTTACTCATTTTTACTTTTATTACCTTTTCAAATTGTGTCTGTGTGTGTGAGGAGGGGGGCAGGGGGGGAGGAACTGAAGTGACATCACATAAAAGCTGTGACCTGAGTGACTGGTTGGGAATCTACACTAAATTTAAAAAAAATAAGCATTGCTAACTAATTAAACATAATGTGGCGATGCCGGCGTTGGACTGGGGTGACTGGGGTGACTGTAATTAAACATAATTACTTAATTATCATTTAGAGGGGTATCTAAGCCAGAGATCGGAGAGTACTATATTTAGCTTTCACATTTATAGTAGAAATCTAGTGCTAGGAAACAGATAGTTAACAGTAACTTTTTTGTTAAAAAAAATTTTACTTTTAATTTTAATGTACTAATTAATTGACGCAATGTCAGTTAGAGGGGTGCAGTGCTCTGACTGTGAGATGTGGCAGGTCCTGTTGGCTTCCAGCGTCCCGGATGGCTTCATCTGCAGAAAGTGCACCCAACTGGAGCTCCTCACAGACCGCATGGTTCGGTTGGAGAAGCAATTGGATGCACTTAGGAGCATGCAGGTGGCGGACAGCGTCATAGATCGCAGTTATATAAATGTGGTCACACCCAAGGTGCAGGCAGAGAAATGGGTGACCACCAGAAAGGGCAGGCAGTCAGTGCAGGAATCCCCTGTGGTTGTCCCCCTCTCGAACACGTATACCCCTTTGGATACTGTCGCGGGGGATAGCCTATCAGGGGTGAACAGCAGCAGCCAGAGCATCGGCACCACGGCTGGCTCTGATGTTCAGAACGGAGGGTCAAAGCGCAGAAGAGCAATAGTAACAGGGGACTCTATAGTCAGGGGCACAGATAGGCGCTTCTGTGGACGTGGAAGAGACTCCAGGATGGTATGTTGCCTCCTTGGTGCCAGGGCGCAGGATGTCTCCGATCGGGTAGAGGGCATCCTGAAGGGGGAGGGCAAACAGGCAGAGGTCTTTGTACATATTGGTACTAACGACATAGGCAGGAAGGGGCATGAGGTCCTGCAGCAGGTGTTCGGGGAGCTAGGCAGAAAGTTAAAAGACAGGACCTCGAGGGTTGTAATCTCGGGATTACTCCCTGTGCCACGTGCCAGTGAGGCTAGACATAGGAAGATAGAGCAGCTAAACACGTGGCTAAACAGCTGGTGTAGGAGGAAGGGTTTCCGTTATCTGGACCACTGGGAGCTCTTCCGGGGCAAGTGTGACCTATATAAGAAGCACGGGTTGCATCTAAACTGGAGAGGCATAAATATCCTGGCCGCGAGGCTTGCTAGTGTCACACGGGAGGGTTTAAATTAGTATGGCAGGGAGTGGGCACGGGAGCAATAGGTCAGAAGGTGAGAGCATTGAGGGAGAACTAGGGAATATGGACAGTGGGGCTCTGAGGCAGAGCAGACAGGGAGAGGTTGCTGAACACAGCGGGTCTGGTGGCCTGAAGTGCATATGTTTTAATGCAAGAAGTATTACGGGTAAGGCAGATGAGCTTAGAGCTTGGATTAGTACTTGGAACTATGATGTTGTTGCCATTACAGAGACCTGTTTGATGGAAGGGCAAGATTGGCAGCTAAACGTTCCAGGATAGAGATGTTTCAGGCGGGATAGAGAGGGATGTAAAAGGGGTGACGGAGTTGCGCTACTGGTTAGGAAGAATATCACAGCTGTACTACGGGAGGACACCTCAGAGGGCAGTGATGCTATATGGGTGGAGATCAGGAATAAGAAGGGTGCAGTCACAATGTTGGGGGTTTACTACAGGCCTCCCAACAGCCAGCGGGAGATAGAGGAGCAGATAGGTAGACAGATTTTGGAAAAGAGTAAAAACAACAGGGTTATGGTGATGGGAGACTTCAACTTCCCCAATATTGACTGGGACTCATTTAGTGCCAGGGGCTTCGACGGGGTAGAGTAAGGAGCATCCTGGAGGGCTTCTTAAAACAATATGTAGACAGTGCAACTAGGGAAGGGGCGGTACTGGACCTGGTATTGGGGAATGAGCCCGGCCAGTAGTTAGAAGTTTCAGTAGGGGAGCATTTCGCAAACAGTGACCACAATTCAGTAAGTTTTAAAGTGGTGGTGGACAAGGATAAGAGTGGTCCTAGGAGGCATGTGCTAAATTGGGGGAAGGCTAATTAAAACAATATTAGGAGGGAACTGAAGAACCTAGATTGGGGGCGGATGTTTGAGGGCAAATCAACATCTGACATGTGGGAGGCTTTCAAGTGTCAGTTGAAAGGACCGGCATGTTCCTGTGAGGAAGAAGGATAAATACGGCAATTTTCGTGAACCATGGATAACGTGAGATATTGTAGGCCTCGTCAAAAAGAAAAAGGAGGCTTTTGTCAGGGCTAAAATGCTGGGAACAGACGAAGCCTGTGTGGAATATAAGGAACGTAGGAAGTAACTTAAGCAAGGAGTCAGGAGGGATAGAAGGGGTCACGAAAAGTCATTGGCAAATAGGGTTAAGGAAAATCCCAAGGCTTTTTACACGTACATAAAAAGCAAGAGGGTAGCCAGGGAAAGGGTTGGCCCACTGAAGGATAGGCAAGGGAATATATGTGTGGAGCCAGAGGAAATGGGCGAGGTACTAAATGAATATTTTGCATCAGTATTCACCAAAGAGAAGGAATTGGTGGACGTTGAGTCTGGAGGAGGGTGTGTAGATAGCCTGGGTCACATTGAGATCCAAAAAGACGAGGTGTTGGGCGTCTTAAAAAATATTAAGGTAGATAAGTCCCCAGGGCCTGATGGGATCTACCCCCAGAATACTGAAGGAGGCTGGAGAGGAAATTGCTGAGGCCTTGCCATAAGTCTTTGGATCCTCACTGTCTTCAGGTGTTGTCCCGGAGGACTGGAGAATAGTCAATGTTGTTCCTCTGTTTAAGAACGGCAGCAAGGATAATCCAGGGAACTACAGCCCGGTGAGCCTTCCTTCAGTGGTAGGGAAATTACTGGAGATAATTCTTCGAGACAGGATCTACTCCCATTTGGAAGCAAATGTACGTATTAGTGAGAGGCAGGATGGTTTTGTGAAGGGGAGGTCGTGTCTCACTAACTTGATAGAGTTTTTCTAGGAGGTCACAAAGATGATTGATGCAGGTAGGGCAGTGGATGTTGTCTATATGGACTTCAGTAAGGCCTTTGACAAGGTCCCTCATGGTAGACTACTACAAAAGGTGAAGTCACACGGGATCAGGGGTGAGCTGGCAAGGTGGATAGAGAACTGGCTTGGTCACCGAAGGCAGGGAGTAGCAATAGAAGGATGCTTTTCTAATTGGAGGTCTGTGACCAGTGGTGATCGCAGGGATCAGTGCTGGGACCTTTGCTGTTTGTAGTATATATAAATGATTTGGAGGAAAATGTAACTGGTCTGATTAGTAAATTTGCAGACGACACAAAGGTTGGTGGAATTGCGGATAGCGATGAGGACTGTCAGAGGATACAGCAGGATTTAGATTGTTTGGAGACTTGGGCGGGGAGATGGCAGATGGAGTTTAATCCGGACAAATGTGATGTCATGCATTTTGGAAGGTCTAATGCAGGTAGGGAATATACAGTGAATGGTAGAACCCTCAGGAGTAAAGAAAGTCAGAGAGGTCTAGGAGTACAGGTCCACAGGTCACTGAAAGGGGCAACACAGGTGGCGAAGGTAGTCAAGAAGCAGACGGCATGCTTCCCTTCATTGGCCAGGGCATTGAGTTTAAGAATTGTCAACTCATGTTGCAGCTGTATAGAACCTTAGTTACCTCACTTGGAGTATAGTGTTCAATTCTGGTCGCCACACTACCAGAAGGATGTGGAGGCTTTAGAGAGGGTTCAGAAGAGATTTACCAGAATGTTGCCTGGTATGGAGGGCATTAGCTATGAGGAGCGGTTGAATAAACTCGGTTTGTTCTCACTGGAACGAAGGAGGTTGAGGGAAGTCCTGATAGAGGTCTACAAAATTATGAGTGACATAGACAGAGTGGATAGTCAGAGGCTTTTCCCCAGGGTAGAGGGGTCAATTACTTGGGGATATAGGTTTAAGGTGAGAGGGGCAAGGCTTAGAGTAGATGCACGAAGCATGTTTTTTACGCAGAGGGTAGTGGGTGCCTGGAACTCGCTACCGGAGGAGCTGGTGGAAGCAGGGACGATAGTGACATTTAAGGGGCATCTTGACAAATACATGAATAGGATGGGAATAGAGGAATACGGACCCAGGAAGTGTCGAAGATTGTAGTTTAGTCGGGCAGCATGGTCGGCACGGGCTTGGAGGGCCGATGGGCCTGATCCTGTGCTGTACATTTCTTTGTTCTGCGTTCTTTGTTCAGAGGAGGTCGTGAGGACGCTCCGCAGAGAGCTAGTTGGGAAAGAGACGAATGAGCGGAACTATAGTGAATGTGAAAAGATTAATGAGCACTCCGGGAACAATTGACAGCTAAAGATAAAGAGATGGCTGATGTGAAAAGGGCACACCAATCTTGTTTACTTCACCTTAGCAGCTTTCAGACCCAGTACGATAAAGCCGACCAAGATACACAGCGCGCAGTCCTGGTACGAGACGAGACAGAACAGCAGGTAGCACAGTTAACGAGACAGTGCGCGGATTTGAAGGCAGCTTTACGAGCGCTCCATAGCTCGACCACAGAACAAAGACAGAGCACAGTAGATCACGCGAAATGGAGACGACAAATAGAGAAGTTGCAGTCACTGTTGTCAGTGCAAAACGGATTCAGAGATACCTTTGGACAAGGGTTAGATGAGGAGAATGGCCCCAATTGGCAAGAACTAAATGAAACCGCCCATAGATATGTGGAGGATACCGAAAATCACAATAGAGCCCCCTAGGCCCCGAAAAGGAAAGCACCCGCATCACCGACTGCACAGGCAGCACACACATCCATGAATCCAGTCACCACACAGCGCAGGTCATCGGATCGGGATGAGCCTGACTTTGTGTACACCACCCCACTAACCATCACCCAATTGAGAGATGCCTGCGCCAAAATTGAACCAATCGAACCCACAGCAGACGCACATAATTTATTTGAGAGAGTACGACGGCAAACGGTTATAAACGGTCTGCACGAAAGGGAGGAAGTTAAGCTTACAACCATGAGCCTTGACCCGTCCGTTAGCTCAGCTTTACCAGAACCCCAGAATGTAGGAGGAGAACCTCTACAAGAAATGAAAACAGCTATTTTAGATCCGATTGTACAACAAGGGAGACCCCATAGAATGTTTGAACCGCAGTAAGCAAAAGAAGGGAGAGCATCCGACTGCATTTGCAGGTCGCCGCTGGGTCCATTTTAAAGCCGTATTTGGGGATTTGACCCACGCACACTTAGATTACGATGACACAATTAAATGGGCTCGCACTTCTGTCTCCCACGCCCCAGAAGCAGGTAAAAAGTCTTGTGTAAATTACCACCCCGCAGACGCCACACATAATGAAGCTTGGGTGTTAAAGCGACTCTCCAGAGTTTGGGGATAATCCCTACATAGGAAGGCAGATCAGGAAAAGGCAGAGGCGAATATGCACCCAGTCCGGACTAATCAGGACACAGCATGGGTAAAAGAGGGCGGACATGAAGGACAGCATCCCAGAGAACAGGCACCACCAGGTTGCTGTAACTGTGGACACATGGGACATTACGTCCGCTAATGCAGACAAAATCCCCGAACCAGCAATGGCACCAGCAATCGAGCGCCCCAACTCGGAACAATGTTAGGCCCATACATTGCATCAGCGCCCGTTCAGATAATGCATTAATCATCACCACAGATTGACGGTGTTCGGACTCTCCAACTTGGGTCTGCGACACACTCTGGACAAATCAGGCAGACCAGTAGTCACAGGCACAGTCCGGGGACACCAGTAGGACATTCCTTTGGGACACAGGAGGGTTCTGCACCACTTTAAACTCCTCCGCAATGTTTCAGTGCGACACATGGCCCACCACAGACACCATCACCCTTAGTGGATTTACAGGACATTACAGCAGGGATAGATATTCCCCCGTAGATATTCAGATAGGAACCATAAACACCAGGCACTCCGTTGTTTTAGTCGACTTGCCCCAAATAGCCGAGCACATTCTAGGAATCGACTATATGAGCTCCCACAACATTTCCTTTGACCCCGTGAATTGGTGTGTATGGAAAATGGCCAAAACAGCGGGAGCCCTCCCCACGCTCACAGTAGGGGACTACGAACATAGGATTTGCTCAGTAGGAGACTATTGGTTTGGTCCGCAAACAATTAGTACAGACCAGACAATTAGGGAGGTCCTGAGAAAACATAAAGCATCCTTCGCCCAACACAAACACGATTGTGGGACGATCCCTGGCATGGTCATAATTTCAGGTCCCGATCCCAAGTCCCAGAAGCAATACGGTTTCCCACAGCAAGCCGAAGGTGAGATCTGAAAAGTCATCAATAGCTTACTAGATCAAGGAATAATTCGGCCCGTAGCCTCAACAAACAACGCCCCAATTTGGAGCGTAAAGAAACCCGACGGTTCATGGAGATTAATCATTGACTACCGAGAGCTCAACAAGGTCACGCCATGAGCAGCCCCCACCGTTGCCACGGGTCCCGAAACCATGTTCAAACAGGGGGTACACGCAAAGTACTTTACAGTGCTGGACATTAGCAATGGCTTCTGGCCCATCCCCTTAGATAAGGCCTGTCAATACAAGTTCGCGTTCACATTTCAAGGGCAGAAGTATACGTGGACATGTCTGCCGCAAACTTTTCCACAACCCCCCCCTCCGTTTTTCACCGACATTTGGCCAACGAACTTTCCAATTTTTCCCGCCCCGAATGCCTTATTCAGTATGTGACCGACTTACTCCTACAGATGGACACAAAGGAAGTGCATGTTAAGCTTCTTTCAGAATTGCTAGGTCTCTTACATCAATTGGATGCAAGGTTTACCCGAAAAAATCCCAGATCCTACAACGAAAGGTCCTTTATTTAGGCACCATTAGGTTAGGCACTTCTCTACCCACGGGTATAGAGAGATTGAACAAACTAATTGAGTCAATATTTAAATTGCCCCTGCCCCACAATGTCACTGCACTCCGGTCATTCTTAGGAATAGTTGGATATAGTAGGAACTGTATAGATGGTTTTGCCACAAAAGCAGCCCCACTCTCAGAGCTCCTTAAAAAGAACGCCCCATGGGAATGGCTTCCTCAGCACACGGACGCCATCGATGAATTAAAAGGCGCCCTGGGCAGAGCCACCGCTTTGCAAGTTCGAAACACACATTCTCCCTACGCCATAGTAGTAGCGACCATCGACCTAATCTATCAGCAATACTCCTACAGGAAAGACATGACTGCTTAGGAACCGTAGCCTATGCCTCACGAACTTTGGATCCCGTAGAGCAAGGATTATCAGCCTGCGAGCGGCACTTGCTCGCAGTCTTTTGGGCAGTGCAGTATTTTGATTATATCAAAGGCCTTAACCCAGTAAGGGTTTTAACTGAGCACACCCCAACGCAGCTGTTGTTAGATAGTAGGTTAAAGGGCGGTTCAGTCAGCAGGATTAGAGCAGGTGGCTGGCCAATGTTGTTACAGGGAAGGGACATGACAGTTAAACGTACAAAGACCCACACATTGTTAGTAGACAACCTTCAGTATGCAGGATCCCCACATGAGTGCCAGATCATTGCAGCCAAACACCACACAGGAACCTTTATTCCGAAGTCGCTAAACTCACGAGCAAGCATCAGAACACAGAATCCCCAGACCACGGACAACACTTTAAAAATTTACTTAGGCTGTTCCTTCACCATTGTGAATGGAAAGAGAATGATTGGTTGTGGGATGTATGAGGAAGACGCCCAGGGAAGTGCATTAGAGGAAATTTCCGAAAAATTACTCGGCCACCAAGGATCACAAGCAGCCGAGTTAGCAGCTGTAGCATATGTAGTGCAGCAGCCAGATTCATTTCCGAGTCCAGCGGACATACATTCAGACAGGTTATATATCTGCAATAGTCTGACAGAATTCCTGCCCCTATGGGAATCTCGAGGATTCGTATCCGCTGATGGTAAACCACTACCCTCAGCCCCATTGTTGAAGCATATCCTTAAGACAGCAAGAGACCGCACATATGGCATAATCAAAGCGAGAATCCATCATCGTTCCTCCCCATCGGGTAACGTAAAGGACTTAGCCAAGTCAGGATCACGCCACGGACACTTTTTGTAACCCCCCCAAAAGTGAACCGATACACGCAGTCCAGGTTTAACAGACAAATATCGAAGATTTAGCCCAGGCCCAAAAGGCAGACGACACTCTAAAGCAGGTTTTAGACAGGGCAGCACGGTAGCATTGTGGATAGCACAATTGCTTCACAGCTCCAGGATCCCAGGTTCGATTCAGGCTTGGGACACTGTCTGTGCAGACTCTGCACATGCTCCCTGTCTGTGCGTGGGTTTCCTCCGGGTGCTCCGGTTTCCTCCCACAGTCCAAAGATGTGCGGGTCAGATGGATTGGTTGTTCTAAATTGCCCTTAGTGTCCAAAGTTGCCCTTAGTGTTGGGTGGTGTTGCTGGGTTATGGGGATGGGGTGGAGGTGTTGACCTTGGGTAGGGTGCTTTTTCCAAGAGCTGGTGCAGACTCGATGGGCCGAATGGCCTCCTTCTGCACTGTAAATTATGTGTAATGTCCCAGCCCCCTACGACAAATTCAAGGACACACTGACGGTACAGGACGGAATAATTTTGAAAAATAGAATTTATGTGGTCCCCACCCAGGACAGAAACCAGATAATTTACCAGTTTCGTGAGGGACACGGACATCAGGAGATAGACAATACAATTGCCCATTTAAGACCTTTGTGCTGGTGGCCTCATTTAAAAGCCGACGTCATGCATTATGTTGAGAATTGTTTAATCTGTGCATAGAACAATTCTGAAAGGTACTTAAAGGAAGGACAATTGAGGAATACCCGACCTGTTAATGGGCTATGGGCAAATTTACAGTTCAACTACATTGGTGTGTGTCCCGTCCCCGTCCCCGCCCCCCCCCCCCACCCCCCCCCCGTCCCCCCCACCCCCTCCCCCGCAGAAATGGTGTAAATATGTATTCGTAGTCATCAACACCTTTACAAAATGGGTAGAAGCATTACATCCCGGACGAACACAGCGAAAGCCGGAGCTCAGATTTTGACCCAACAGATATTTACACGCTGTGGTATTCCCGCAGCATTGAGTCAGACACAGGTTCCCATTTCACCGGCAGAGCCATGCAAAATATCCTAACGATTTTTGGAATTACGAAAAATTTCGCATAGCGTATCACCCCCAATCCAGCGGCATTGTTGAACGAATGAATCGCACCTTGAAAGCTACTATTAGGAAAATGGTGCAACAGCCTATCACCACATGGGACAAAGTCCTCCCATTCGCCCTCATGTTTATTAGGAACACAGTATCCAGTTCCAGAGGTTTCACCCCCCACACTCTCATGACCGGACGGCCCTTGAAAGGAACTGAATATTTATTAGGTCTCGATTTGGCAAGCCCCACAGTCACCGCCCTCCCCATGAAAACGCAGTCCATCAAGTCACGGAAAATATTAAAGAAGCACAGCTCGCTGCAGCTGTCCGACTCGGCGCTAGGAAAAAGCAGAGTAAGGCCTGCATTGATAAAACAGTCCACCTGTAGAGTATACGATGAGCAAATGATAGTTTCCGTGTACAATCCCATGTCGTACCTCTCCTCTAAATTTGCAGGACCCTACTCCATTTCGGACAAAGTGAGCCCCTCTGTGTACAACATAACGTTAGCCAATTGTAAACCTGGTTGGTTCCACATCAACCACCTCAAAGTCTATGGAACCCAATGTAGCCACTCCCACTACGTCTCCTTGGCAATAGCAGACGGTTCCGCACCGCCCATCGACAACCTAGTCCAACCCTCCCCCAGCCATGACAGCACGTCCACGCCCACGGACCAGACCTTGTCTCTGCCCACACGTATCACTTTCCACCTTGAGCTTGATTCAGACGATAGCGCCAGCCTTCCCGAATTGACCACGATCACTGACCACTGGTACAACCTCCCCGGCCCCAGTCACTCCAGCCCCTGGAACCAAGACCAAGACATGTTTGGCCCCCAATATTCCCTTCCAAAGCCAGAGTCACCGCCACCACCAGACAACAGTGATTTGCCCTTTGCTGCTGACGAATGTGATATAAAATAGTTACTTTAGAGATACTAGTTAATGTAATGTAGAAATAAGCCACTTTGATTCTGGCAGATAGAGACAAAGGGATTGAGACCGCATGGAAAAAGCAGGAAGAGGTGTGTCTATGAGAGTGATGCTGCATTGATAGGGGCCAGAGAAAGGGATTGGAAGTGAGCCAATCAGAATAGATCAAACAGGCCAGGAGGGATATGGGCTGACCTATGGGCGTCGAGTATGTGAAACTTGATACCATTTGAATTGATTTGCAGAGATCCCTTTGTTTCTTTGTTCATTCGCTTTCTGGAGTGTAGGAGACTGGATGTCTCTTATGTTTCTGTAAGATGAATCAAGCTTGCAAGCTAAATAAATAACTTCTTTTTACGTGCAAATCCATCTCAACTTTTATTGAGGCCAGACTGACGGAGAAAGAAATTTGGGAATCAACATTTGGTGCCGAAAACCGGGATTTCTCAGGGCGATCCTGATCCAACTGCGAAATCAGAATTAGACTGATTATGAACAGGAGGATGGGGAACAAAGGGCCCTCAATGTAGAACTGGAAAAGGACCGCGCATTGATTGTTCCCCTCTTCTTATCGTCCGATTAGTCTGGTCACAGAAATACCGCCTCGACGAAATCACAGGTCAGTCTGCGGATTAGCATTTTAATTGATGGGACTTTATTTGTGAGTTAATTCGGCTGGGGTAGGCTGTATTGTTGATGTAACATTTAAAATATAAATGGTTCAACTTTATTTGTGAGTTAATTCGGCTGGGGTAGGCTGTATTGTTGATGTAACATTTAAAATATAAATGGTTCAACTTTATTTGTGAGTTAATTCGGCTGGGGTAGGCTGTATTGTTGATGTAACATTTAAAATATAAATGGTTCAACTTTATTTGTGAGTTGATTCGATTGGGTTACGTTATGAGAGGTAGATGTAACATTTGAAATTGAAAATGGTTCACCTCTATATGTCTGTGTGTTAAAAATATAGTTGATTAAGCTAAAATTGTCTCCTTGGACTGTATTGGCGAAAAACGCAGTTCCGAGGGCTAGTTGAGATTGTGGGGAATGCTGCAGATTGGTTGAAGCAGAAGTCTCTCAAAGGGTTAACAGCAGCAGGCAAAGTAAAAGACAGACAGTGCTTCTCACTCAGGCCTTGAGATAACAGCGCCAGTCGCTAGTGTAATCGGATACCTTTCCTTTGAGTCAGTGAACTCCAGCAAAGTTACGTTTTGAATTAATTAAAGGAAACCAGTGGGTTTCTCCACCTCTTTGATAAAAGTTATTATTTTCGAAAGCAATTGATTGAAATTGCCAGAATCTTAAGTTTTACTTACTTGAAATAAGGTTTATCTCATTTTATCTGGAGATTAATAGAAACTTAAAGAAGATCATGGACACCATTTTAAAAAGTGTCAATCTGGAGATGATAGTTGATTGTGCTAATACTTATGTGTATGTAAAAGAAAATAACTTGTGAAAAGAAAAATTGTTAAGATAAAGAAATAATTAAGTTGTAAATGTTATACAAGTTTGTGTTAAGCAAATTGTAAATTTAGTTCTGAGTTGAGATCAGAGCTAAGCTTGCAAGTTGCAGTAATTCAATTTGAATTTTCAAACATTTTTAAGTTTAAAAAAAAAGGAGCAAATAGAGAAAAGAAGGACACAGATCTTGAATGCGTTGAATAGCACATTTCAAAGGCCCATAAATCTTTCTGTTATCTTAGACCTAAAACCTAGGAAGACTGAAGAGCCAGAGGAATTTCTGGAGCGTTTTAATGAAATCTACCGGGGGCAGTCAGGCGATTTGCTGTATCAAAATGGTCAGAATTCCCCTCAATACTGTGCTATGTTAATGCATTGCCTACCACCTTCTGTGGTTACTGCTGTGAAATGTAATAACATGAATTGGACAGAGAACGACCCTTCCCAGATGGCAAGGGCAGTCAGACTTTACTGGAAGAAGGGTGTAGGCCAAGAAGGAGGCTCAGTTACAAAGGTTAAGACTGAGTATGTAATGAAAAAGGATGATCTGCGACCCCAACAAGCGGCAGAAATGGTAGTTTACCAGCAGGAGCCCCAATATAGTGACTTTGGGTGGGTGGATCAGCGAAGAGGAGGATGAGACAACATTTCTATCAGCCCCCAGTGGTGGACGTTAGACGTTAAACAGTCACTGCATCACGTTACCCTGGCCTATGACAGAACTGGACGAAACAGGGAGTTGGAGGACAAATACCGGCCATTATTTGAGACCGAATGGCCAGTCAAGGTTACAGCCACAGTCACGGGAAAAGAAGGTACAGCCGATTTTGTTACAAAATCACCACATTTATGGCCACAGTCAGCTTCGGTAAGCCCTCATATTACACGTCAGATCCATGACCAGTACCATGCCAAGGATATGGGGCGAATGGTCAGGAGGGCAGTGGATCATTCAGATCCAACAGACTACGCACTTCAAGTCATGCCGGACGGCACTACCATAAAATATTTTGAGGTCCCTGAAACGATTAACACTCGACTGCAGCAGCACAGGGGACATGATGTGTTGGAATATGTCAATCCACAGGTCTGGGCGGAATACCCATCACAAGTGGGAAAGACAAATGTTACACCTATTAAGGTGATGATTAAGGATCATGTAAAGCTACCTTCCATTCGACAATACCCCCTGAAATCTCAAGCTGCTCCATCAATAGATAAATTAATTCAAGAGCTGTTGAAACAGGGTATTTTGGTCCCTTGCCAATCAGAATGTAACACCCCCCTACTTGCTGTGCCTAAACCAGCCAAACCAGACCAGTACCGATTAGTACAGGATTTACGTTCAATCAATGCCATCGCATAGCCATTACATGCTCTCACCCTCCAACAGGATATTACGGTGTATAGCTCCCACTCGGTCATCGCACTACTGAGGCAACTGCAGACTCAGCATCTTACCGCAGCTCGTCAGAACAGGTATGAGATATACCTTTGAACAATCCACGTCTGACATTTAAATACTGTACCACTATCAATCCAGCCTGTTTTCTTACCGGTCCCCCTGTCCATGAGGACGCGCCTGGTCACGACTGTTTAGCCTTGATTCAGGAAACTACAACAATAAGGGACGATCTGAGTGATATTCCGTTAGAACAACCTGACATGATTATGTATGTTGATGGCAGTGCATTAGTAAGCCCCACTGGCCGGAGACTGTCCGGTTATGCAATCATAGATCAGGGTGGTCTGATTTTAGAAGCGGCAGCTTTCGAGACCCCTTACTCAGCACAACAAGCCGTACTTTTTGCCCTCACCCGTGCATGTGTACTTGGGGGAGATCGCCGGGTAAATATCTACACTGACTCCCGATATGCCTTCGGGGTAGTTCATGACTTCGGACAATTCTGGAAGAATAGGGGATTCCTTACCTCGGCAGGCACAGAAATATCCAACCGGGGTTTAGTTAATGACCTACTGCAGGCCCTCCTTATGCCAGCGCAGATTTCCGTTATTAAATGCGCTGCCCACACGAATGGTACAACCCCAGTTGACGTTGGTAATGAACGAGCAGATCGTGCAGCGCGAACAGCCGCGCAAATTCAGCAAGTGATGGTGCCTAAGATGTTAAGTCAGACTAAACGATCTACTATAAATATGTCTGCTTTTGACAAGTCAATGCCAACCATCCAAGACGTCATAAGGTTACAGGAAGACGCTCCTGAGAGTGATAAACAAATGTGGAAACGGTTAGGTTGTACATATGATTCTGTTTCCTCTTTATGGACCACGCCAGCACATCTGACTTGTATGTCTGATGTACTGGCTTTATGGGGCATTGAATGTGTACACTTTGCAACTCATTGTGGGGCTCGAGGGACTAGTGATTTGTTGCTGGACACTTGGTGGCACCCTAAAATGCAGGGGTTGGCCCAAAGTATCAGTAATCGGTGTTTGATTTGTCAGCAATATAACACCGGAAAAGGTATCCTTGTGGGAAGGGGCAAACCCCGTTGCCCAGTGGTCCCTTTGAGACGCTCCAAATGGATTACATTGAGTTGGAAAGGTGTCAATGGTGCAAATATGTTTTGGTCATTGTGGATGTGTTCAGCAGATGGGTTGAGGTGTATCCGACTATCGATAATAAAGCTGCTACTGTGGTTAAAGTCTTGATGAGGGAAATCATTCCCCGGTACGGTATACCAGCTCAGTTAAGTTCTGATAATGGGTCTCATTTTATTGGACAAATTAACAAGGAGTTTTGCTCCCAGTTGGGCATACGCCAGCAGTTACACTGTGCTTACAGACTGCAGGCGGCCGGGTTGGTTGAGAGACACAATCAGACCCTTAAAACTAAATTGGCTAAATTAAGAGCAGACACGGGACTGACATGGCTTAAGTTGCTCCCCGTTGCCCTCTTCCAGCTGCGGGTTACACCTGCGGGACCGGCCCGGCTCTCTCCCGCCGAGATTCTTTATGGCAGGCCTCTTAGAACTCCCTGGAGCCTGCAGGGTCCCAGACTGGTTCAGTTTCATCAGATGACTGAAGAAATGACCACCTATGTTCTAGCCCTCACACAAGTGCTCAAGGAACTCCATGGCCAAGTCCACGCGGCTCACCAGCCATTGCCCCCCGTACCTAGCTCACTTTCAGTCCAGCCCGGTAGTTATGTCATGGTCAAAAATTGGACTAGGAAGGGGTCGGAGCCGCGATGGGACGGGCCCTTCCAAGTTCTCCTTACCACCCCCACAGCAGTTAAAGTGGAGGGGCGAAGTGCTTGGGTCCACCTACATCACTGTAAATTGAGTCTATCTCCACTACTGTAAAAGGTCGGATACTAACCTGCCTCCCTTCTCCAGTGCTATTTTACAGGTGTGGAGCATGATAGAGTGGCTACGCATCGTCTGTCTGATATTTGGCCTCACTTCGCTTGGCGTGTTATTGGCGATGGACATGGAAAAGGGGAATATTATGTATCTGTGTAGCCCCAACCAATCTACAAGGATACATCACCTATGCAAAGGTGATGTTCTTCGCTGCCCCCATATACGAGGACATGGTATCGACTCATGGAAGGTCATCAAAGTTAAGAAGAATGCAGGAGTCATGAAGCAGTTGCACCGGTCCCGGCGATGGGAAGGGAACATTACATGGACATTGCCTTGTTTTTGGAATACATGTAAATTTGATTTTTGATGTGTTAAGAGTGGTACAATAAAGGTAAAATCAGGCTGTCAGAAGAGTGTAGGAAGAGGCTATGAGAAAGAGAAAGGGACTAGAGAGAGGACGGGGCGTATGAGAAGGGAAGTACAGCTAGAACGTAGGTTACCGGGAGATACACTTAAGTTAATTAAAGGCCAAACTGAGGAAAACCCGGGTAGTAGTCAGTGATCGGAATTATTTTATTTGCGGCCTTACCATCTTGGGAAATGAAACCTTGGGAGCCCTCGGGGCAATAACTAACGAGTTGTCTCAGCTACGGTTGTTTGCAATGCAGAACCGGTATGCTCTTGACTATCTTCTGGCCCGTGAGGGTGGGGTATGCGCCATAGTACAGGGCAAGTGTATCATGGGAGTTCAGGACTTGACCGCTAACATCACTAAATTTATGGATCGCATACGGGATCACTTGGACGGGATGCAGGATCCTGGCTCTTGGGGTAACTGGGGATTTGGAGGATGGAAGGACTGGTTGCTAAATATGGCCGTGTATCTAGTGGTAGCTATCGGCTGCATCTTTGTGGGCCTGGCCATCCTTAAATGTGTGATGGGTAGAATGCGGATCAGATCACCGCCCCAATCACCGAAAAAAAAATTTAACTGTTAAAATCCATGAGGGTGAGGCAGATGAAGGGGGGCTAAGACAGGAATTGGAAATGCAGCGACGGATCTTTTTAGATGAGGAACCGTAGCTATGGATTGGATAGTTCGGTTATCATGGAATGATAAAAGGAGGGAATGACGAATGTGATATAAAATAGTTACTTTAGAGATACTAGTTAATGTAATGTAGAAATAAGCCACTTTGATTCTGGCAGATAGAGACAAAGGGATTTGAGACCGCATGGAAAAAGCAGGAAGAGGTGTGTCTATGAGAGTGATGCTGCATTGATAGGGGCCAGAGAAAGGGATTGGAAGTGAGCCAATCAGAATAGATCAAACAGGTCAGGAGGGATATAGGCTGACCTATGGGCGTCGAGTATGTGAAACTTGATACCATTTGAAATGATTTTGCAGAGATCCCTTTGTCTCTTTGTTCATTCGCTTTCTGGAGTGTAGGAGACTGGATGTCTCTTACGTTTCTGTAAGATGAATTAAGCTTGCAAGCTAAATAACTAACTTCTTTTTACGTGCGAATCCATCTCGACTTTTATTGAGGCCAGACTGACGGAGAAAGAAATTTGGGAATCAACACCACAGTCCAAAGATGTGCAGGTTAGGTGGATTGGCCATGATAAATTGCCCTTAGTGTCCAAAATTGCCCTTAGTGTTGGGTGGGGTTACTGTGTTATGGGGATAGGGTGACGGTGTTGACCTTGGGTAGGGTGCTCTTTCCAAGAGCCGGTGCAGACTCGATGGGCCGAATGGCCTCCTTCTGCACTGTAACTTATATGATAGTGGTGTCCCTCGGGCATCAGTTTTGGGCCCACAATTGTTCACAATTTATAGAGATGATTTGGAATTGGGGAGCAAGTGCAATGTGTCCACGTTTGCAGACGACACTAAGATGAGTGATAACGCAAAAAGTGCAGAGGATACCGGAAGTCTGCAGAGGGATTTGGCTAGGTTAAGTGAATGGGCTACTGTCTGGCAGATGGAATTCAATGTTGACAAATGTGAGGTGATCCATTTTGGTAAGAATAACAGCAAAAGGGATTATGAGAGGTATGGAAAGGGTGGATAGCAACAACTTTTTCCAAGAGTGGGGTGTATTATTAAAACATGCTGCCATGCAGAGAGATCTGGGTGTGCTAGTGCATGAGTCGCACAACGTTGCTTTACAGGTGCAACATGTGATTAAGAAGGCAAATGGAATTTTGTCCTTCATTGCTGGAGGGATGAAGTTTACGACTAGGGAGGTTCTGCTGCAATTGTATAAGGTGTTACTGAGGCCACACCTGAAGTATTGTGTTCAGTTTTGGTCTCCTTACTTGAGAAGGGTCGTACTGGCTGGAGGGTGTGCAGAGGAGATTCACTAGGTTAATCCCAGAGCTGAAGGGGTTGGATTACGAGGAGAGGTTGAGTAGACGGCCTGTACTCGTTGGAATTTAGAAGGATGTGGGGGGGGGGGGGGGGGGATGGTGGGGGGGGGGGGGTGGATCTTATAGAGACATATAAAACTATTAAGGGAATAGAGAGGATAGATGCGGGCGGGTTGTTTCCACTAGCAGGTAAAAGCAGAACTAGGGGGCCTAGCCTCAAAATAAGGGGAAGTAGATTTCGGACTGAATTAGGATGAACTTCTTCACACAAACGGTTGTGAATCTATGGAATTCATTGCCCAGTGAAGCAGTAGAGGCTCCTTCATTAAATGTTTTTAAGAGAAAGAGATAGTTTTTTGAAGAATAAAGGGATTAAGGGTTATGGTGTTCGGGCCGGAAAGTGGAGCTGAGTCCACAAAAGATCAGCCATGCTCTCATTGAATGGCGGAGCAGGCTCGACGGGCCAGATGGCCTACTCCTGCTCCTAGTTCTCATGTTCTTATCTTCTTTCGGTCAACCAATTTTGTATCCAGTCATCCAATTTTTCCTGGAACCCATGTCTCGTAACTTTCTGAATGAACCCACCATGGGGAATCTTATCAAATGCCGTACTGAAATCCATATACACCACATCCACTTCCCGATCTTGTTCAATGTTTCTCATCATATCCTCAAATAATTCATGAGGCTTGCGAGGCATGACATGCCCCTCACAAAGCCATGCTGACTATATTTAAGCAAACTATGTTTTTCTTAATAATCATAAATCCTATCACTCAGAATCCTTTCGAATAATCTGTAATTCCCAGGGTTTTCCCTATTCCCTTTCTTAAACAGGGGAACAACATTCGCCTCCTTCCAATCATCCGGTACTACTCCAGTGGAGAGTGAGGATGCAAAGATCATCGCCAACGGCGCAGCAATCCCCTCTCTCGCTTCCCGTAGTAAGCTTGGATATATCCCGTCAGGCCCAGGGGACTTATCTATCCTGATGCTTTTCAAATTTTCCACCATATCCTCCTCATTAATATCATCCTATTTGAGCCTATTAACCTGGTTCACACTGTTCTCACGAGCAACAAAGTCCCTCTCTCCAGTGAATACTGAAACAACATATTCACTTCGGGCCGTCCCTACCTCCTCAGACTCTCGGCACAAGTTCCCTCCACTAGCCCTGATTGGCCCTACTCTCACTCTGATCATCACCTTATTTCTCACATAAGTGTAGAACGGCTTGGGGTTTTCCCTAACCCTTCCCGCCAGGACTTTTTCATGCCCCATTCTAGTTCTCCTCAGTCCATGTTTTAGTTCCTTTCTGGCGACCTTGTAACGCTCGAGAGCCGAGTCAGATCCTTGCTTCCTCAACCTTACGTAAGATTCTTTCTTTCTCTTGTCTAGAAGCTCCACCTCTCTTGCCATCCAAGGCTCCTTCACCTTACCATTCCTTCCTCGTCTCAGTGGGACAAAACAATTCAGCACACGCAGCAAGTGCTCCTTAAACAATCCCCACATTACCGTTGTGCATTTCCCCAAGAACAACTGTTCCCACTTCATGCTCATCAGTTCCGCTTTAATGGCAGTAGAATTTCCCCTCCCCCAATTAAATACCTTCCCATACTGTCTGTTCCTCTCCCTCTCCATGACTATGGTAAGGGTCAAGGGTTGTGCTCACTGTCACCGAAATGCTCTCCCACTGAGACATCTGATACCTGGCCCGGTTCGTTGCCATGCACCAAATCAAATATGGCCTTCCCTCTAGTCGGCCTATCTGCATAATGAGTCAGGAATCCTTCATCGACACACCTGACAAAATCTGCTCCATAAATCCATTTGCACTAAGGATGTCCCAGTCAATGTTAGGGAACTGGAAGTCACCCATGACGTCTCTGTTACTTCTGCACATTTCCAAGATCTGCCGCCCAACCTGATTCTCCAGATCTCTGCTGCTATTGGGGGATCTGTAGAAGACTCCAAATAAGGTGACGGCTCGTTTCTTGTTTCTGACTTCCAGCCATACTGACTCAGTAGAAAAACATTCCTCGATAACTCTGTTTCTGCAGATGTGAAGCACCTTTCCAGCGGTTTCCCTTACCTCCCACATCCTACAGGAGGAGCATGCAACTGCCTTAACTTCCACCCCTTCTGATCCGAATTCCCAAAGTGATGCAAAAGGAAATAAAAGCAAGATTAATACCCAATAGGCCCTTATCAATATTGTTGCTACTCTCTAGTGAACCCTCTAAAATTGGTCATTCTGCTGTATGATATAACTATAGCTTGCTGCCCCCTTAAAAAAAACACAACTCTTACCTTGCAGAATATAGCTGAGATTCTGCCCTGTGAACCGGTCGCGAGGCTCCGCCCTCCGGACACTGGTCCCATGATTCCTAGCTGCTCCTGGGGTTCCTGTTAAGGTAAGTAACCGAGCGACACAATATTTATATTTACCCCCGCCCGTCCTTGCATCGATCTCTATATCCATCCATCCAGAGCGCCCTCTGTCAGCATCCCTGTTGCTTCTCTCAGTAATAATTCTCGACCTCTGCCCATCCTGTTTGTTGCATTATCCTTTCAGTGCCTCTGCCAGTTTGCCCCTCGCCTCCTACACACAGCGCACGATAGTTTCCAATTCAATTCACAATATTCCGAAATTGTTTATTCACATGCAATTTAACCGTGTTACTAATTATTCTGTGTTTGTGGATAATTATATTGTTTATGGAAAACAATGACGGTGTATTTGTCAGTATATAAGTCAATATAGTCGCACGTTTTTTTATTTCCGTTAACAGATGAACAATTATGCTGTTGCTTCACCCATTCGGTTGCACATCTCTCAATACAATTCAGAAGTTACTGATTGAATGAAGCAATCCTGATATAACTGAATTGAAAGGACTGTGGATTTTCGATTCTGCTGTCATGTCGAGGCAAAGAGCAAAACAGACGTCTAATTAATGCCATCTCCCACTTTGCTATTGGATTGGATTGGATTTGTTTATTGCCTCTTGTACCGAGGTACAGTGAAAAGTATTTTTCTGCGAGCATCGCAACAGTTCATTAAGTACATGGGAAGAAAAGGGAATAAAAGAAAATCCATAATAGAGCAACACGAGGTATATAATCTAACTGCATAAGCGCCGGCATCGGATGAAGCATACAGGGGTGTAGTGTTAATGAGGTCAGTCCATAAGAGGGTCGTTTAAGAATCTGGTGACAGCGGGGAAGAAGCTGTTTTTGAGTCTGTTCGTGCGTGTTCTCAGACTTCTGTATCTCCTGCCCGATGGAAGAAGTTGGAAGAGTGAGTAAGCCGGGTGGGAGGGGTCTTTGAGTATGCTGCCCACTTTCCCTAGGCAGCGGGAGGTGTAGATAGACTCAATGGATGGGAGGATGGTTCGTGTGATGGACTGGGTGGTGTCCACGACTCTCTGCAGTTTCGGTCCTGGGCCGAGCAGTTGCCATAGCAGGCTGTGATGCAGCCAGATAGGATGCTTTCTATGGTGCATCTGTAAAGGTTGGTAAGGGTTCATGTGGACATGCCGAATTTCCTTAGTTTCCTCAGGAAGTATAGGCGCTGTTGTGCTTTCTTGGTGGTAGCGTTGACGTGGGTGGACAAGGACAGATTTTTGGAGATGAGCACCCCGAGGAATTAGAAACTGCTAATCATCTCCACCTCGGCCCCACTGATGCTGACAGGGGTGTGTACAGTACTTTGCTTCCTGAAGTCAATGACCAGCTCTTTAGTTTTGCTGGCATTGAGGATGCGATTGTTTCTGTTTAAAATACCTGCAGAAATATGTAATTTGTTATCCTCCGTGTTTCCTATCACATTTTCCAAAACTTAATTTCGGATATTGTAAGATCTGTTTTCTCTTTACACATGTATTTCCTTTACAGCATATTATGTTACAAAGCCCTTCCCTTACGGGTCTTCTTCTACTGATATCTACTTATTATCTTCATGTTCTATTTCTCGTTCTAATTTAATATCTATTGGTCAGTTATCATTTTGATCTATCATTCTGTACGCCCACTATCTACATTGCCGTCACTTCGCCATTTGGTTACTGTATTTCTCTCTGCTTATCGCTCCTTCGAATTCATATTACCTTATCCTCATCGATATCAGTCACCAACCATTTAGTTACTAATCTCGCTTTCTCTTCCCCACCCCCCTCACTCAATCTCCCACACCCTCTCTCCCACACATACCCTTCCTCTCCATCTCTTCCTTTCCTTGTGATATGTAACAAGCAAATTTCAATGTTTTTTGAGGAATAATAATGTCCTTAAATAAAGGTGCGCAGTGGATGCCGATTGTATTCTGTTGCTTCATTGCAAGAAACAATCCTTACTGTGATGTGATGCTAATAAATTAACAATTAGTTTTAGTGGGTATTTCAGCATCGTCTTCAACTCCTCTCGGAACTTCCTCTGTGTCAGGACATAGATTCCCGTGTTAGTACAAGAAATGAAAACCTGAAGCATGCTGGCGACAACCTCCACAGTGTAAAGCCTGTCAGTGGTAGAATAAGAATGCACATTAGCAATTCTCTGGTAGGTGTAGAATATCACTCGAGTCACCCACAGCAGAAGAAAACTGCTGGATAGACTGAACAGTGAAACAATGGATTTCCTTCGGTTTTCCATCTCTAAGTCCTTGAAATCTTTCACATTACAACTTTCTCTGAATCCGCCACACAGCCAGCACTGTCAGTGCTCCCTCCACACAGCCAGCACTGTCAGTGCTCCCCACACACAGCCAGCACTGTCACTGCTCCCATCACACAGCCAGCACTGTCAGTGCTCCCTCCACACAGCCAGCACTGTCAGTGCTCCCTCCACACAGCCAGCAGTGTCAGTGCTCCCCACACAGCTAGTACTGTCAGTACTCCCCCCACACAGCCAGCACTGTCAGTGCTCCCCCCACACAGCCAGCACTGTCAGTGCTCCCTCCACACAGCCAGCACTGTCAGTGCTCCCACCACACAGCCAGCACTGTCAGTGCTCCCCAACACAGCCAGCACTGTCAGTACTCCCCCCACACAGCCAGCACTGTCAGTACTCCCCCCACACAGCCAGCACTGTCAGTGCTCCCCCACACAGCCAGCACTGTCAGTGCTCCCCAACACAGCCAGCACTGTCAGTACTCCCCCCACACAGCCAGCACTGTCAGTGCTCCCACCACACAGCCAGCACTGTCAGTGCTCCCCAACACAGCCAGCACTGTCAGTGCTCCCCCCACACAGCCAGCACTGTCAGTGCTCCCCCCACACAGCCAGCACTGTCAGTGCTCCCCCCCACAGCCAGCACTGCCTGCGCTGTCCCCACAGATAGCACTGTCAGTGCTCCCGCCCCGCACAGCCAGGACTGCCTGTGCAGCCCCACACGTATCCAGAACCGAGTGCTACTCCCAACGCAGCCAGCACTGCCAGTGCTCCCCAACTGCCAGCACTGCCAGTGCTCCCCCACAGCCTGCACTGCCAGTGATCCCACAGCCAGCGCTCCCCACAGCCAGTACTGCCTGTGCTCCCCCACAGCCTGCACTGCCAGTGATCCCACAGCCAGCGCTCCCCACATCCAGCGCTCAAAGAACAACAAAGAACAAAGAAATGTACAGCACAGGAACAGGCCCTTCGGCCCTCCAAGCCCGTGCCGACCATACTGCCCGACTAAACTACAATCTTATACACTTCCTGGGTCCGTATCCTTCTATTCCCATCCTATTCATATATTTGTCAAGATGCCCCTTAAATGTCCCTATCGTCCCTGCTTCCACTACCTCCTCCGGTAGTGAGTTCCAGGCACCCACTACCCTCTGCGTAAAAAACTTGCCTCGTACATCTACTCTAAACCTTGCCCCTCTCACCTTAAACCTATGCCCCCTAGTAATTGACCCCTCTACCCTGGGGAAAAGCCTCTGACTATCCACTCTGTCTATGCCTCTCATAATTTTGTATACCTCTATCAGGTCGCCCCTCAACCTCCTTCGTTTCAGTGAGAACAAACCGAGTTTATTCAACCGCTCCTCATAGCTTATGCCCTCCATACCAGGCAACATTCTGGTAAATCTCTTCTGCACCCTCTCTAAAGCCTCCACATCCTTCTGGTAGTGTGGCGACCAGAATTGAACACTATACTCCAAGTGTGGCCTAACTAAGGTTCTATACAGCTGCAACATGACTTGCCAATTCTTATACTCAATGCCCCGGCCAATGAAGGCAAGCATGCCGTATGCCTTCTTGACTACCTTCTCCACCTGTGTTGCCCCTTTCAATGACCTGTGGACCTGTACACCTAGATCTCTCTGAAATTCAATACTCTTGAGGGTTCTACCCACTGCCAGTGCTCCCACACATCCAGCACTGGCAGTGCCCCCCAGCCAGCACTGCCAGTGCCCTCCACCAGTAGTACCCACTACTGGCAGTGCTGGCTCACTCAACACAAATCCAGCACTGCCACTGCTCCCCACACAGCCAGCGCTCCCTCCCCCACAGCCATTACTGCCATTGGTCGCACACAAAGCCAGCATTGCCAGTGCTCCCCGACAGCCAGTATTTCCTGTGCACCCCCCACACAGCCAGCACTGCCAGTGCTCCCCACAGCCAGCAATGCCAGTGCGCACCCCCATAACCAGCACTGCCAATGCTCCCACACAAAGCCAACATTGCCAGTGCTCCCCCACAGCCAGCACTGCCTGTGCACACCCCACACAGCCATCATTGCCAGTGCTCCCCTACAGCAAGCACTGCCGCTACTCCCCATAACCAGCACTGCCAGAGATCCTCCCCACAACCAGCACTGCCAGTGCTCCCCTCACAGCCAGCACTTGCAGTGCTCCCCCCAAGCCAACACTTCCAGTGCTCCCCCTCACTGCCATCACTGCCAGTGCTCCCCACAGCAAGCACTGCCACTGCCCCCCACAGCCAGCACTGCTAGTTCTCCGCCTCACAGCCAGCCCTGCCAGTGCTCCCACACCCAGCGCTCTTGGTGCTCCCCACAGCCAGCACTTCCAGTGCTGCCCCCATTGCCAGCACTGCCAATGCTCCCACCAAATGCGAGCACTTGCAGTGCTCAGCTCCACAGCTAGCACTGCCAGTGTTCTCACAGCCAGCACTGCCAGTACTCCGCCACTTATCCAGCAGCCAGTGCTCCCCCAACACAGCCAGCACTGTCAGCAGTCCCCACACAGCCACCGCTCCCTCCCCCACGCAGCCAGCACTGCCAGTGCTCCCCCACAACCAGCAGTGCCATTGCTGCAAACGACCAGCAGTGACAGTGCTCCACCCCCCACAGCCAGCACTGCCAGTACCCACCCCCACAACCAGCACTTCGAGTGCCTCTCCACACCCAGTACTGCCAGTGCTCCCCACACACATCCTACACTGCCAGTGCTCCCACACACAGACAGCAATGCCTGTGCTCCCCCACAAGTCCAGCACTGGCAGTGCTCCCCCACAAGGCCAGCACTGGCAGTGATCCCCCACAGCCAGCTCTGCCAGTGCTCCTGTACTCCCACACCCAGCACTGCCAGTGCTCCCCACAGCCAGCCCTCCCAGTGCTCCTCACACAGCCAGTATTGCCTGTGCTCCCCTATCCACCCAGCACTGCCGGTGCAACCCCACAACCAGTACTGTCAGTGCTCCGCAACCTCCCGAAAGCCAGGACAGCCAGTGCCCCCCAGCCAGCACTGGCAGTGCCACCACCCCCCCCCCACAGCCAGCAGTACCAGTGCTCCCCACAGCCAGCACTGCCAGTGCCCTCCCCCCCAAACACAGCCAGCACTGCCAGTGCTCCCACCCATCCAGCACTGGCAGTGCCCCCCAGCCAGCACTGCCAGTGCCCTCCACCCACAGCCAGCACTTGCAGTGCCACCACCCCCCCCCCCCACAGCCAGCAGTACGAGTGCTCCCCACAGCCAGCACTGCCAGTGCTCCCTACATCCAGCACTGCAAGTGCCCCCCCCACAGCCAGCACTGCCAGTGCTCCCCAAAGCAAGCACTGCCAGTGCTCCCCACACAATTGTCAGCAGCGGTTGGAGATGCTGAGTGGCTGAGGGGCTGTCACAGCGGCTGGAGCACCTGATTGGCTGAGAGGCTGTCAGTCAACCACTGGAGCTGCTGATTAACTCAAAGGTTGTCAGTCAGGCGCTAGAGCTGCTGATTGGCTGAGATGCTGTCAATCTGTGGCTGGAGCTGCTGATTTGCTGAGAGTCTGTGAGTCAACGGCTGGAGCTTTTGATTGGCTGAGACGCTGTCAGTCTGGCGCTACACCTCCTGATTGGCTGAGAGGCTGTGAGTCAGCGACTGGAGATCCTGATTGGCTGTGGTGCTGTCAGTCGGGCGCTGGTGTTCATGATTGGCTGAACGGCTGTCAATCAGTGGCTGGAACTCCTGATTGGCTGAGAGGCTGTCAGTCAGTTTTATTTTCTCATTAATTTAATAATTGATTTAACCGGATATTTCACCGCGATCTTTATCTGCTCCCTGAACCTGGACTGAGTCACCACATAAATAAATGTGTTTGTGCAACAATTTAAATCCTGCAGCATAAATCCGACTTGTTGTAAATTATATTGAGGAAGGGTGATGTAAACTAATCCTCTCACATCGATATAGAAAAATTTAATAACGGACACAGTCCAGAGGAGGATGAAAGTTCCGGAGATGCTGAAGAGTAAAATCATTGATTTCCTTCTGCTCTCCATCTCTGGGTCGGTGCGATTGTCTCCCTGACTCTGGGCCCTCAGTGCCTTCCGGACCCGACTGCTGAGTAAAATGTGTCTGACTGTCAGAGCGTTGGTCAACAGGATTGAGAAGAACGGCGTCAATGGGGTTAAAACCCGATCAAACCAGTTATATCCAACCCATCCCGGGTCAGTCCAAACGCTGCTCTTTGTCCGACAGCCCCACTGGACATTGTCGATTATCTCCCAAGGTTCATATGTAAAGTACCAGGGGATGTTTTTCACACAGAGCAGGAGGCCGCTTGTGGACAGAACCACAGCCGCAGTTTTCCCGGTGCAATATTTAGTTTTCAGTTTCTGGCAGCGAATGGCCACAAATCGATCAAAGGAGAAAGTGAGGGTGAACCAGACAGAACAGTCCTTGGCTGCAGCGATCAGGGCACCCTTAACACTACACACAGGGATAAGGGACAGGAAACTCCAGGGAAAATAATAACCATTGATCCTGTTCAGTATGGGTTTAGTGATAATATACAGCAGATCCGCCGTTGCCATGGCCACCAGGTAGCGAGTGGTGCAGGTAGAGAGGCCACACTTCCCCCGACACAGAATCACAATTCCCAGTATATTAACTGTCAGAGAGAGAAAGGAGAGACACGGGAAATTACTGGGTAATGAATCTCCCTGTCTGAACCAGGACATAATTTCAGCATCAATATAATGGACAGTGGGTGGGTGGGGGTGTTGGGAGAGGAGTGGGCACAGAGATTAACATTGCAGAGAGGGAAGTAGGAAATGTAACTCCAGTGTTAAAGGTGGGGAATGGGGGGAAAGTGTGAATTGCTGCCCTGTCAGTTTGATGGCAGTGGTAGGAAAATGTTTATAATTCAGAGACCTTTGGGAGAGGTGACATTTCTCATTTAGACTGATTTACAGGATTCACTCAGGCCGGCCAGGTTTCCCAAACCGGATACAAACATACCAGAGATTGTCATCCCAGCTCAATTATTGGACCACCCCCCGGATTGGACCGTTCCCTGGACTGGATTTCTGATGGGGTTGGACCCCACTCCTGGTTTATTTGAATACTCCACGATCAATGGAAAAAATAAAACAAACGCAGGACCTTCCCACTTCATAATCATGGGAGGAATATAAATATAGAATGGACAGTGTAAAAGGAGGTCATTCGGCCCATCGAGTCTGCACCGGCTTTTGGAAAGAGAAAACCAGTTCAGCCCACCCCATCCTCATAACCCAGTGACCCCATCGAAATTGTTTGGAAACTAAACACAATTTATCTTGGCCAATCCACCTAAACTGCACATCTTTGGACTGTGGGAGGAAACAGGATCACCCGGAGGAAACCCACGCACACACGGGGGAGAAAATGCAGACTCCGCACAGACAGTGACCCAAACAGGGAATCGAACCTGGGACCCTGGAGCTGTGAATCAACTTGCCAACCACTGTCCTACCGTGCAGCCCAGCCTGTCCAGAATAGGGTCTGTCCAGTCTCCAGAACATCCCGAAGGATCACCCCTCCCAGGTTTAGTCATTCGTACAGCTCCCGCTCCCAGGAATCCCCCATTGCCATGTATGGAACATCCCAAATTCACTGTTCCCAGGAATCCATCCTCTCCCTGTTTGCAAACAATCCGTGCCAAGCTTTTCTCATGATGTGCAGATGCCGGCGTTGGACTGGGGTGAGCAAAGTACGAAGTCTTACAACACCAGGTTAAAGTCCAAAAGGTTTGTTTCAATGTCACTATCATTCGGAGCGCTGCTCCTTCCTCAGGTGAATGAAGAGGTATGTTCCAGAAACACATATATAGACAAATTCAAAGATGCCAAACAATGCTAGGAATGAGACCATTAGTAGGTGATTAAATCTTTACAGATCCAGAGATGGGGTAACCCCAGGTTAAAGAGGTGTGAATTGTATCAAGCCAGGACAGTTGGTAGGATTTCGCAGGCCAGATGGTGGGGGATGAATGTAATGCGACATGAATCCCAGGTCCCGGTTGAGGCCGCACTCATGTGTGCGGAACTTGGCTATAAGTTTCTGCTCGGCGATTCTGCGTTGTCGCGGGTCCTGAAGGCCGCCTTGGAGAACGCTTACCCGGAGATCAGAGGCTGAGTGCCCTTGACTGCTGAAGTGTTCACCGACTGGAAGGGAACATTCCTGCCTGGTGATTGTTGCACGATGGCCGTTCATTCGTTGTCGCAGCGCCTGCATGGTCTCGCCAATGTACCACGCTTCGGGACATCCTTTCCTGCAGCGTATGAGGTAGACAACATTGGCCGAGTCGCACGAGTATGTACCGCGTACCTGGTGGGTGGTGTTCTCACGTGTAATAGTGGTATCCATGTCGATGATCTGGCACGACTTGCAGAGATTGCCATGGCAGGGTTGTGTGGTGTCGTGGTCACTGTTCTGAAGACTGGGTAGTTTGCTGCAAACAATGGTTCGTTTGAGGTTGCGCGGTTGTTTGAAGGCAAGTAGTGGGGGTGTGGGGATGACCTTGGCAAGATATTCATCGTCATCAATGACGTGTTGAAGGCTGTGAAGAAGATGACGTAGTTTCTCCGCTGCGGGGAAGTACTGGATGACGAAGGGTATTCTGTCGGTTGTGTCCCATGTTTGTCTTCTGAGGAGGTCGGTGCGGTTTTTCGCTGTGGCGCGTTGGAACTGTTGATCGATGAGTCGAGTGCCATATCCCGTTCGTACGAGGGCATCTTTCAACGTCTGTAGATGTCTGTTACGCCCCTCCTCGTCTGAGCAGATCCTGTGTATACGGAGCGCTTGTCCATAGGGGATGGCTTCTTTAATGTGTTTATGGTGGAAGCTGGAGAAGTGGAGCATCATGAGGTTATCCGTGGGTTTGCGGTAAAGCGAAGTGCTGAGGTGACCGTCCTTGATGGAGACGAGTGTGTACAAGAATGCAACTGATTTTGGAGAGTAGTCCATGGTGAGTCTGATGGTTGGATGGAACTTATTAATGTCATCGTGTAGTCGTTTCAGTGATTCTTCGCCGTGGGTCCAAAGGCAAAAAATGTCATCGATGTATCTGGTGTATAACGGCGGTTAAAGGTCCTGTGCGGTGAGTAGGTCCTGTTCAAACTTGTGCATGAAGATGTTGGCGTATTGGGGTTCGAATTTGGTCCCCATGGCTGTTTCGTGCATCTGGATGAAGAACTTGTTGTCGAAGGTGAAGACGTTGTGAGACAACAATACTATGCCACCTATATGCATACCAAGAACAGAAAGCTTGAGAAACTAGGCATCACCACCGGCAGCAACCAAGCCACCCCCGGTGTCACAGTAGAAAACAATACAGGGAAATCTATTGTCAACTTGTCAGACTACACCCTTCAACCAGACGAAATCAAAGTCCTCAGCAGAGGGCTCAATTTCTGCACCACCACCAAAATGGACCCCATCAGTCTCGCGGCAGACACGGAGGAATTCATCAGGCGAATGAGGCTCCGGTAATTCTTCCACAGACCCCAAGAGGCCAGCAGCGAACTCAAGCAGACTACCAATGAACCGGAACAGCAGACCGAGTGATCTGCGGTGCGGCAACCGAAGAGGAAAGAGTCGAATTGGACCCCTCCGGAAGGCCGCTGCCTTAGACTCGACATGTATGCTGAAGCCATCAGGAGTCGAGTCAATGCCAGATTCATCAGTCGCATTCACAAGACAGCCCCGAACGTCACCCAAGCACAATTCAATGCCATCCGCGCTCTCAAGACCAACCGCAGCATCGTCATCAAACCAGCAGACAAAGGGGGGGCCACTGTCGTACTGAACAGAACGGACTACTGCAAAGAAGTATACCGACAACTGAACAACCAAGAACACTACAGACAGTTACCCGCAGATCCGACCAAGGAACACATCCGCCAACTTAACAGACTGATCACGACCTTGGATCCAGATCTTCAGAGCACCCGACGTGCTCTCATCCCACGTTCACCCCGCATTGGAGATCTCTACTGCCTCCCAAAAATACATAAGGCCAACACACCAGGCCGCCCTATCGTTTCAGGCAATGGGACCTTGTGTGAGAACCTCTCTGGCTGCATCGAGGGCATCTTGAAACCCATCGTACAAGGTACGCCCAGCTTCTGTCGCGACACGACGGACTTCCTACAGAAACTCAGCACCCATGGACCAGTTGAACCAGGAACATTCCTCGTCACAATGGACGTCTCGGCACTCTACACCAGCATCCCCCATGACGACGGCATTGCTTCAACAGCCTCAGTACTCAACACCGACAACTGCCAATCTCCAGACACAATTCGGCAACTCATCCGCTTCATTCTGGATCACAACGTCTTCACCTTCGACAACAAGTTCTTCATCCAGACGCACGGAACAGCCATGGGGACCAAATTCGCACCCCAATACGCCAACATCTTCATGCACAAGTTTGAACAGGACCTACTCACCGCACAGGACCTTTAACCGACGTTATACACCAGATACATCGATGACATTTTTTTCCTTTGGACCCACGGCGAAGAATCACTGAAACGACTACACGATGACATTAATAAGTTCCATTCAACCATCAGACTCACCATGGACTGCTCTCCAAAATCAGTTGCATTCTTGGACACACTCGTCTCCATCAAGGACGGTCACCTCAGCACTTCGCTTCACCGCAAACCCACGGATAACCTCACGATGCTCCACTTCTCCAGCTTCCACCCTAAACACATTAAAGAAGCCATCCCCTATGGACAAGCGCTCCGTATACACAGGATCTGCTCAGACGAGGAGGAGTGTAACAGACATCTACAGACGTTGAAAGATGCTCTCGTACGAACGGGATATGGCACTCGACTCATCGAGCGACAGTTCCAACGCGCCACAGCGAAAAACCGCACCGACCTCCTCAGAAGACAAACATGGGACACAACCGTCAGAATACCCTTCGTCGTCCAGTACTTCCCCGGAGCGGAGAAACTACGTCATCTTCTTCACAGCCTTCAACACGTCATTGATGACGATGAACATATTGCCAAGGTCATCCCCACACCCCCACTACTTGCCTTCAAACAACCGCGCAACCTCAAACGAACCATTGTTTGCAGTAAACTACCCAGTCTTCAGAACAGTGACCACGACACCACACAACCCTGTCATGGCAATCTCTGCAAGACGTGCCAGATCATCGACATGGATACCACTATTACACGTCAGAACACCACCCACCAGGTACGCGGTACATACTTGTGCGTCTCGGCCAATGTTGTCTACCTCATACGCTGCAGGAAAGGATGTCCCGAAGCGTGGTACATTGGCGAGACCATGCAGACGCTGCGACAATGAATGAACGGCCATCGTGCAACAATCACCAGGCAGGAATGTTCCCTTCCAGTTGGTGAACACTTAAGCAGTCAAGGGCATTCAGCCTCTGATCTCCGGGTAAGCGTTCTCCAAGGCGGCCTTCAGGACGCGCGACAACGCAGAATCGCCGAGCAGAAACGTATAGCCAAGTTCCGCACACATGAGTGCGGCCTCAACCGGGACCTGGGATTCATGTCGCATTACATTCATCCCCCACCATCTGGCCTGCGAAATCCTACCAACTGTCCTGGCTTGATGCAATTCACACCTCTTTAACCTGGAGTTACCCCATCTCTGGATCTGTAAAGATTTAATCACCTGCTAATGGTCGCATTCCTAGCATTGTTTGGCATCTTTGAATTTGTCTATATATGTGTTTCTGGAACATACCTCTTCATTCACCTGAGGAAGGAGCAGCGCTCTGAAAGCTAGTGACATCGAAACAAACCTGTTGGACTTTAACCTGGTGTTGTAAGCTTTTCTCAGGAATATTCCCGCTCCGGCATTGGACATTCCCCAGGGTTCATTTGGCTGGAATAGACTCTCTCCAGATTCGGATCATTGCATTCGACACAAAAGTAGGGAAATGCCAAAACAAGAGCATTAAGATGGAGGAGAAAGTTCCCAGACTAAAGTTGTTTAAATTAACGTTACGTCCTGCAACATCCTAATTGGACGATGAGATATTGCTCCTCCAGCTTGCGTTGGGCTTCACTGCATTCTTACAGCAGGCCAAGGACAGATATGTGGGCCTGAGAGCAAGATGCTGAGTTAACATGGCCACAACAGGAAGGCTGGGGCCATGCTGTGGGCTGAGTGAAGGTGTTCCACAAAGCAGTCTCCCAGTCTGCGTTTAGTCTCCCCAATGTAGAGGAGACGGTATTGGCTCCAGCGAATACAGTAGAACAAATTGAAGGCTCAGAAGTGAAACGCTGCTTCCCCAGAAAGGAGAGTTTGCTGCTGAGAACCATGAGACGGGAGGAGGTAAAGGGACAGTTGTTGCACCGTCTGTGATTGCAGGGGAAGGTGCTGGGGGAAGGGAAAGGGGTGTGGGGTGCGAGGGGGAAGTGGACAAGGGGGAGGGAGCGGTACCTGAGGAATACAGAAATTGAGGGGGGTGGTTGGAGAGAGGTGAAGTTGTGTTTGGTGGTGACATCATGCTGGAGTTGGCAGAAATGGAGGAGGATTTTCCTATCAATGGAAAGGCTGATGGTGTGGAAAGTGAGGAGAGGGAGACACTATCATGTTTCCGGGAGGGAGGGGGATGTGTGCGGACTGAGGTGTGAGAAGTGAATTGAACACGATTGAGAGGCCTGTTAACAAAGGAAGGTGGTGGGGACAGCCCGGTTAAGGAAAAGACAGACATGCCAGACGGGATATGTTCGAATACGTCACCATCAGAACAGAGGCGATGGAGGCGGAGAAAGTGGGAGAATGAGATGCAGTCTTTACAGGAAGCAGGGAATGAGGATCTGTACACAACCCTCGTGTTGGGGAACGGAGGTGCAGAGGGATTGGACACCCATTGTGAAGATTGGGTGGTTAGGGCCAGGGAAATGGACATTGATTATATGACATACGGCACCAGAGGAATCAGGAATCATAGAATCCCTACAGTGCAGAAGGAGGTCATTCGGCCCATTAAGTCTGTGCCAAACCTCTGAAAGAGTACCTCAACCAAGCTCACTCCCCCGCCTATCTCATTAACCCCTTAATCTAACCTACACATCTTTTTGGACACTGTGGAGTAATTTAGCATGACGAATCCACCTAATCTGGACTGTGGGAGGTAACCTGAGCACCCGCAGGAAACCCACGCAGACACGGAGAAAAAGTGCAGTCTCCACACAGACAGTCACCCAAGGTGGTAATTGATTTTGGGATCATGGTGCTGTGACGCAGCCGTGCAAAGCACTGTGTCACTGTGACACCAATGTCTTTGGGAAGGGGCAGAACAGGGTAACGCGGATGGAATTAAGATCGGAAGAAATGATCTTGGTGGGGCTGGAACAGGCCGAAATAAGGGTGTACTGGGACTTTCCTGTCTGTGGATTTTGGGAAGGAGGTTGATGCAGGATGTGTGGGGTTGTGGGGTTATGGTGTCCGAGGCTGTGGACAGAAGATATCCAGAGTCAATGCGGTCAGTGAAAGTCCCGGAAACAATATCATGATGTTTGGTGGAGTGCTGCTGGTCCAGGGGGAGGTAGCAGGATGGGTCTGAGAGTTGACGGTCAGCCTCTGTGAGGAAGTGGTCAGGACACCAGACAATAATGGCACCACCCTTGTGAGCAGCTTAGATCATCAGGCCAGGGTTGTATGTTAGAGAGAGGATTGGAGCAAGTTTAGAGTGAGTCAGGATAGAGTTGGTGAGAGGCACCGAGAAATTGAGACGGTCGATGTCGCACTGACAGATCTCAATGAAAAGATCAAGAGCTGATAGGAGGCCAGAGGGTGGGGTCCAGGTAGAGGGAGATTACTGGAGGCGGATGGATTTCAACCACAAATAATCATAAAATAGACGGTGAGAAACAGCAGAGACAATATTATCTATTCACTGATCACCATCAGAATAATTACCAAAGAATTGAAAAGCAGAAGTCGGCCTCTGTTATTCTTGAATTTAGAACAGAATATAATCAAATCTCCCAGTCACAATGTCAACAGTTGGAAAAATGGAATTAGAAGTCTGAGTTAAAAGAAATCCAGTAACACAGAGTATACTAAATAGTCGGCACATATTCCAAAGTCAACATTATTCCTGACACATTTCATCCAATTATTTCAATAACTACCAGAAATAATAGATCTGAGTAGTATGATAGATGTTAAACAATTAGATTTTCTAAAGGCCGTCAGTAAGATCCGACATAACAGACTGATGGGTAATCTCAGAGCCAGTGGAGTTAGGGGACACAGCAGCAGAATGGACACATGCTGGCGACACACACAGAAAACAGGGAGAGGAGTTGAAGGGATTTAGGCTGATTGGTAGAAGGTGGGAAGTGGTGTTCCACAAGGATCAGCACTGGGATCACTCTCCTTCACCATTCCCATCAACAGTCTGGGATCGGGAAGCAGAATGATAATTACACAATTTACAGACAAAATCACATTGAGAGTGATAGTGAATACAGAGGAAGAATACAACTAATTACATTCACACATTCATCATTAGTCATGAATTTGCAAAGCGGGTATTTCAATGGGAGATTAATGTTCTGACAGATCAGTGTCCGCTGCTGCATTTTGATCAGAACAATAAGTCCCCCAATCACTCCTTTGAAAGCACGTGTGTGAATGGACTGGAGGGGTTTCTGGGTTCAGTTGAATAGATTCACAAATCGTGTGAAGCAGAAAAACAGTATACAAAAACCCATAAAGATTGATCAAACATGTGAGTTCATTTCAGGATGAATAGAAATGAGAAAATATCACAAAACCTATTGGAATACTGCACTGCTGTGGGTTTTATGAAATATTAGAGTATGGATGATATCTGTTCCTGTTAGAGTAGATCAATAGTAAACAGAGATAGAGACATTTCACTTCATACAATAAATATAAACATCTTCATAACACAGCCAAACTCTTCCTGTTTTCAACCTATTCCAAAGTTAAAACACACAGAGAGAACTCCACAGAATGGAGCGGCCACTGCCCAATAAAATACAGCATTTCAAAATAGAACCAACTAATTTCAGTCCAGTTACTGACCCACACACAATACAATTCCACACGGACAGATAGTCCCAGTAATAGATAGATAATTGGATCAGATATTCCAGTCTGGTGAGATACCCACATTCAGTACAATTCTAAACTGACAGATACTCCCAGTAATCCTTGTTCATTGCTGTCAGATATTTCAATCTGATTAGCGATCCGCCCGCCGTCAGTGTGATTTCATTCTTACTCCCACTAAACCTTTCTTCAGAGAGATTGCCTTCACTGAGATCCAATCCAACATTATACAAGATTCCACTCAATATGACAACTTTATTGATCAGCGATCCCGTGAGGTACAAACAGGTATATTGTTAGTTGATGAAATGGATTCAAACCATATACATTATTAACGAGATTTGAATGAAGTGAATTATATCGTTGCCCAGGTGTCTATATAACAGTGAGCACGAGATCAGGATCAGATATTTTCAGTCGCAGTTTAAAATCAGAGAGCCGCTCACACACAGATTTACACAACTTCAATGGTGACAGACACTTACCAGGAACACCAACAATAGCCAGGATTGGGTAGACTATTTTCTCAGCCATTTCAATTGGATAAAGCATTTTCACTGTGAGGTGATGTGTCCCTTCCTGCGATTGGCAATCTCTCTGTCTGAAACTCTGAGGTTATATATTCTCCAAGCTTTTAATTAATACCCTGAGGAACCACCTCAGGGATATTGTGGTTGTGACATCGTTTAACTTATTTTTCAAAGATGTGAACAAACAGATTACGATATTTGGTTCAGTGAAATAAAATATTATTTTTGTGAGTGAGTGACCTCTTTCCAAACACAGGCCTGTGTTGGTCACACTGTTCAGCTAACGTTAACAGAAAGGCTGCTGTCCACTCAGACACCATCAGTCCCATCTCTACATCTCAGATTGTTTCAGTGAATTCCTCACTCCACTGTGACCATTCAGAGATTCAGTTCCAATTGTCAGTGTGTTTCGCTGGGTGGTTCCACTGAACTCTGGGGTGTAGCTGTCTCTGTAACTGTGACCATACAGTGATGCAGTTCCAATTGTCAGTGTGTTTTGCTGGGTGGTTCCACTGAACTATGGGGTGCAGGTGTCTCTGTAACTGAGACTATTCAGTGATTCAGTTCCAATTGTCAGTGTGTTTCCATGGACGGTCCACTGCACTCTGGGGTGTAGCTGCCTCTCTAACTGTGACCATTCAGTGATTCAGTTCCAATTGTGTTTATCTGGGTGGTTCCACTGCACTCTGGGGTGTACCTGTCTCTGTAACAGTGACCATTCAGTGATTCAGTTCAAATTGTCAATGTGTTTCTCTGGGTGGCTACACTGCACCCTGGGGAGTAGCTGCCTCTGTAACTGTGACCATTCACTGATTCAGTTCCAATTGTCAGTTTGTTTCTCTGGGTGGTTACACTGCTCTCTGGGATGTAGCTGTCTCTGTAACTGAGACCATTCAGTGATTCAGTTCCAATTGTCAGTGTGTTTCTCTGGGTGGTTACACTGCACCCTGGGGAGTAGATGCCTCTGTAATTGTGACCATTCACTGATTCAGTTCCAATTGTCAGTTTGTTTCTCTGGGTGGTTACACTGCTCTCTGGGATGTAGCTGTCTCTGTAACTGAGACCATTCAGTGATTCAGTTCCAATTGTCAGTGTGTTTCTCTGGGTGGTTACACTGCACTCTGGGGAGTAGATGCCTCTGTAATTGTGTCCATTCACTGATTCAGTTCCACTAGCCATTGCGTTACTCTGTGTGGTTCCTGTGCCCACTGGGGTGTAGCAGCCTCTGTAACTGTGACCATTCAGTGATTCACATCCAATTGTCAGTGTGTTTCTCTGGGTGGGTTCACTGCACTCTGGGGTGTAGCTGTCGCTAGCGGTGCGCAGGGGCCTTCTGGGAGGTGAGTAGTGTATTTAAAAAACCTTACCTTTACAGGAGCAGCCCTTTGGATTTCGGCGGCAGCGGTGCGCAGGGGCCTTCTTGGAGGTGAGTAGTGAATTTAAAAAGCCTTACCATTACAGGAGCAGCCCTTTGGATTTCGGCGGCAGCGGTGCGCAGGGGCCTTCTTGGAGGTGAGTAGTGAATTTAAAAAGCCTTACCTTTACAGGAGCCGCCCTTTGGATTTCGGCGGCAGCGGTAGCAGGGGCCTTCTTGGAGGTGAGTAGTGAATTTAAAAAGCCTTACCTTTACAGGAGCAGCCCTTTGGATTTCGGCGGCAGCGGTGCGCAGGGGCCTTCTTGGAGGTGAGTAGTGAATTTAAAAAGCCTTACCTTTACAGGAGCAGCCCTTTGGATTTCGGCGGCAGCGGTGCGCAGGGGCCTTCTTGGAGGTGAGTAGCGAATATAAAAAGCCTTACCTTGACAGGAGCAGCCCTTTGGATTTCGGCGGCAGCGGTGCGCAGGGGCCTTCTTGGAGGTGAGTAGTGAATTTAAAAAGCCTTACCTTTACAGGAGCACCCTTTGGATTTCGGCTGCAGCGGTGCGCAGGGGCCTTCTTGGAGGTGAGTAGTGAGTTTAAAAAGCCTTACCTTTACAGGAGCAGCCCTTTGGATTTCGGCGGCAGCGGTGCGCAGGGGCCTTCTTGGAGGTGAGTACTGTATTTAAAAGCCTTACCTTTACAGGAGCAGCCCTTTGGATTTCGGCCGCAGCGGTGCGCAGGGGCCTTCTGGGAGGTGAGTAGTGTATTTAAAAAGCCTTACCTTTACAGGAGCAGCACTTTGGATTTCGGCGGCAGCGGTGCGCAGGGGCCTTCTGGGAGGTGAGTAGTTAGTTTAAAAAGCCTTACCTTTACAGGAGCAGCCCTTTGGATTTCGGCGGCAGCGGTGCGCAGGGGCTTTCTTGGAGGTGAGTAGTGTATTTAAAAGCCTTACCTTTACAGGAGCACCCTTTGGATTTCGGCGGCAGCGGCGCGCAGGGGCCTTCTTGGAGGTGAGTAGTGAGTTTAAAAAGCCTTACCTTTACAGGAGCAGCCCTTTGGATTTCGGCGGCAGCGGTGCGCAGGGGCCGTCCTGGAGGTGAGTAGTGAATTTAAAAAGCCTTACCTTTACAGGAGCAGCCCTTTGGATTTCGGCGGCAGCGGTGCGCAGGCGCCTTCTTGGAGTTAAGTAGTGTATTTAAAAAGCCTTGCCTTTACAGGGGCAGCCATTTGGATTTCGGCGGCAGCGGTGCGCAGGGGCCTTCTTGGAGGTGAGTAGTGTATTTAAAAGCCTTACCTTTACAGGAGCAGCCCTTTGGATTTCGGCGGCAGCGGTGCGCAGGGGCCTTCTTGGTGGTGAGTAGTGTATTTAAAAGCCTTACCTTTACAGGAGCAGCACTTGGGATTTCGGCGGCAGCGGTGCGCAGGGGCCTTCTGGGAGGTGAGTAGTTAGTTTAAAAAGCCTTACCTTTACAGGAGCAGCCCTTTGGATTTCGGCGGCAGCGGTGCGCAGGGGCCTTCTTGGAGGTGAGTAGTGTATTTAAAAGCCTTACCTTTACAGGAGCAGCCCTTTGGATTTCGGCGGCAGCGGTGCGCAGGGGCCTTCTTGGAGGTGAGTAGTGTATTTAAAAAGCCTTACCTTTACAGGAGCAGCCCTTTGGATTTCGTCGGCAGCGGTGTGCAGGGGCCGTCCTGGAGGTGAGTAGTGTATTTAAAAAGCCTTACCTTTACAGGAGCAGCCCTTTGGATTTCGGCGGCAGCGGTGCGCAGGGGCTTCTTGGAGTTAAGTAGTGTATTTAAAAAGCCTTACCTTTACAGGAGCAGCCCTTTGGATTTCGGCGGCAGCGGTGCGCAGGCGCCTTCTTGGAGGTGAGTAGTGTATTTAAAAAGCCTTACGTTTACAGGAGCAGCCCTTTGGATTTCGGCGGCAGCGGTGCGCAGGGGCCTTCTGGGAGGTGAGTAGTGTATTTAAAAAGCCTTACCTTTACAGGAGCAGCCCTTTGGATTTCGGCGGCAGCGGTGCGCAGGGGCCTTCTTTGAGGTGAGTAGTGAGTTTAAAAACCTTACCTTTACAGGAGCAGCCCTTTGGATTTCGGCGGCAGCGGTGCACAGCGGCCTTCTGGGAGGTGAGTAGTTAGTTTAAATAGCCTTACCTTTACAGGAGCAGCCCTTTGGATTTCGGCGGCAGCGGTGCGCAGGGGCCTTCTGGGAGGTGAGTAGTTAGTTTAAAAAGCCTTACCTTTACAGGAGCAGCCCTTTGGATTTCGGCGGCAGCGGTGCGCAGGGCCTTCTGGGGGGTGAGTAGTGTATTTAAAAGCCTTACCTTTACAGGAGCAGCCCTTTGGATTTCGGCGGCAGCGGTGCGCAGGGGCCTTCTTGGAGGTGAGTAGTGTATTTAAAAAGCCTTACCTTTACAGGAGCAGCCCTTTGGATTTCGGCGGCAGCGGTGCGCAGGGGCCATCTGGGAGGTGAGTAGTGTATTTAAAAAGCCTTACCTTTACAGGAGCAGCCCTTTGGATTTCGGCGGCAGCGGTGCGCAGGGGCCTTCTGGGAGGTGAGTAGTTAGTTTAAAAAGCCTTACCTTTACATGAGCAGCCCTTTGGATTTCAGAGGCAGCGGTGCGCAGGGGCCTTCTGGGAGGTGAGTAGTGTATTTAAAAGCCTTACCTTTACAGGCGCAGCACTTTGGATTTCGGCGGCAGCGGTGCGCAGGGGCCTTCTGGGAGGTGAGTAGTTAGTTTAAAAACCTTACCTTTACAGGAGCAGCCCTTTGGATTTCGGCGGCAGCGGTGCGCAGGGGCCTTCTTGGAGGTGAGTAGTGTATTTAAAAGCCTTACCTTTACAGGAGCAGCCCTTTGGATTTCGGCGGCAGCGGTGCGCAGGGGCCTTCTTGGAGGTGAGTAGTGTATTTAAAAAGCCTTACCTTTACAGGAGCAGCCCTTTGGATTTCGTCGGCAGCGGTGTGCAGGGGCCGTCCTGGAGGTGAGTAGTGAATTGAAAAAGCCTTTCCTTTACAGGAGCAGCCCTTTGGATTTCGGCGGCAGCGGTGCGCAAGGGCCTTCATGGAGGTGAGTAGTGTATTTAAAAAGCCTTACCTTTACAGGAGCAGCCCTTTGGATTTCGGCGGCAGCGGTGCGCAGGGGCTTCTTGGAGTTAAGTAGTGTATTTAAAAAGCCTTACCTTTACAGGAGCAGCCCTTTGGATTTCGGCGGCAGCGGTGCGCAGGCGCCTTCTGGGGGGTGAGTAGTGTATTTAAAAGCCTTACCTTTACAGGAGCAGCCCTTTGGATTTCGGCGGCAGCGGTGCGCAGGGGCCATCTGGGAGGTGAGTAGTGTATTTAAAAAGCCTTACCTTTACAGGAGCAGCCCTTTGGATTTCGGCGGCAGCGGTGCGCAGGGGCCTTCTGGGAGGTGAGTAGTTAGTTTAAAAAGCCTTACCTTTACATGAGCAGCCCTTTGGATTTCAGAGGCAGCGGTGCGCAGCGGCCTTCTGGGAGGTGAGTAGTGTATTTAAAAGCCTTACCTTTACAGGCGCAGCACTTTGGATTTCGGCGGCAGCGGTGCGCAGGGGCCTTCTGGGAGGTGAGTAGTTAGTTTAAAAACCTTACCTTTACAGGAGCAGCCCTTTGGATTTCGGCGGCAGCGGTGTGCAGGGGCCGTCCTGGAGGTGAGTAGTGAATTGAAAAAGCCTTACCTTTACAGGAGCAGCCCTTTGGATTTCGGCGGCAGCGGTGCGCAGGGGCCTTCTGGGAGGTGAGTAGTTAGTTTAAAAAGCCTTACCTTTACAGGAGCAGCCCTTTGGATTTCGGCGGCAGCGGTGCGCAGGGGCCTTCTGGGAGGTGAGTAGTGAGTTTAAAAAGTCTTACCTTTACAGGGACAGCCATTTGGATTTCGGCGGCAGCGGTGCGCAGGGGCCTTCTGAGAGGTGATAGTGTATTTAAAAAGCCTTACCTTTTACAGGAGCAGCCCTTTGGATTTCGGCGGCAGCGGTGCGCAGGGGCCTACTGGGAGGTGAGTAGTGTATTTAAAAACCCTTACCTTTACAGGAGCAGCCCTTTGGATTTCGGCGGCAGCGGTGCGCAGGGGCCTTCTTGGAGGTGAGTAGTTAGTTTAAATAGCCTTACCTTTACAGGAGCAGCCCTTTGGATTTCGGCGGCAGCGGTGCGCAGGGGCCTTCTGGGAGGTGAGTAGTTAGTTTAAAAAGCATTACCTTTACAGGAGCAGCCCTTTGGATTTCGACGGCAGCGGTGCGCAGGTGCCTTCTTGGAGGTGAGTAGTGTATTTAAAAAGCCTTACCTTTACAGGAGCAGCCCTTTGGATTTCGGCGGCAGCGGTGCGCAGGGGCCTTCTGGGAGGTGAGTAGTTAGTTTAAAAAGCCTTACCTTTACAGGAGCAGCCCTTTGGATTTCGGCGGCAGCGGTGCGCAGGGGCCTTCTGGGAGGTGAGTAGTTAGTTTAAAAAGCCTTACCTTTACAGGAGCAGCCCTTTGGATTTCGGCGGCAGCGGTGCGCAGGGGCCTTCTGGGAGGTGAGTAGTTAGTTTAAAAAGCCTTACCTTTACAGGAGCAGACCTTTGGATTTCGGCGGCAGCGGTGCGCAGGGGCCTTCTGGGAGGTGAGTAGTGAGTTTAAAAACCTTACCTTTACAGGAGCGGCCCTTTGGATTTCGGCGGCAGCGGTGCGCAGGGGCCTTCTGGGAGGTGATAGTGTATTTAAAAAGCCTTACCTTTTACAGGAGCAGCCTTTTGGATTTCGGCGGCAGCGGTGCGCAGGGGCCTACTGGGAGGTGAGTAGTGTATTTAAAAAGCCTTACCTTTACAGGAGCAGCCCTTTGGATTTCGGCGGCAGCGGAGCGCAGGGGCCTTCTTGGTGGTGAGTAGTGTATTTAAAAAGCCTTACCTTTACAGGAGCAGCCCTTTGGATTTCGGCGGCAGCGGTGCGCAGGGGCCTTCTTGGAGATGAGTAGTGAGTTTAAAAACCTTACCTTTACAGGAGCAGCCCTTTGGATTTCGGCGGCAGCGGTGCGCAGGGGCCTTCTGGGAGGTGAGTAGTTAGTTTAAAAAGCCTTGCCTTTACAGGAGCAGCCCTTTGGATTTCGGCGGCAGCGGTGCGCAGGGGCCTTCTGGGAGGTGATAGTGTATTTAAAAAGCCTTACCTTTACAGGAGCAGCCCTTTGGATTTCGGCGGCAGCGGTGCGCAGGGGCCTTCTGGGAGGTGAGTAGTGTATTTAAAAAGCCTCACCTTTACAGGAGCAGCCCTTTGGATTTCGGCGGCAGCGGTGCGCAGGGGCCTTCTGGGAGGTGAGTAGTTAGTTTAAAAAGCCTTACCTTTACAGGAGCAGCCCTTTGGATTTCGGCGGCAGCGGAGCGCAGGGGCCTTCTTGGTGGTGAGTAGTGTATTTAAAAAGCCTTACCTTTACAGGAGCAGCCCTTTGGATTTCGGCGGCAGCGGTGCGCAGGGGCCTTCTTGGAGATGAGTAGTGAGTTTAAAAACCTTACCTTTACAGGAGCAGCCCTTTGGATTTCGGCGGCAGCGGTGCGCAGGGGCCTTCTGGGAGGTGAGTAGTTAGTTTAAAAAGCCTTGCCTTTACAGGAGCAGCCCTTTGGATTTCGGCGGCAGCGGTGCGCAGGGGCCTTCTGGGAGGTGATAGTGTATTTAAAAAGCCTTACCTTTACAGGAGCAGCCCTTTGGATTTCGGCGGCAGCGGTGCGCAGGGGCCTTCTGGGAGGTGAGTAGTGTATTTAAAAAGCCTCACCTTTACAGGAGCAGCCCTTTGGATTTCGGCGGCAGCGGTGCGCAGGGGCCTTCTGGGAGGTGAGTAGTTAGTTTAAAAAGCCTTACCTTTACAGGAGCAGCCCTTTGGATTTCGGCGGCAGCGGTGCGCAGGGGCCTTCTGGGAGGTGAGTAGTTAGTTTAAAAAGCCTTGCCTTTACAGGAGCAGCCCTTTGGATTTCGGCGGCAGCGGTGCGCAGGAGCCTTCTTGGAGGTGAGTAGTGAGTTTAAAAACCTTACCTTTACAGGAGCAGCATTTTGGATTTCGGCGGCAGCGGTGCGCAGGGGCCTTCTTGGAGATGAGTAGTGAATTTAAAAAGCCTTACCTTTACAGGAGCAACGCTTTGAATTTCGGCGGCAGCGGTGCGCAGTGGCCTTCTTGAAGGTGAGTACTGTATTTAAAAGCCTTACCTTTACAGGAGCAGCCCTTTGGATTTCGGCGGCAGCGGTGCGCAGGGGCCTTCTGGGAGGTGAGTAGTGTATTTAAAAAGCCTTACCTTTACAGGAGCAGCCCTTTGGATTTCGGCGGCAGCGGTGCGCAGGGGCCGTCCTGGAGGTGAGTAGTGTATTTAAAAAGCCTTACCTTTACAGGGGCAGCCATTTGGATTTCGGCGGCAGCGGTGCGCAGGGGCCTTCTTGGTGGTGAGAAGTGTATTTAAAAAGCCTTACCTTTACAGGAGCAGCCCTTTGGATTTCGGCGGCAGCGGTGCGCAGGGGCCTTGGAGATGAGTAGTGAGGTTAAAAACCTTACCTTTACAGGAGCAGCCCTTTGGATTTCGGCGGCAGCGGTGCGCAGGGGCCTTCTGGGAGGTGAGTAGTTAGTTTAAAAAGCCTTGCCTTTACAGGAGCAGCCCTTTGGATTTCGGCGGCAGCGGTGCACAGTGGCCTTCTTGGAGGTGAGTAGTGAGTTTAAAAGCCTTACCTTTACAGGAGCAGCCCTTTGGATTTCGGCGGCAGCGATGCGCAGGGGCCTTCAGGGAGGTGAGTCGTTAGTTTAAAAACCTTACCTTTACAGGAGCAGCCCTTTGGATTTCGGCGGCAGAGGTGCGCAGGGGCTTTCTGGGAGGTGAGTAGTTAGTTTAAAAAGCCTTACCTTTACAGGAGCAGCCCTTTGCGCATCGCTGCCGCCGAAATCCAAAGGGCTGCTCCTGTAAAGGTAAGGCTTTTTAAACTAACTACTCACCTCCCTGAAGGCCATTGCGCATCGCTGCCGCCGAAATCCAATGGCCTTCAGGGAGGTGAGTAGTTAGTTTAAAAACCTTACCTTTACAGGAGCAGCCCTTTGGATTTGGGCGGCAGCGGTGCGCAGGAGCCTTCTGGGAGGTGAGTAGTTAGTTTAAAAAGCCTTACCTTTACAGGAGCATCCCTTTGGATTTCGGCGGCAGCGGTGCGCAGGGGCCTTCTGGGAGGTGAGTAGTTAGTTTAAAAAGCCTTACCTTTACAGGAGCAGCCCTTTGGATTTCGGCGGCAGCGGTGCGCAGGGGCCTTCTGGGAGGTGAGTAGTTGGTTTAAAAAGCCTTACCTTTACAGGAGCAGCCCTTTGGATTTCGGCGGGAGTGGTGCGCAGGGGCCTTCTGGGAGGTGAGTAGTTATTTAAAAAGCCTTACCTTTACAGGAGCAGCCCTTTGGATTTCGGCGGCAGCGGTGCGCAGGGGCCTTCTGGGAGGTGAGTAGTTAGTTTAAAAAGCCTTACCTTTACAGGAGCAGCCCTTTGGATTTCGGCGGCAGCGGTGCGCAGGGGCCTTCTGGGAGGTGAGTAGTGAGTTTAAAAACCTTACCTTTACAGGAGCGGCCCTTTGGATTTCGGCGGCAGCGGTGCGGTGGGACCTTCTGGGAGGTGAGTAGTGTATTTAAAAAGCCTTACCTTTACAGGAGCAGCCCTTTGGATTTCGGCGGCAGCGGTGCGCAGGGGCCGTCCTGGAGGTGAGTAGTGAATTTAAAAAGCCTTACCTTTACAGGAGCAGCCCTTTGGATTTCGGCGGCAGCGGTGCGCAGGCGCCTTCTTGGAGTTAAGTAGTGTATTTAAAAAGCCTTTCCTTTACAGGAACAGCCATTTGGATTTCGGCGGCAGCGGTGCGCAGGGGCCTTCTGGGAGGTGAGTAGTGTATTTAAAAAGCCTTACCTTTACAGGAGCAGCCCTTTGGATTTCGGCGGCAGCGGTGCGCAGGGGCCTTCTTTGAGGTGAGTAGTGAGTTTAAAAACCTTACCTTTACAGGAGCAGCCCTTTGGATTTCGGCGGCAGCGGTGCACAGCGGCCTTCTGGGAGGTGAGTAGTTAGTTTAAATAGCCTTACCTTTACAGGAGCAGCCCTTTGGATTTCGGCGGCAGCGGTGCGCAGGGGCCTTCTGGGAGGTGAGTAGTTAGTTTAAAAAGCCTTACCTTTACAGGAGCAGCCCTTTGGATTTCGGCGGCAGCGGTGCGCAGGGGCCTTCTGGGAGGTGAGTAGTTAGTTTAAAAAGCCTTACCTTTACAGGAGCAGCCCTTTGGATTTCGGCGGCAGCGGTGCGCAGGGGCCTTCTGGGAGGTGAGTAGTGAGTTTAAAAACCTTACCTTTACAGGAGCGGCCCTTTGGATTTCGGCGGCAGCGGTGCGGCGGGACCTTCTGGGAGGTGAGTAGTGTATTTAAAAAGCCTTACCTTTACAGGAGCAGCCCTTTGGATTTCGGCGGCAGCGGTGCGCAGGGGCCGTCCTGGAGGTGAGTAGTGAATTTAAAAAGCCTTACCTTTACAGGAGCAGCCCTTTGGATTTCGGCGGCAGCGGTGCGCAGGCGCCTTCTTTGAGGTGAGTAGTGAGTTTAAAAACCTTACCTTTACAGGAGCAGCCCTTTGGATTTCGGCGGCAGCGGTGCGCAGGGGCCTTCTTTGAGGTGAGTAGTTAGTTTAAAAACCTTACCTTTACAGGAGCAGCCCTTTGGATTTCGGCGGCAGCGGTGCACAGCGGCCTTCTGGGAGGTGAGTAGTTAGTTTAAATAGCCTTACCTTTACAGGAGCAGCCCTTTGGATTTCGGCGGCAGCGGTGCGCAGGGGCCTTCTGGGAGGTGAGTAGTTAGTTTAAAAAGCCTTACCTTTACATGAGCAGCCCTTTGGATTTCAGAGGCAGCGGTGCGCAGGGGCCTTCTGGGAGGTGAGTAGTGTATTTAAAAACCTTACCTTTACAGGAGCGGCCCTTTGGATTTCGGCGGCAGCGGTGCGGCGGGACCTTCTGGGAGGTGAGTAGTGTATTTAAAAAGCCTTACCTTTACAGGAGCAGCCCTTTGGATTTCGGCGGCAGCGGTGCGCAGGGGCCTTCTGGGAGGTGAGTAGTGTATTTAAAAAGCCTTACCTTTACAGGAGCAGCCCTTTGGATTTCGGCGGCAGCGGTGCGCAGGGGCCTTCTGGGGGGTGAGTAGTGTATTTAAAAAGCCTTACCTTTACAGGAGCAGCCCTTTGGATTTCGGCGGCAGCGGTGCGCAGGGGCCTTCTGGGAGGTGAGTAGTTAGTTTAAAAAGCCTTACCTTTACATGAGCAGCCCTTTGGATTTCAGAGGCAGCGGTGCGCAGGGGCCATCTGGGAGGTGAGTAGTGTATTTAAAAGCCTTACCTTTACAGGCGCAGCACTTTGGATTTCGGCGGCAGCGGTGCGCAGGGGCCTTCTGGGAGGTGAGTAGTTAGTTTAAAAACCTTACCTTTACAGGAGCAGCCCTTTGGATTTCGGCGGCAGCGGTGTGCAGGGGCCGTCCTGGAGGTGAGTAGTGAATTGAAAAAGCCTTACCTTTACAGGAGCAGCCCTTTGGATTTCGGCGGCAGCGGTGCGCAAGGGCCTTCTTGGAGGTGAGTAGTGTATTTAAAAAGCCTTACCTTTACAGGAGCAGCCCTTTGGATTTCGGCGGCAGCGGTGCGCAGGGGCTTCTTGGAGTTAAGTAGTGTATTTAAAAAGCCTTACCTTTACAGGAGCAGCCCTTTGGATTTCGGCGGCAGCGGTGCGCAGGCGCCTTCTTGGAGGTGAGTAGTGTATTTAAAAAGCCTTACGTTTACAGGAGCAGCCCTTTGGATTTCGGCGGCAGCGGTGCGCAGGGGCCTTCTGGGAGGTGAGTAGTTAGTTTAAATAGCCTTACCTTTACAGGAGCAGCCCTTTGGATTTCGGCGGCAGCGGTGCGCAGGGGCCTTCTGGGAGGTGAGTAGTTAGTTTAAAAAGCCTTACCTTTACAGGTGCAGCCCTTTGGATTTCGACGGCAGCGGTGCGCAGGGGCCTTCTGGGAGGTGATAGTGTATTTAAAAAACCTTACCTTTACAGGAGCAGCCCTTTGGATTTCGGCGACAGCGGTGCGCAGGGGCCTTCTGGGAGGTGAGTAGTGTATTTAAAAAGCCTTACCTTTACAGGGACAGCCATTTGGATTTCGACGGCAGCGGTGCGCAGGGGCCTTCTGGGAGGTGATAGTGTATTTAAAAAGCCTTACCTTTACAGGAGCAGCCCTTTGGATTTCGGCGGCAGCGGTGCGCAGGGGCCTTCTGGGAGGTGAGTAGTGTATTTAAAAAGCCTCACCTTTACAGGGGCAGCCATTTGGATTTCGGCGGCAGCGGTGCGCAGGGGCCTTCTTGGTGGTGAGAAGTGTATTTAAAAAGCCTTACCTTTACAGGAGCAGCCCTTTGGATTTCGGCGGCAGCGGTGCGCAGGGGCCTTCTTGGAGATGAGTAGTGAGTTTAAAAACCTTACCTTTACAGGAGCAGCCCTTTGGATTTCGGCGGCAGCGGTGCGCAGGGGCCTTCTGGGAGGTGAGTAGTTAGTTTAAAAAGCCTTGCCTTTACAGGAGCAGCCCTTTGGATTTCGGCGGCAGCGGTGCGCAGGGGCCTTCTGGGAGGTGAGTAGTTAGTTTAAAAAGCCTTGCCTTTACAGGAGCAGCCCTTTGGATTTCGGCGGCAGCGGTGCGCAGGGGCCTTCTTGGAGGTGAGTAGTGAGTTTAAAAGCCTTACCTTTACAGGAGCAGCCCTTTGGATTTCGGCGGCAGCGATGCGCAGGGGCCTTCAGGGAGGTGAGTCGTTAGTTTAAAAACCTTACCTTTACAGGAGCAGCCCTTTGGATTTCGGCGGCAGAGGTGCGCAGGGGCTTTCTGGGAGGTGAGTAGTTAGTTTAAAAAGCCTTACCTTTACAGGAGCAGCCCTTTGGATTTCGGCGGCAGCGATGCGCAATAGCCTTCAGGGAGGTGAGTAGTTAGTTTAAAAACCTTACCTTTACAGGAGCAGCCCTTTGGATTTGGGCGGCAGCGGTGCGCAGGAGCCTTCTGGGAGGTGAGTAGTTAGTTTAACAAGCCTTACCTTTACAGGAGCATCCCTTTGGATTTCGGCGGCAGCGGTGCGCAGGGGCCTTCTGGGAGGTGAGTAGTTAGTTTAAAAAGCCTTACCTTTACAGGAGCAGCCCTTTGGATTTCGGCGGCAGCGGTGCGCAGGGGCCTTCTGGGAGGTGAGTAGTGAGTTTAAAAACCTTACCTTTACAGGAGCGGCCCTTTGGATTTCGGCGGCAGCGGTGCGGTGGGACCTTCTGGGAGGTGAGTAGTGTATTTAAAAAGCCTTACCTTTACAGGAGCAGCCCTTTGGATTTCGGCGGCAGCGGTGCGCAGGGGCCGTCCTGGAGGTGAGTAGTGAATTTAAAAAGCCTTACCTTTACAGGAGCAGCCCTTTGGATTTCGGCGGCAGCGGTGCGCAGGCGCCTTCGTGGAGTTAAGTAGTGTATTTAAAAAGCCTTACCTTTACAGGGACAGCCATTTGGATTTCGGCGGCAGCGGTGCGCAGGGGCCTTCTGGGAGGTGAGTAGTTAGTTTAAAAAGCCTTGCCTTTACAGGAGCAGCCCTTTGGATTTCGGCGGCCTCGGTGCGCAGGGGCCTTCTTTGAGGTGAGTAGTGAGTTTAAAAACCTTACCTTTACAGGAGCAGCCCTTTGGATTTCGGCGGCAGCGATGCGCAGGGGCCTTCAGGGAGGTGAGTAGTTAGTTTAAAAACCCTTACCTTTACAGGAGCAGCCCTTTGGATTTGGGCGGCAGCGGTGCGCAGGAGCCTTCTGGGATGTGAGTAGTTAGTTTAAAAAGCCTTGCCTTTACAGGAGCAGCCCTTTGGATTTCGGCGGCAGCGGTGCGCAGGGGCCTTCTTGGAGGTGAGTAGTGAGTTTAAAAGCCTTACATTTACAGGAGCAGCCCTTTGGATTTCGGCGGCAGCGGTGCGCAGGGGCCTTCTGGGAGGTGAGTAGTTAGTTTAAAAAGCCTTACATTTACAGGAGCAGCCCTTTGGATTTCGGCGGCAGCGGTGCGCAGGGGCCTTCTGGGAGGTGAGTAGTTAGTTTAAAAAGCCTTACCTTTACAGGAGCAGCCCTTTGGATTTCGGCGGCAGCGGTGCGCAGGGGCCTTCTGGGAGGTGAGTAGTTAGTTTAAAAAGCCTTACCTTTACAGGAGCAGCCCTTTGGATTTTGGCGGCAGCGGTGCGCAGGGGCCTTCTGGGAGGTGAGTAGTTAGTTTAAAAAGCTTTGCCTTTACAGGAGCAGCCCTTTGGATTTCGGCGGCAGCGGTGCGCAGGGGCCTTCTGGGAGGTGAGTAGTTACTTTAAAAAGCCTTACCTTTACAGGAGCAGCCCTTTGGATTTCGGCGGCAGCGGTGCGCAGGGGCCTTCTGGGAGGTGAGTAGTTAGTTTAAAAAGCCTTACCTTTACAGGAGCAGCCCTTTGGATTTCGGCGGCAGCGGTGCGCAGGGGCCTTCTGGGAGGTGAGTAGTTAGTTTAAAAAGCCTTGCCTTTACAGGAGCAGCCCTTTGGATTTCGGCGGCAGCGGTGCGCAGGGGCCTTCTGGGAGGTGAGTAGTGTATTTAAAAAGCCTTACCTTTACAGGAGCAGCCCTTTGGATTTCGGCGGCAGCGGTGCGCAGGGGCCGTTCTGGAGGTGAGTAGTGTATTTAAAAAGCCTTACCTTTACAGGGGCAGCCATTTGGATTTCGGCGGCAGCGGTGCGCAGGGGCCTTCTGGGAGGTGATAGTGTATTTAAAAAGCCTTACCTTTACAGGAGCAGCCCTTTGGATTTCGGCGGCAGCGGTGCGCAGGGGCCTTCTGGGAGGTGAGTAGTTGGTTTAAAAAGCCTTACCTTTACAGGAGCAGCCCTTTGGATTTCGGCGGCAGCGGTGCGCAGGGGCCTTCTTGGAGGTGAGTAGTGTATTTAAAAAGCCTTACCTTTACAGGAGCAGCCCTTTGGATTTCGGCGGCAGCGGTGCGCAGGGGCCATCTGGGAGGTGAGTAGTGTATTTAAAAAGCCTTACCTTTACAGGAGCAGCCCTTTGGATTTAGGCGGCAGCGGTGCGCAGGGGCCTTCTGGGAGGTGAGTAGTTAGTTTAAAAAGCCTTACCTTTACAGGAGCAGCCCTTTGGATTTCGGCGTCAGCGGTGCGCAGGGGCTTCTTGGAGTTAAGTAGTGTATTTAAAAAGCCTTACCTTTACAGGAGCAGCCCTTTGGATTTCGGCGGCAGCGGTGCGCAGGCGCCTTCTTGGAGGTGAGTAGTGTATTTAAAAAGCCTTACGTTTACAGGAGCAGCCCTTTGGATTTCGGCGGCAGCGGTGCGCAGGGGCCTTCTGGGAGGTGAGTAGTTAGTTTAAATAGCCTTACCTTTACAGGAGCAGCCCTTTGGATTTCGGCGGCAGCGGTGCGCAGGGGCCTTCTGGGAGGTGAGTAGTTAGTTTAAAAAGCCTTACCTTTACAGGAGCAGCCCTTTGGATTTCGGCGGCAGCGGTGCGCAGGGGCCTTCTGGGAGGTGAGTAGTTAGTTTAAAAAGCCTTACCTTTACAGGAGCAGCCCTTTGGATTTCGGCGACAGCGGTGCGCAGGGGCCTTATGGGAGGTGAGTAGTTAGTTTAAAAACCCTTACCTTTACAGGAGCAGACCTTTGGATTTCGGCGGCAGCGGTGCGCAGGGGCCTTCTGGGAGGTGAGTAGTGTATTTAAAAAGCCTTACCTTTACAGGAGCAGCCCTTTGGATTTCGGCGGCAGCGGTGCGCAGGGGCCTTCTGGGAGGTGAGTAGTTAGTTTAAAAACCCTTACCTTTACAGGAGCGGCCCTTTGGATTTCGGCGGCAGCGGTGCGCAGGGGCCTTCTGGGAGGTGAGTAGTGTATTTAAAAAGCCTTACCTTTACAGGGACAGCCATTTGGATTTCGGCGGCAGCGGTGCGCAGGGGCCTTCTGGGAGGTGAGTAGTTAGTTTAAAAACCTTACCTTTACAGGAGCAGCCTTTTGGATTTCGGCGGCAGCGGTGCGCAGGGGCCTTCTTGGAGGTGAGTAGTGAGTTTAAAAGCCTTACCTTTACAGGAGCAGCCCTTTGGATTTCGGCGGCAGCGGTGCGCAGGGGCCTTCTGGGAGGTGAGTAGTGTATTTAAAAAGCTTTACAGGAGCAGCCCTTTGGATTTCGGCGGCAGCGGTGCGCAGGGGCCGTCCTGGAGGTGAGTAGTGTATTTAAAAAGCCTTACCTTTACAGGGGCAGCCATTTGGATTTCGGCGGCAGCGGTGCGCAGGGGCCTTCTTGGTGGTGAGAAGTGTATTTAAAAAGCCTTACCTTTACAGGAGCAGCCCTTTGGATTTCGGCGGCAGCGGTGCGCAGGGGCCTTCTTGGATATGAGTAGTGAGTTTAAAAACCTTACCTTTACAGGAGCAGCCCTTTGGATTTCGGCGGCAGCGGTGCGCAGGGGCCTTCTGGGAGGTGAGTAGTTAGTTTAAAAAGCCTTGCCTTTACAGGAGCAGCCCTTTGGATTTCGGCGGCAGCGGTGCGCAGGGGCCTTCTGGGAGGTGAGTAGTTAGTTTAAAAAGCCTTGCCTTTACAGGAGCAGCCCTTTGGATTTCGGCGGCAGCGGTGCGCAGGGGCCTTCTTGGAGGTGAGTAGTGAGTTTAAAAGCCTTACCTTTACAGGAGCAGCCCTTTGGATTTCGGCGGCAGCGATGCGCAGGGACCTTCAGGGAGGTGAGTCGTTAGTTTAAAAACCTTACCTTTACAGGAGCAGCCCTTTGGATTTCGGCGGCAGCGATGCGCAATGGCCTTCAGGGAGGTGAGTAGTTAGTTTAAAAACCTTACCTTTACAGGAGCAGCCCTTTGGATTTGGGCGGCAGTGGTGCGCAGGAGCCTTCTGGGAGGTGAGTAGTTAGTTTAACAAGCCTTACCTTTACAGGAGCATCCCTTTGGATTTCGGCGGCAGCGGTGCGCAGGGGCCTTCTGGGAGGTGAGTAGTTAGTTTAAAAAGCCTTACCTTTACAGGAGCAGCCCTTTGGATTTCGGCGGCAGCGGTGCGCAGGGGCCTTCTGGGAGGTGAGTAGTTGGTTTAAAAAGCCTTACCTTTACAGGAGCAGCCCTTTGGATTTCGGCGGCAGTGGTGCGCAGGGGCCTTCTGGGAGGTGAGTAGTTAGTTTAAAAAGCCTTACCTTTACAGGAGCAGCCCTTTGGATTTCGGCGGCAGCGGTGCGCAGGGGCCTTCTGGGAGGTGAGTAGTTAGTTTAAAAAGCCTTACCTTTACAGGAGCAGCCCTTTGGATTTCGGCGGCAGCGGTGCGCAGGGGCCTTCTTGGTGGTGAGTAGTGTATTTAAAAAGCCTTACCTTTACAGGAGCAGCCCTTTGGATTTCGGCGGCAGCGGTGCGCAGGGGCCTTCTGGGAGGTGAGTAGTTAGTTTAAAAAGCCTTGCCTTTACAGGAGCAGCCCTTTGGATTTCGGCGGCCTCGGTGCGCAGGGGCCGTCCTGGAGGTGAGTAGTGTATTTAAAAAGCCTTACCTTTACAGGGGCAGCCATTTGGATTTCGGCGGCAGCGGTGCGCAGGGGCCTTCTGGGAGGTGATAGTGTATTTAAAAAGCCTTACCTTTACAGGAGCAGCCCTTTGGATTTCGGCGGCAGCGGTGCGCAGGGGCCTTCTGGGAGGTGAGTAGTTGGTTTAAAAAGCCTTACCTTTACAGGAGCAGCCCTTTGGATTTCGGCGGCAGCGGTGCGCAGGGGCCTTCTTGGAGATGAGTAGTGAGTTTAAAAACCTTACCTTTACAGGAGCAGCCCTTTGGATTTGGGCGGCAGCGGTGCGCAGGAGCCTTCTGGGAGGTGAGTAGTTAGTTTAAAAAGCCTTGCCTTTACAGGAGCAGCCCTTTGGATTTCGGCGGCAGCGGTGCGCAGGGGCCTTCTTGGAGGTGAGTAGTGAGTTTAAAAGCCTTACCTTTACAGGAGCAGCCCTTTGGATTTCGGCGGCAGCGGTGCGCAGGGGCTTTCTGGGAGGTGAGTCGTTAGTTTAAAAAGCCTTACCTTTACAGGAGCAGCCCTTTGGATTTCGGCGGCAGCGGTGCGCAGGGGCCTTCTGGGAGGTGAGTAGTTAGTTTAAAAAGCCTTACCTTTACAGGAGCAGCCATTTGGATTTCGGCGGCAGCGGTGCGCAGGGGCCTTCTGGCAGGTGAGTAGTTAGTTTAAAAAGCTTTGCCTTTACAGGAGCAGCCCTTTGGATTTCGGCGGCAGCGGTGCGCAGGGGCCTTCTGGGAGGTGAGTAGTTACTTTAAAAAGCCTTACCTTTACAGGAGCAGCCCTTTGGATTTCGGCGGCAGCGGTGCGCAGGGGCCGTCCTGGAGGTGAGTAGTGTATTTAAAAAGCCTTACCTTCACAGGAGCAGCCCTTTGGATTTCGGCGGCAGCGGTGCGCAGGGGCCTTCTGGGAGGTGAGTAGTGTATTTAAAAAGCCTTACCTTTACAGGAGCAGCCCTTTGGATTTCGGCGGCAGCGGTGCGCAGGGGCCTTCTTGGTGGTGAGTAGTGTATTTAAAAAGCCTTGCCTTTACAGGAGCAGCCCTTTGGATTTCGGCGGCAGCGGTGCGCAGGGGCCTTCTGGGAGGTGAGTAGTTAGTTTAAAAAGCCTTACCTTTACAGGAGCAGCCCTTTGGATTTCGGCGGCAGCGGTGCGCAGGGGCCTTCTGGGAGGTGAGTAGTTGGTTTAAAAAGCCTTACCTTTCCAGGAGCAGCCCTTTGGATTTCGGCGGCAGCGGTGCGCAGGGGCCTTCTGGGAGGTGAGTAGTTAGTTTAAAAAGCCTTACCTTTACAGGAGCAGCCCTTTGGATTTCGGCGGCAGCGGTGCGCAGGGGCCTTCTGGGAGGTGAGTAGTTAGTTTAAAAAGCCTTACCTTTACAGGAGCAGCCCTTTGGATTTCGGCGGCAGCGATGCGCAATGGCCTTCAGGGAGGTGAGTAGTTAGTTTAAAAACCTTACCTTTACAGGAGCAGCCCTTTGGATTTGGGCGGCAGTGGTGCGCAGGAGCCTTCTGGGAGGTGAGTAGTTAGTTTAACAAGCCTTACCTTTACAGGAGCATCCCTTTGGATTTCGGCGGCAGCGGTGCGCAGGGGCCTTCTGGGAGGTGAGTAGTTAGTTTAAAAAGCCTTACCTTTACAGGAGCAGCCCTTTGGATTTCGGCGGCAGCGGTGCGCAGGGGCCTTCTGGGAGGTGAGTAGTTGGTTTAAAAAGCCTTACCTTTACAGGAGCAGCCCTTTGGATTTCGGCGGCAGTGGTGCGCAGGGGCCTTCTGGGAAGTGAGTAGTTAGTTTAAAAAGCCTTACCTTTACAGGAGCAGCCCTTTGGATTTCGGCGGCAGCGGTGCGCAGGGGCCTTCTGGGAGGTGAGTAGTTAGTTTAAAAAGCCTTACCTTTACAGGAGCAGCCCTTTGGATTTCGGCGGCAGCGGTGCGCAGGGGCCTTCTTGGTGGTGAGTAGTGTATTTAAAAAGCCTTACCTTTACAGGAGCAGCCCTTTGGATTTCGGCGGCAGCGGTGCGCAGGGGCCTTCTGGGAGGTGAGTAGTTAGTTTAAAAAGCCTTGCCTTTACAGGAGCAGCCCTTTGGATTTCGGCGGCCTCGGTGCGCAGGGGCCGTCCTGGAGGTGAGTAGTGTATTTAAAAAGCCTTACCTTTACAGGGGCAGCCCTTTGGATTTCGGCGGCAGCGGTGCGCAGGGGCCTTCTGGGAGGTGATAGTGTATTTAAAAAGCCTTACCTTTACAGGAGCAGCCCTTTGGATTTCGGCGGCAGCGGTGCGCAGGGGCCTTCTGGGAGGTGAGTAGTTGGTTTAAAAAGCCTTACCTTTACAGGAGCAGCCCTTTGGATTTCGGCGGCAGCGGTGCGCAGGGGCCTTCTTGGAGATGAGTAGTGAGTTTAAAAACCTTACCTTTACAGGAGCAGCCCTTTGGATTTGGGCGGCAGCGGTGCGCAGGAGCCTTCTGGGAGGTGAGTAGTTAGTTTAAAAAGCCTTGCCTTTACAGGAGCAGCCCTTTGGATTTCGGCGGCAGCGGTGCGCAGGGGCATTCTTGGAGGTGAGTAGTGAGTTTAAAAGCCTTACCTTTACAGGAGCAGCCCTTTGGATTTCGGCGGCAGCGGTGCGCAGGGGCTTTCTGGGAGGTGAGTCGTTAGTTTAAAAAGCCTTACCTTTACAGGAGCAGCCCTTTGGATTTCGGCGGCAGCGGTGCGCAGGGGCCTTCTGGGAGGTGAGTAGTTAGTTTAAAAAGCCTTACCTTTACAGGAGCAGCCATTTGGATTTCGGCGGCAGCGGTGCGCAGGGGCCTTCTGGCAGGTGAGTAGTTAGTTTAAAAAGCTTTGCCTTTACAGGAGCAGCCCTTTGGATTTCGGCGGCAGCGGTGCGCAGGGGCCTTCTGGGAGGTGAGTAGTTACTTTAAAAAGCCTTACCTTTACAGGAGCAGCCCTTTGGATTTCGGCGGCAGCGGTGCGCAGGGGCCGTCCTGGAGGTGAGTAGTGTATTTAAAAAGCCTTACCTTCACAGGAGCAGCCCTTTGGATTTCGGCGGCAGCGGTGCGCAGGGGCCTTCTGGGAGGTGAGTAGTTAGTTTAAAAAGCCTTACCTTTACAGGAGCAGCCCTTTGGATTTCGGCGGCAGCGGTGCGCAGGGGCCTTCTGGGAGGTGAGTAGTTGGTTTAAAAAGCCTTACCTTTCCAGGAGCAGCCCTTTGGATTTCGGCGGCAGCGGTGCGCAGGGGCCTTCTGGGAGGTGAGTAGTTAGTTTAAAAAGCCTTACCTTTACAGGAGCAGCCCTTTGGATTTCGGCGGCAGCGGTGCGCAGGGGCCTTCTGGGAGGTGAGTAGTTAGTTTAAAAAGCCTTACCTTTACAGGAGCAGCCCTTTGGATTTCGGCGGCAGCGGTGCGCAGGGGCCTTCTGGGAGGTGAGTAGTTAGTTTAAAAAGCCTTACCTTTACAGGAGCAGCCCTTTGGATTTCGGCGGCAGCGGTGCGCAGGGGCCTTTTGGGAGGTGAGTAGTTAGTTTAAAAAGCCTTACCTTTACAGGAGCAGCCCTTTGGATTTCGGCGGCAGCGGTGCGCAGGGGCCTTCTGGGAGGTGAGTAGTTAGTTTAAAAAGCCTTGCCTTTACAGGAGCAGCCCTTTGGATTTCGGCGGCAGCGGTGCGCAGGGGCCTTCTTGGAGATGAGTAGTGAATTTAAAAAGCCTTACCTTTACAGGAGCAACCCTTTGGATTTCGGCGGCAGCGGTGCGCAGGGGCCTTCTTGAAGGTGAGTACTGTATTTAAAAGCCTTACCTTTACAGGAGCAGCCCTTTGGATTTCGGCGGCAGCGGTGCGCAGGGGCCGTCCTGGAGGTGAGTAGTGTATTTAAAAAGCCTTACCTTTACAGGAGCAGCCCTTTGGATTTGGGCGGCAGCGGTGCGCAGGAGCCTTCTGGGAGGTGAGTAGTTAGTTTAAAAAGCCTTACCTTTACAGGAGCAGCCCTTTGGATTTCGGCGGCAGCGGTGCGCAGGGGCCTTCTGGGAGGTGAGTAGTTAGTTTAAAAAGCCTTACCTTTACAGGAGCAGCCCTTTGGATTTCGGCGGCAGCGGTGCGCAGGGGCCTTCTGGGAGGTGAGTAGTTAGTTTAAAAAGCCTTACCTTTACAGGAGCAGCCCTTTGGATTTCGGCGGCAGCGGTGCGCAGGGGCCTTCTGGGAGGTGAGTAGTTAGTTTAAGAAGCCTTACCTTTACAGGAGCAGCCCTTTGGATTTCGGCGGCAGCGGTGCGCAGGGGCCTTCTGGGAGGTGAGTAGTTAGTTTAAAAAGCCTTACCTTTACAGGAGCAGCCCTTTGGATTTCGGCGGCAGCGGTGCGCAGGGGCCTTCTGGGAGGTGAGTAGTTAGTTTAAAAAGCCTTACCTTTACAGGAGCAGCCCTTTGGATTTCGGCGGCAGCGCTGCGCAGGGGCCTTCTGGGAGGTGAGTAGTTAGTTTAAAAAGTCTTACCTTTACAGGAGCAGTCCTTTGGATTTCGGCGGCAGCGGTGCGCAGGGGCCTTCTGGGAGGTGAGTGGTTAGTTTAAAAAGCCTTACCTTTACAGGAGCAGCCCTTTGGATTTCGGCGGCAGCGGTGCGCAGGGGCCTTCTGGGAGGTGAGTAGTTAGTTTAAAAAGCCTTACCTTTACAGGAGCAGCCCTTTGGATTTCGGCGGCAGCGGTGCGCAGGGGCCTTCTGGGAGGTGAGTAGTTAGTTTAAAAAGCCTTACCTTTACAGGAGCAGCCCTTTGGATTTCGGCGGCAGCGGTGCGCAGGGGCCTTCTGGGAGGTGAGTAGTTAGTTTAAAAAGCCTTACCTTTACAGGAGCAGCCCTTTGGATTTCGGCGGCAGCGGTGCGCAGGGGCCTTCTGGGAGGTGAGTAGTTAGTTTAAAAAGCCTTACCTTTACAGGAGCAGCCCTTTGGATTTCGGCGGCAGCGGTGCGCAGGGGCCTTCTGGGAGGTGAGTAGATAGTTTAAAAAGCCTTACCTTTACAGGAGCAGCCCTTTGGATTTCGGCGGCAGCGGTGCGCAGGGGCCTTCTGGGAGGTGAGTAGTTAGTTTAAAAAGCCTTGCCTGCTCCCGTGTCTGTTCTTCTTTTCAGTTTTATTTGTTTTTATATAAGGCTGGAACCGGAAGTTCTACCTCTGGCAAGTCCCCCCCCCCCAACCAATAAACTCTGGTGGAGAGGAAACCCGAGACACTACACGTGTAGTGTCTCCACCCGCCCTCCTCCTCTAACCTAATAATAAGACCCATTGGTGTAAGGTAAGTGCCATATTATATTATTATATTATTAGCATTGTGCAGGTCAAGGATCGGTGGTGGAGGAGCAGTCTCTGTCAGCGAGAGAACCTGAGAACATCTCAGACACTCAGAAGACAAGTGAGTGATTTTTACTTTTATACCTTTTTTCAAATTGTGTGTGTCGGGGGGAAACTGAAGCGACATCACAGAAATGCTGTGACCTGAGTGGCTGGTTGGGATTCTAACCTAAATTTTTTTTAAAAATTGAGTATTTGTGATCTAATTAAACATAATAACTTAATTATAATTTGGAGGATATCTAAGCCAGAGATCGGAGAGTATTATAGTTAGCTATCGCATTTCTATTAGAAATCTAGTGCTAGGAAACAGATAGTTGACAGTAACTTTGCAATTTAAAAAAAAAAAAGTATTTAAAAAAAAAAAAAGACAAATTTTAATTAATTGACGCAATGTCAGTTAGAGGGGTGCTGTGCTCTGACTGTGAGATGTGGCAGGTCCGGGAGGCTTCCAGCGTCCCCGATGGCTTCTTCTGCAGAAAGTGCACCCAACTGCAGCTCCTCACAGACCGCATGGTTCGGTTGGAGCAGCAATTGGATGCACTTAGGAGCATGCAGGTGGCGGAAAGCGTCATAGATCGCAGTTATGTAAATGTGGTCACACCCAAGGTGCAGGCAGAGAAATGGGTGACCACCAGAAAGGGCAGGCAGTCAGTGCAGGAATCCCCTGTGGTTGTCCCCCTCTCGAACAGATATACCCCTTTGGATACTGTCGGGGGGGATAGCCTATCAGGGGAAAACAGCAGCAGCCAGAGCAGTGGCACCACGGCTGGCTCTGATGTTCAGAAGGGAGGGTCAAAGCGCAGAAGAGTAATAGTAATAGGGGACTCTGTCGTCAGGGGCACAGATAGGCGCTTCTGTGGACGTGAAAGAGACTCCAGGATGGTATGTTGCCTCCCTGGTGCCAGGGTCCAGGATGTCTCCGAACGGGTAGAGGGAATCCTGAAGGGGGAGGGCAAACGGGCAGAGGTCGTTGTACATATTGGTACTAACAACATAGGCAGGAAGGGGCATGAGGTGCTGCAGCAGGAGTTCAGGGAGCTAGGCAGAAAGTTAAAAGACAGGACCTCGAGGGTTGTAATCTCGGGATTACTCCCTGTGCCACGTGCCAGTGAGGCTAGAAATAGGAAGATAGAGCAGACAAACACGTGGCTAAACAGCTGGTGTAGGAGGGAGGGTTTCCGTTTTCTGGACCACGTTTTCTGGGAGCTCTTCCGGGGCAGGTGTGACCTGTATAAGATGGACGGGTTGCATCTAAACCGGAGAGGCATAAATATCCTGGCCGCGAGGTTTGCTAGTGTCACACGGGAGGGTTTAAACTAGTATGGCAGGGGGGTGGGTACGGGAGCAATAGGTCAGAAGGTGAGAGCATTGAGGGAGAACTAGGGAATAGGGACAGTGTGGCTCTGAGGCAGAGCAGACGGGGAAAAGTTGCTGAACACAGCGGGTCTGGTGGCCTGAAGTGCATATGTTTTAATGCAAGGAGCATTACGGGTAAGGCAGATGAACTTACAGCTTGGATTACTACTTGGAACTATGATGTTATTGCTATTACAGAGACCTGGTTGAGGGAAGGGCAGGATTGGCAGCTAAACGTTCCAGGATTTAGATGTTTCAGGCGGGATAGAGGGGGATGTAAAAGGGGAGGCGGAGTTGCGCTACTTGTTCGGGAGAATATCACAGCTATACTGCGAGAGGACACCTCAGAGGGCAGTGAGGCTATATGGGTCGAGATCAGGAATAAGAAGGGTGCAGTCACAATGTTGGGGGTATACTACAGGCCTCCCAACAGCCAGTGGGAGATAGAGGAGCAGATAGGTAGACAGATTTTGGAAAAGAGTAAAAACAACAGGGTTGTGGTGATGGGACACTTCAACTTCCCCAATATTGACTGGGACTCACTTAGTGCCAGGGGCTTAGACGGGGCGGAGTTTGTAAGGAGCATCCAGGAGGGCTTCTTAAAACAATATGTAAACAGTCCAACTAGGGAAGGGGCAGTACTGGACCTGGTATTGGGGAATGAGCCCGGCCAGGTGGTAGATGTTTCAGTAGGGGAGCATTTGGGTAACAGTGACCACAATTCAGTAAGTTTTAAAGTACTGGTGGACAAGGATAAGAGTGGTCCGAGGATGAATGTGCTAAATTGGGGGAAGGCTAATTATGACAATATTAGGCGGGAACTGAAGAACATAGATTGGGGGCGGATGTTTGAGGGCAAATCAACATCTGACATGTGGGAGGCTTTCAAGTGTCAGTTGAAACGAATACAGGACAGGCATGTTCCTGTAAGGAAGAAAGATAAATACGGCAATTTTCGGGAACCTTGGATGAAGAGTGATATTGTAGGCCTCGTCAAAAAGAAGAAGGAGGCATTTGTCAGGGCTAAAAGGCTGGGAACAGACGAAGCCTGTGTGGCATATAAGGAAAGTAGGAAGGAACTTAAGCAAGGAGTCAGGAGGGCTAGAAGGGGTCATGAAAAGTCATTGGCAAATAGGGTTAAGGAAAATCCCAAGGCTTTTTACACGTACATAAAAAGCAAGAGGGTAGCCAGGGAAAGGGTTGGCCCACTGAAGGATAGGCAAGGGAATCTATGTGTGGAGCCAGAGGAAATGGGTGAGGTACTAAATGAATACTTTGCATCAGTATACACCAAAGAGAAGGAATTGGTAGATGTTGAGTCTGCAGAAGGGGGTGTAGATAGCCTGGGTCACATTGTCATCCAAAAAGACGAGGTGTTGGGTGTCTTAAAAAATATTAAGGTAGATAAGTCCCCAGGGCCTGATGGGATCTACCCCAGAATACTGAAGGAGGCTGGAGAGGAAATTGCTGAGGCCTTGACAGAAATCTTTGGATCCTCGCTGTCTTCAGGGGATGTCCCGGTGGACTGGAGAATAGCCAATGTTGTTCCTCTGTTTAAGAAGGGTAGCAAGGATAATCCCGGGAACTACAGGCCGGTGAGCCTTACTTCAGTGGTAGGGAAATTACTGGAGAGAATTCTTCGAGACAGGATCTACTCCCATTTGGAAGCAAATGGACGTATTAGTGAGAGGCAGCACGGTTTTGTGAAGGGGAGGTCGTGTCTCACTAACTTGATAGAGTTTTTCGAGGAGGTCACTAAGATGATTGATGCAGGTAGGGCAGTAGATGTTGTCTATATGGACTTCAGTAAGGCCTTTGACAAGGTCCCTCATGGTAGACTAGTACAAAAGGTGAAGTCACACGGGATCAGGGGTGAACTGGCAAGGTGGATACAGAACTGGCTAGGCCATAGAAGGCAGAGGGTAGCAATGGAGGGATGCTTTTCTAATTGGAGGGCTGTGACCAGTGGTGTTCCACAGGGATCAGTGCTGGGACCTTTGCTCTTTGTAGTATATATAAATGATTTGGAGGAAAATGTAACTGGTCTGATTAGTAAGTTTGCAGACGACACAAAGGTTGGTGGAATTGCGGATAGCGATGAGGACTGTCTGAGGATACAGCAGGATTTAGATTGTCTGGAGACTTGGGCGGAGAGATGGCAGATGGAGTTTAATCCGGACAAATGTGAGGTAATGCATTTTGGAAGGGCTAATGCAGGTAGGGAATATACAGTGAATGGTAGAACCCTCAAGAGTATTGAAAGTCAAAGAGATCTAGGAGTACAGGTCCACAGGTAATTGAAAGGGGCAACACAGGTGGAGAAGGTAGTCAAGAAGGCATACGGCATGCTTGCCTTCATTGGCCGGGGCATTGAGTATAAGAATTGGCAAGTCATGTTGCAGCTGTATAGAACCTTAGTTAGGCCACACTTGGAGTATAGTGTTCAATTCTGGTCGCCACACTACCAGAAGGATGTGGAGGCTTTAGAGGGTGCAGAAGAGATTTACCAGAATGTTGCCTGTTATGGAGGGCATAAGCTATGAGGAGCGATTGAATAAACTCGGTTTGTTCTCACTGGAACGAAGGAGGTTGAGGGGCGACCTGATAGAGGTATACAAAATTATGAGGGGCATAGACAGAGTGGATAGTCAGAGGCTTTTCCCCAGGGTAGAGGGGTCAATTATTAGGGGGCATAGGTTTAAGGTGAGAGGGGCAAGGTTTAGAGTAGATGTACGAGGCAAGTTTTTTACGCAGAGGGTAGTGGGTGCCTGGAACTCACTACCGGAGGAGGTAGTGGAAGCACGGACGATAGGGACATTTAAGGGGCATCTTGACAAATATATGAATAGGATGGGAATAGAAGGATACGGACCCAGGAAGTGTAGAAGATTGTAGTTTAGTCGGGCAGTATGGTCGGCACGGGCTTGGAGGGCCGAAGGCCTGTTCCTGTGCTGTACATTTCTTTGTTCTTTGCCACAAGCATTCAATCCCTCCGCCACAGCTATCCCAAAATGCACCGCAATAACTCAACAAACTTCCTCAGGCAGTTGTTCCTTCGACAGCACCTTCCAGACGTACGACCACTATCATTTTGAAGAACTAGACAAGCCCCTACTTGGAACAATCACCAACTGGAATTTCCCTCCAAATCACTCACCACTCCCATTCGGAACCATATTAACGTTCCTTCACATTAACGGGAAAACTTAATTGAACTTCCTCCATAAAGGCACGTTGGGTGTACCCAAAACTCAACGGCCTGCAACGCTTCAAGAAAGCAGCTCACCACCACCTTCTGATGGGCAACTAGAGATGGTGAATAAATTCTGTCCTAACCAGCAACTCTCACATCCAGTGAATGTGATATTTTTAATGCATGGGTGCTTTGAATTCCTGGGGCCCGGGATGAACTGTTCTCCATTCTTGAAACAAAAGTATTGTGTACCCAATTCATTTTTTCCAATTAAGGCGCAATTTGGCGTGACTAATCTACCTCTGCACATCATTGGGTTGTGGGGCATAACCCACGCAAAAACGGGGAGAATGCGCAAACTCCACACGGACGGTGACCCGGAGCTGGTATCAAAACTGAGAACTCGGCGCCTTCCGGCAGCAGTGCTAACCACTGCGCCAACGTGCTGCCGCTATTTTTTAATTCTAACGGTGGAATGAATCATATAACTTCTACCTCAGAGGAAACTGGAGCTCAGGTATTTCTAACAGCATGAATCCTGGAAGACAGAAACAATGTGCTTGCTGCAGTCAGGTGGAACTGAGTGGTGTGCAATCTACTCTAGCGTGAAACGGTCTCGTCCTCTTTCTCTCTTTACCACCCTCCTTTATTCTGTTTCTGTTTTGTTTCTATTGGTATCGGGTGAAGATTTGATTTACTGTGGGTCTCTTGACGAAGACATTCTTCTGAATCTTTTTCCAGTCAGACAGACTCTGCGACTTTGTTGCTTTTTGGACCCAGTGAAACATGATGAATAATTGGAAATTCACAACACTGAAGGAGGCTCTTTGTTCCCCAATTACTGTGTCTGCCCATTATTACTATCATACAGATACATGGTCAGATAATTGAGCACAAGTGTTGGGATGTCTTGCTGAAGTTCTACAAGACGTTGGGAAGGACACACTTGGAATACTGTGTACAGTTCTGGTAACCCTAATATAGAAAGGATATTATTAACCTAGAAAGAGAGCAGAAAAGTTTTTCTCGGCTGCTACTGGATTCGTTGGTTTGAGTTGTAAGGAGCGGCTGGATCGACTGGAACTTGGTTCTTGGAGCCTCGGGGTGATCTTGACGACCGCTGTAAAATAATCGGGGGCATGGATCAGGTAGATTATCCCAAAGGTAGTGGGACCCAAAACTACGGGGCATAGGTTTAAAGTGAGAGGAGAGAGATATAAAACGGTCCAGATGAACAATTGTTTCACACAGAGGGCGGTGAGTGTCTGGAACGAGCTGGCAGAGGCAGTAGTAGAGGCGTCTACAATTGTGCGTTTTAAAAAGCATTTAAATAGTTATATGGAGAAGATGGGTGTGGAGGAATATGAACAATTGTGGTCAATCGGACAGGGGTTGTGTCGTAAAAACTGGGCGACATGGACAAGTTATGCCGAAGAACCTATTTCAACGCTGTAAACGTCTATGACCCTATGCCCTGTCCCACCTTCCAGATCTGTGTCGCTGCAGATACGAGCGTTCCATCTATATGTCCAAATCGGTTTGAATGCCTGCCTCCATTTTTCTCAGCGACAGTGAACTTTGAGGCAGAATCTCAGCTGTGATCAAACTGGATGTTGGGTCAGGAGAGAGTGGCCTGGTAGTCTCCCGATGTTCTCATTTGCTGTCAGTTCCAGTTGACACAGCACTCGCAGATGAATATAACTGCGGGATAAGATTTTTAAGTGACATCTTTCCAACAATTATTTCAATGTTCTGATACAGTTCAATTATCTGGTCCGCACTGCCTGTGAGATTGGTGGAGGCAGATACAACAATGGTTTTCAAATTTCAATGCGAGAAACAACAGCAATCAAATGCATGCCTCTGGGGAAAGGTCGATCGAGTGGGATTGAATGAACCGCTTATCTAAAGAGCCGCTGAGGTTAAACGGAATGAATGTGCTCTGTCGGTAATTCACGCAGTTTTAAGTTTTTGGTCACGTCTGGCTGTGAGGTGATGTGCACCAACACCCGGAGTTTCCCATCAATGTTACCCACCACGGCGAGTGTGATCACGGTAATCATTTATATAAAATGTGCCCGTAAAACTGACGTGAGCTTTTGCTCAGTGGTTACTTCACAGCATCAACTTAGTTCTAAGTTCGACCCTGTCTCACCGTGGGCGCTTTCTGGCGTTTTTAACATTTCCAAAACACGTGTGTTGCATAAATAAAAGCAGCAGCACATTTATAATTAGAAGTAGGTGTATTTTGTTTGGAGGTTGCATTGATCTGTTTTGAAAAGGAGCTTGTGCCACATGTTTACTTTCTGATCTCACACTGCGGAAACCCAAGATCGATTCCAGCTCTGTACAATAACTGACCTATCACACTTTGTCAATTACTCACGACCTAAATGCAGGAAAAGATCATTAACGATTATCTATAATACATTTTTTTAAATTTCGGAACAAGGTTGTTTCCGCAGGCAAATTGATTAATCCATTCTTTTCCACGTGAAACGCTGTTCCCCAGATCCCCAAGAACACTCAGGGACTTGGAAAGCATCCAGCACCAAGCAGTGCGCTTGATTGCTCCTCCTGCCACAAGCATTCAATCCCTCCAACAGCCATCCCAAAATGCACCGCATTAACTCAACAAAGTCCCTCAGGCAATTGTTCCTTGGACAGCACGTTCCAGATGTACGAGCACTAAATTTGAAGAACTAGAAAAAACCCCAACGTGGGAAAATCACCAACTGGATCTTCCCCTCCAAATCACTCACCACTCCCACGAGGGACCATATTAACGTTCCTTCACGGTAACGGGGAAAAATAATTTAGCTTCGTCCATAAAGGCACGTTGGGTGTACCCAAACATCAACGGCCTGCATCGGTTCAAGAAAGCAGCTCACCACCACCTTCTGAAGGGCAACTCGGGATGGGCAATAAATTCTGCCCTAACCAGCAACTCTCACATCCAGTGAAAGTGATATTTTTAATGCATTGGTGCTTAGAATTCCTGGGGCCTGTGATGAACTGTTCTCCATTCTTGAAATATAAATATTTTGTACCCAATTAATTTTTTCCAATTAAGGCGCAATTTAGCGTGGCTAATCCACCTTCTCAGCACACCATTGGGTTGTGGGGGCATAACCCACGCAAACACAGGGAGAATGTGCAAGCTCCACACGGACAGTGACCCAGAGCCGGAACCTGAGAAGTCGACGCCGTGAGGCAGCAGTGCTAGCCACTGCGCCGCTGAGCTGCCCCTGATTGTCATTCTAACGGTGGAATGAATCATGTAACTTCTGCTTCAGAGGAAACTGGATCGAAGGTATTTCTAACAGCATGAATCCTGGAAGACAGAAACAATGTACTTGCTGCAGTAATGTGGAATGTCGTGGCGTGCAATGTAACCAGCTGTAAACGCTCTCTCCCCCTTTCTCTCTTTACCACTCTCCTTTGTTTCTGTTTTGTTTCTATTGGTATCGGGTGAAGATTTGATTAGCTGTGGGTCTCTTCAGCAAGATAATCTTCATCATCTTATTCCAGTCAGACACATTATGCGACTTATTTGCTTTTTGCACCACTAGAAACATGGTGACTAAGTGGAACTTCACAACACTGAAGGAGGCTCTTTGTTCCACAATTACTGTGTCTGTGCCCATTTTTACTATTGTACAGGTACGTGGTCAGATAATTGAATACAGGAGTTGGGACGTCTTGCTGAAGTTGTACAAGACATGGAAAGGACACAATTGGAATTCTCTGTACAGTTCTGGCCACCGTAATATAGAAAGAGGGCAGAAAACATTTGCTCGGCTGCTACCGGACTTGATAATTTGAGTTATAAGGAGCGGCTGGATAGACTGGAGCATTTATCTTGGAGGCTAGGGGTGATCTTGACAACGGCTATAAAATAATGAGGGGCATAGATAAGGTAGATTATCCCAAAGGTACTGGAATCCAAAATTAGAGGGCATAGGTTTAAATTGAGAGAGGAGAGATACAAACGCGTCCAGAGGGACAATTGTTTCACACAGAGGGTGGTGAGTGTCTGGAACGAGTTTTGCAGAGGCAGTAGTAGAGGCGTCTACATGTTTGCCTTTTAAAATGTATTTAGACAGTTACATTGAGAAGGTGGGTATAGAGGGATATGACCAAATGCTAGCAATTGGACATGCTTTGTGTAGTAAAAACTGGGCGGCATGGACAAGTTAGGCCGAAGGGCCTTTTTCCATGCTGTGATCTTCGATGACCCTGTGACCTGTCCCACCTTCCAGATCTGTGTCGCTGCAGATTCGAGCACTCCATCTATATGTCCAAATCGATTTGAAATTTTGCTGTGGGTGTCTGCCTCTATCTTTCTCATGGACAATGATCCCTGAGTGATTGAAAAGATCTGAGGAACAGGCAGGAAATGACATTGAGGCAGAAGCTCAGCTGCGATCAAACTGAAAATTGGGGCAAGAGTGAGTGGCCCTGTAGTCTCACTATGTTGCCATTTGCTATCAGTACCAGTTGCAACAGTACTCGCAGATGAATATAACTGCGAGATCAGATTTTTAAGTTACTTCTTTCCAACAATTATTTCAATGTTCTGGGATACATTTCAATTATCTGGTCTGCATTGTGAGATTGGTGGAGGCAGATACAACAGTGACTTTCACATGTCAATGCGAGAAACGACAGGAATCAGATGCATGCCTCTGGGGAAAGGTCGATCGAGTGGGATTGAATGAACGGCTAATCTAAATAGCCGCTGAGGTTAAACGGAATGAATATCCTCCGTCGGTACTTCACACACTTTTAAGTTTTTGGTCACGCCTGGCTGTGAGATGATGTGCTGCAACACCTGGAGTTTCCCCTCAATGTTACCTATCACGGCGAGTATGATCACGGTAATCCTTTATATACAATGTGTCCGTGTTTGACGTCAGCGTCAGTTTTAGCTCACTGGTTATTTCACAGCATCAACTTAATTGTAAGTTCAGGCCTGTCTCACCGTGGGCGCCGCCTGGCGTTTTTAATATTCCCAAAGTATGTGTGTTGCATAAATAAAAGCAGCAGCACGTTTATAATTAGAAGTAGGTGTATTTTGTTTAGAGGTTGCATTGATCTGTTTTAAAAAGAAGCTTATGCCACGTGTTTACTTTCTGGCGTCTCGCTGCGGAATCCCGAGTTCGATTCCAGCTCTGTACACCTTGAAGGTGGTTTGTGGAGGAGCTGTTTTCAAGTGACAGTTAACCTGAGTCATTTATTCAGTGTTTCCCTCCCTACCGACTCCTCTAACTGAAAAAGAGACAATCACTGTAAGGATCCCAGCCGAGTAAAGATCACGAGGGAGACTCGAGGGCAGGTAGAAGTGAAAAGAAGTAGAACTGTGGCGTCACAGCCTGCAGTGAAAGAGCGCGAGGAGAGCGGTGGGGACACAGTGAAAGAGCGCGAGGAGAGCGGCGGAGACACAGTGAAAGAGCGCGAGGAGAGCGGCGGAGACTCAGTGAAAGAGCGCGAGGAGAGCGGCGGAGACACAGTGAAAGAGCGCGAGGAGAGCTGCGGGGACTTAGTGAAAGTGGGCGAGGAGAGCGGCGGAGACTCAGTGAAAGATCGTGAGGAGAGCGGAGGGGACACAGTGAAAGAGCGCGCAGAGAGCTGCGGATACTCAGTGAAAGAGCGCGAGGAGAGCGGCGGAGACACAGTGAATAGCGCGAGGAGAGCGGCAGGGTCTCAGTGAAAGAGCGCGAGGAGAGCGGCGGAGACACAGTAAATAGCGCGAGGAGAGCGGCGGGGACACAATGAAAGCGCGCGAGGAGAGCGGCGGGGACTCAGTGAAAGAGCGCGAGGAGAGCGGCGGAGACACAGTGAAAGAGCGCGAGGAGAGCGGCGGGGACACAGTGACAGAGCGCGAGGAGAGCGGCGGAGACACAGTGAAAGAGCGCGAGGGGAGCGGCGGAGACTCAGGGACAGAGCGCGAGGAGAGCGGCGGGGACACAGTGAAAGAGTGCGAGGAGGGCGGCGGAGACTCAGTCAAACAGCGCGAGGAGAGCCGCGGAGACACAGTGAATAGTGTGACGAGAGCGGCGTAGAATCAGTGAAAGAGCGCGAGGAGAGCGGCGGAGACTCAGTGAAAGAGCGCACGGAGAGCGGCGGGGACACAGGGAAAGAGCGTGAGGTGAGCGGAGGGGACTCAGTGAAAGAGCGCGAGGAGAGCGGCGGGGACACAGTGACAGAGCGCGAGGAGAGCGGCGGAGACACAGTGAAAGAGCGCTAGGAGAGCGGTGGGAACTCAGTGAAAGAGGACGAGGAGAGGGGCGGAGACTCAGTGAAAGAGCGCGAGGAGAGCGGCGGAGACACAGTGAAAGAGCGCTAGGAGAGCGGTGGGAACTCAGTGAAAGAGGACGAGGAGAGGGGCGGAGACTCAGTGAAAGAGCGCGAGGAGAGCGGCGGAGACTCAGTGAAAGAGGGCGAGGAGAGCCGCGGAGACACAGTGAATAGTGTGACGAGAGCGGCGTAGAATCAGTGAAAGAGCGCGAGGAGAGCGGCGGAGACTCAGTGAAAGAGCGCGCGGAGAGCGGCGGGGACACAGGGAAAGAGCGTGAGGTGATCGGAGGGGACTCAGTGAAAGAGCGCGAGGAGAGGGCGGGGACACAGTGAAACAGCGCGAGGAGATCGGCGGAGACTCAGTGAAAGAGCGTGAGGAGAGCGGTGGGGACACAGTGAAAGAGTGCGCGGAGACTCAGTGAAAGAGCGCGAGGAGAGCCGCGGGGATAGAGTGAAAGAGCGCAAGGAGAGCGGCAGAGACTCAGTGAAGGAGCACGAGGAGAGCGGCGGGGACACAGTGAAAGAGCGCGAGGGTCGCGGCGGGGACACAGTGAAAGAGCGCGAGGAGAGCGGCGGAGACTCAGTGAAGGAGTGCAAGGAGAGCGGCGAAGACTCAGTGAAGGAGCGCGAGGAGAGCGGCGGGGACACAGTGCAAGAGCGCGAGGGGAGCGGCGGAGACTCAGGGACAGAGCGCGAGGAGAGCGGCGGGGACACAGTGAAAGAGTGCGAGGAGGGCGGCGGAGACTCAGTAAAGGAGCGCGAGGAGAGCGGCGGAGACTCAGTGAAAGAGCGCGAGGGGAGCCGCGGGGACACAGTGAAATAGCGCGAGGGGACCAGCGGGGACACAGTCAAACAGCGCGAGGAGAGCGGCGGAGACTCAGGGACAGAGCGCGAGGGGCGTGGCGGGGACACAGTGAAAGAGCGCGAGGAGAGCGGCGGAGACTCAGTGAAGGAGTGCAAGGAGAGCGGCGGAGACTCAGTGAAGGAGCGCGAGGAGAGCGGCGGGGACACAGTGAAAGAGCGCGAGTGGAGCGGCGGAGACTCAGGGACAGAGCGCGAGGAGAGCGGCGGGGACACAGTGAAAGAGTGCGAGGAGAGCGACGGAGACTCAGTGAAGGAGCGCGAGGAGAGCGGCGGAGACTCAGTGAAAGAGCGCGAGGGGACCCGCGGGGACACAGTGAAATAGCGTGAGGGGACCAGCGGGGACACAGTCAAACAGCGCGAGGAGAGCGGCGGAGACTCAGGGACAGAGCGCGAGGAGAGCGGCGGGGACACAGTGAAAGAGCGCGAGGAGAGCGGCGGAGGCTCAGCGACAGAGCGCGAGGAGTGCGGCGGAGACTCAGGGAAAGAGCGCGAGGAGAGCGGCGGAGAATCAGTGACAGAGCGCGAGGAGAGCAGCGGGGACACAGTGAAAGAGCGCGAGGAGAGCGGCAGAGACTCAGTGACAGAGCGCGAGGAGTGCGGCGGAGACTCAGGGAAAGAGCGCGAGGAGAGCGGCGGAGACTAAGTGACAGAGCGCGAGGAGTGCGGCGGGGACACAGTGAAATAGCGCGAGGTGAGCGGCGGGGACACACGATAAAAGAGCGCGAGGAGAGCGGCGGGGACTCAGTGAAAGAGCGCGAGGGGAGCGGCGGGGACACAGTGAAAGAGCGCGAGGAGAGCGGCGGGGACACAGTGAAAGAGCGCGAGGAGAGCGTCGGAGACTCAGTGAAGGAGTGCGAGGAGAGCGGCGGAGACTCAGTGAAGAAGCGCGAGTAGAGCGGCGGGGACACAGTGAAAGAGCGCGAGGGGAGCGGCGGAGACTCAGGGACAGAGCGCGAGGAGAGCGGCGGGGATACAGTGAAAGAGTGCGAGGAGAGCGGCGGAGACTCAGTGAAGGAGCGCGAGGAGAGCGGCGGGGACTCAGTGAAAGAGCGCGAGGGGAGCCGCGGGGAGACAGTGAAATAGCGCGAGGGGACCAGCGGGGACACAGTCAAACAGCGCGAGGAGAGCGGCGGAGACTCAGGGACAGGGCGCGAGGAGAGCGGCGGGGACACAGTGAAAGAGCGCGAGGAGAGCGGCGGAGACTCAGTGACAGAGCGCGAGGAGTGCGGCGGAGACTCAGGGAAAGAGCGCGAGGAGAGCGGCGGAGACTCAGTGACAGAGTGCGAGGAGTGCGGCGGAGACTCAGGGAAAGAGCGCGAGGAGAGCGGCGGAGACTCAGTGACAGAGCGCGAGGAGAGCAGCAGGGACACAGTGAAAGAGCGCGAGGAGAGCGGCAGAGACTCAGTGACAGAGCGCGAGGAGTGCGGCGGAGACTCAGGGAAAGAGCGCGAGGAGAGCGGCGGAGACTATGTGACAGAGCGCGAGGAGTGCGGCGGGGACACAGTGAAATAGCGCGAGGAGAGCGGCGGGGACACACGAAAAAAGAGCGCGAGGAGAGCGGCGGGGACTCAGTGAAAGAGCGCGAGGGGAGCGGCGGGGACACAGTGAAAGAGCGCGAGGAGAGCGGCGGGGACACAGTGAAAGAGCGCGAGGAGAGCGGCGGAGACTCAGTGACAGAGCGCGAGGAGAGCGGCGAAGACTCAGTGAAAGAGCGCGAGGAGAGCAGCGGAGACACAGTGAAAGAGCGCGAGGAGAGCCGCGGAGACTAAGTGACAGAGCGCGAGTAGTGCGGCGGGGACACAGTGAAACAGCGCGAGGAGAGCAGCGGGGACACATGATAAAAGAGCGCGAGGAGAGCGGAGGGGACTCAGTGAAAGAGCGCGAGGGGAGCGGCGGGGACACAGTGAAAGAGCGCGAGGAGAGCGGCGAAGACTCAGTGAAAGAGCGCGAGGAGAGCGGCGGAGGCACAGTGAAAGAGCGCGAGGAGAGCGGTGGAGACTCAGTGACAGAACGCGAGGAGAGTGGCGGAGACTCAGTGACAGAGCGCGAGGACTGCGGCGGGGACACAGTGAAAGAGCGCGAGGAGAGCGGCGGAGACTCATGGAAAGAGCGTGAGGAGAGCGGCGGTGACTCAGTGAAAGAGCGCGAGGGGAGCCGCGGGGACACAGTGAAATAGCGCGAGGGGACCAGCGGGGACACAGTCAAACAGCGCGAGGAGAGCGGCGGAGACTCAGGGACAGAGCGCGAGGGGCGCAGCGGGGAGACAGTGAAAGAGCGCGAGGAGAGTGGCGGAGACTCAGTGAAGGAGTGCAATGAGAGCGGCGGAGACTCAGTGAAGGAGTGCGAGGAGAGCGGCGGGGACACAGTGAAAGAGCGCGAGGGGAGCGGCGGAGACTCAGGGACAGAGCGCGAGGAGAGCGGCGGGGACACAGTGAAAGAGTGCGAGGAGAGCGACGGAGACTCAGTGAAGGACCGCGAGGAGAGCAGCGGAGACTCAGTGAAAGAGCGCGAGGGGAGCCGCGGGGACACAGTGAAATAGCGCGAGGGGACCAGCAGGGACACAGTCAAACAGCGCGAGGAGAGCGGCGGAGACTCAGGGACAGAGCGCGAGGAGAGCGGCGGGGACACAGTGAAAGAGCGCGAGGAGAGCGGCGGAGACTCAGTGACAGAACGCGAGGAGAGTGGCGGAGACTCAGTGACAGAGCGCGAGGACTGCGGCGGGGACACAGTGAAAGAGCGCGAGGAGAGCGGCGGAGACTCATGGAAAGAGCGTGAGGAGAGCGGCAGTGACTCAGTGAAAGAGCGCGAGGGGAGCCGCGGGGACACAGTGAAATAGCGCGAGGGGACCAGCGGGGACACAGTCAAACAGCGCGAAGAGAGCGGCGGAGACTCAGGGACAGAGCGCGAGGGGCGCAGCGGGGACACAGTGAAAGAGCGCGAGGAGAGTGGCGGAGACTCAGTGAAGGAGTGCAATGAGAGCGGCGGAGACTCAGTGAAGGAGCGCGAGGAGAGCGGCGGGGACACAGTGAAAGAGCGCGAGGGGAGCGGCGGAGACTCAGGGACAGAGCGCGAGGAGAGCGGCGGGGACACAGTGAAAGAGTGCGAGGAGAGCGACGGAGACTCAGTGAAGGACCGCGAGGAGAGCAGCGGAGACTCAGTGAAAGAGCGCGAGGGGAGCCGCGGGGACACAGTGAAATAGCGCGAGGGGACCAGCAGGGACACAGTCAAACAGCGCGAGGAGAGCGGCGGAGACTCAGGGACAGAGCGCGAGGAGAGCGGCGGGGACACAGTGAAAGAGCGCGAGGAGAGCGGTGGAGACTCAGTGACAGAGCGCGAGGAGTGCGGCGGAGACTCAGGGAAAGAGCGCGAGGAGAGCGGCGGAGACTCAGTGACAGAGCGCGAGGAGAGCAGCGGGGACACAGTGAAAGAGCGCGAGGAGAGCGGCAGAGACTCAGTGACAGAGCGCGAGGAGTGCGGCGGAGACTCAGGGAAAGAGCGCGAGGAGAGCGGCGGAGACTAAGTGACAGAGCGCGAGGAGTGCGGCGGGGACACAGTGAAATAGCGCGAGGAGAGCGGCGGGGACACACGATAAAAGAGCGCGAGGATAGCGGCGGGGACTCAGTGAAAGAGGGCGAGGGGAGCGGCGGAGACTCAGGGACAGAGCGCGAGGAGAGCGGCGGGGACACAGTGAAAGAGTGCGAGGAGAGCGGCGGAGACTCAGTGGAGGAGCGCGAGGAGAGCGGCGGAGACTCAGTGAAAGAGCGCGAGGGGAGCCGCGGGGACACAGTGAAATAGCGCAAGGGGACCAGCGGGGACACAGTCAAACAGCGCAAGGAGAGCGGCGGAGACTCAGGGACAGGGCGCGAGGAGAGCGGTGGGGACACAGTGAAAGAGCGCGAGGAGAGCGGCGGAGACTCAGTGACAGAGCGCGAGGAGTGCGGCGGAGACTCAGGGAAAGAGCGCGAGGAGAGCGGCGGAGACTCAGTGACAGAGTGCGAGGAGTGCGGCGGAGACTCAGGGAAAGAGCGCGAGGAGAGCGGCGGAGACTCAGTGACAGAGCGCGAGGAGAGCAGCAGGGACACAGTGAAAGAGCGCGAGGAGAGCGGCAGAGACTCAGTGACAGAGCGCGAGGAGTGCGGCGGAGACTCAGGGAAAGAGCGCGAGGAGAGCGGCGGAGACTATGTGACAGAGCGCGAGGAGTGCGGCGGGGACACAGTGAAATAGCGCGAGGAGAGCGGCGGGGACACACGAAAAAAGAGCGCGAGGAGAGCGGCGGGGACTCAGTGAAAGAGCGCGAGGGGAGCGGCGGGGACACAGTGAACGAGCGCGAGGAGAGCGGCGGGGACACAGTGAAAGAGCGCGAGGAGAGCGGCGGAGACTCAGTGACAGAGCGCGAGGAGAGCGGCGAAGACTCAGTGAAAGAGCGCGAGGAGAGCAGCGGAGACACAGTGAAAGAGCGCGAGGAGAGCCGCGGAGACTAAGTGACAGAGCGCGAGTAGTGCGGCGGGGACACAGTGAAACAGCGCGAGGAGAGCAGCGGGGACACATGATAAAAGAGCGCGAGGAGAGCGGAGGGGACTCAGTGAAAGAGCGCGAGGGGAGCGGCGGGGACACAGTGAAAGAGCGCGAGGAGAGCGGCGGAGGCACAGTGAAAGAGCGTGAGGAGAGCGGTGGAGACTCAGTGACAGAACGCGAGGAGAGTGGCGGAGACTCAGTGACAGAGCGCGAGGACTGCGGCGGGGACACAGTGAAAGAGCGCGAGGAGAGCGGCGGAGACTCATGGAAAGAGCGTGAGGAGAGCGGCGGTGACTCAGTGAAAGAGCGCGAGGGGAGCCGCGGGGACACAGTGAAATAGCGCGAGGGGACCAGCGGGGACACAGTCAAACAGCGCGAGGAGAGCGGCGGAGACTCAGGGACAGAGCGCGAGGGGCGCAGCGGGGAGACAGTGAAAGAGCGCGAGGAGAGTGGCGGAGACTCAGTGAAGGAGTGCAATGAGAGCGGCGGAGACTCAGTGAAGGAGTGCGAGGAGAGCGGCGGGGACACAGTGAAAGACCGCGAGGAGAGCAGCGGAGACTCAGTGAAAGAGCGCGAGGGGAGCCGCGGGGACACAGTGAAATAGCGCGAGGGGACCAGCAGGGACACAGTCAAACAGCGCGAGGAGAGCGGCGGAGACTCAGGGACAGAGCGCGAGGAGAGCGGCGGGGACACAGTGAAAGAGCGCGAGGAGAGCGGCGGAGACTCAGTGACAGAACGCGAGGAGAGTGGCGGAGACTCAGTGACAGAGCGCGAGGACTGCGGCGGGGACACAGTGAAAGAGCGCGAGGAGAGCGGCGGAGACTCATGGAAAGAGCGTGAGGAGAGCGGCAGTGACTCAGTGAAAGAGCGCGAGGGGAGCCGCGGGGACACAGTGAAATAGCGCGAGGGGACCAGCGGGGACACAGTCAAACAGCGCGAGGAGAGCGGCGGAGACTCAGGGACAGAGCGCGAGGGGCGCAGCGGGGACACAGTGAAAGAGCGCGAGGAGAGTGGTGGAGACTCAGTGAAGAAGTGCAATGAGAGCGGCGGAGACTCAGTGAAGGAGCGCGAGGAGAGCGGCGGGGACACAGTGAAAGAGCGCGAGGGGAGCGGCGGAGACTCAGGGACAGAGCGCGAGGAGAGCGGCGGGGACACAGTGAAAGAGTGCGAGGAGAGCGACGGAGACTCAGTGAAGGACCGCGAGGAGAGCAGCGGAGACTCAGTGAAAGAGCGCGAGGGGAGCCGCGGGGACACAGTGAAATAGCGCGAGGGGACCAGCAGGGACACAGTCAAACAGCGCGAGGAGAGCGGCGGAGACTCAGGGACAGAGCGCGAGGAGAGCGGCGGGGACACAGTGAAAGAGCGCGAGGAGAGCGGCGGAGACTCAGTGACAGAGCGCGAGGAGTGCGGCGGAGACTCAGGGAAAGAGCGCGTGGAGAGCGGCGGAGACTCAGTGACAGAGCGCGAGGAGAGCAGCGGGGACACAGTGAAAGAGCGCGAGGAGAGCGGCAGAGACTCAGTGACAGAGCGCGAGGAGTGCGGCGGAGACTCAGGGAAAGAGCGCGAGGAGAGCGGCGGAGACTAAGTGACAGAGCGCGAGGAGTGCGGCGGGGACACAGTGAAATAGCGCGAGGAGAGCGGCGGGGACACACGATAAAAGAGCGCGAGGATAGCGGCGGGGACTCAGTGAAAGAGGGCGAGGGGAGCGGCGGAGACTCAGGGACAGAGCGCGAGGAGAGCGGCGGGGACACAGTGAAAGAGTGCGAGGAGAGCGGCGGAGACTCAGTGGAGGAGCGCGAGGAGAGCGGCGGAGACTCAGTGAAAGAGCGCGAGGGGAGCCGCGGGGACACAGTGAAATAGCGCGAGGGGACCAGCGGGGACACAGTCAAACAGCGCAAGGAGAGCGGCGGAGACTCAGGGACAGGGCGCGAGGAGAGCGGTGGGGACACAGTGAAAGAGCGCGAGCAGAGCGGCGGAGACTCAGTGACAGAGCGCGAGGAGTGCGGCGGAGACTCAGGGAAAGAGCGCGAGGAGAGCGGCGGAGACTCAGTGACAGAGCGCGAGGAGTGCGGCGGGGACACAGTGAAATAGCGCGAGGAGAGCGGCGGGGACACACGATAAAAGAGCGCGAGGAGAGCGGCGGTGACTCAGTGAAAGAGCGCGAGGGGAGCGGCGGGGACACAGTGAAAGAGCACGAGGAGAGCGGCGGGGACACAGTGAAAGAGCGCGAGGAGAGCGGCGGAGACTCAGGGAAAGAGCGCGAGGAGAGCGGCGAAGACTCAGTGACAGAGCGCGAGGAGAGCAGCAGGGGCACAGTGAAAGAGCGCGAGGAGAGCGGCAGAGACTCAGTGACAGAGCGCGAGGAGTGCGGCGGAGACTCAGGGAAAGAGCGCGAGGAGAGCGGCGGAGACTATGTGACAGAGCGCGAGGAGTGCGGCGGGGACACAGTGAAATAGCGCGAGGAGAGCGGCGGGGACACACGATAAAAGAGCGCGAGGAGAGCGGCGGTGACTCAGTGAAAGAGCGCAAGGGGTGCGGCGGGGACACAGTGAAAGAGCACGAGGAGAGCGGCGGGGACACAGTGAAAGAGCGCGAGGAGAGCGGCGGAGACTCAGTGACAGAGCGCGATGAGAGCAGCGAAGACTCAGTGAAAGAGCGCGAGGAGAGCGGCGGAGACACAGTGAAAGAGCGCGAGGAGAGCGGCGGAGTCTCAGTGACAGAACGCGAGGAGAGCGGCGGAGACTCAGTGACAGAGCGCGAGGAGTGCGGCAGGGACACAGTGAAAGAGCGCGAGGAGAACGGCGGAGACTCAGTGAAAAGGCGCAAGGAGAGCGGCGGGTTATCAGCGAAAGAGCGCGAGGATAGCGGCGGATACTCAGTGAAAGAGCGCGAGGAGAGCGGCTGGGACTCTCACAGAGCGCGAGGAAAGCGGCGGGGACTCAGTGAAAGAGCGCTAGGAGAGGGGCGGATACAGAGTGATAGAGCGCGAGGAGAGCGGCGGAGACTCAGTGAAAGAGGGCGAGGAGAGCGGCGGGGACTCAGTGACTGAGGGCGAGGAGAGCGGCGGAGACTCAGTGAAAGAGCGCGAGGAGAGGGGCGGAGACAGAGTGAAAGAGCGCGAGGAGAGCGGTGGAGACTCAGTGAAAGAGGGCGAGGAGAGGGGCGGAGACAGAGTGAAAGAGCTCGAGGAGAACGGCGGAGGCTCAGGGGAAGAGCGCGAGGAGAGCTGCGGAGGCTCAGTGAAAGAGCGCGAGGTTAGCGGCGGGGACACAGTGAAAGAGCACGCAGAGAGCTGCGGATACTCAGTGAAAGAGCACGAGGAGAGCGGCGGAGACACAGTGAACAGCGCGAGGAGAGCGGCAGGGTCTCAGTGAAAGAGCGCGAGGAGAGCGGCGGAGACACAGTAAATAGCGCGAGGAGAGCGGCGGGGACACAGTGAAAGCGCGCGAGGAGAGCGGCGGGGACTCGGTGAAAGAGCGCGAGGAGAGCGGCGGAGACACAGTGAAAGAGCACGAGGAGAGCGGCGGGGACACAGTGACAGAGGGCGAGGAGAGCCGCGGAGACACAGTGAATAGTGTGACGAGAGCGGCGTTGAATCAGTGAAAGAGCGCGAGGAGAGCGGCGGAGACTCAGTGAAAGAGCACGCGGAGGGCGGCGGGGACACAGGGAAAGAGCGTGAGGTGAGCGGAGGGGACTCAGTGAAAGAGCGCGAGGAGAGGGCGGGGACACAGTGAAACAGCGCAAAGAGATCGGCGGAGACTCAGTGAAAGAGCGTGAGGAGAGCGGTGGGGACACAGTGAAAGAGCGCGAGGGGAGCGGCGGGGACACAGTGAAAGAGCGCGAGGAGAGCGGCGGGGACACAGTGAAAGAGCGCGAGGAGAGCGGCGGAGACTCAGTGACAGAGCGCGAGGAGAGCGGCGAAGACTCAGTGAAAGAGCGCGAGGAGAGCGGCGGAGACTCAGTGACAGAACGCGAGGAGAGCGGCGGAGACTCAGTGACAGAGCGCGAGGAGTGCGGCGGGGACACAGTGAAACAGCGCGAGGAGAGCGGCGGAGACTCATGGAAAGAGCGTGAGAAGAGCGGTGGTGACTCAGTGAAAAGGCGCAAGGAGAGCGGCGGGGTATCAGTGAAACAGCGCGAGGAGAGCGGCGGATACTCAGTGAAAGAGCGCGAGGAGATCGACGGATACTCTCACAGAGCGCGAAGAAAGCGGCGGGGACTCAGTGAAAGAGCGCTAGGAGAGGGGCGGATACAGAGTGAAAGAGCGCGAGGAGAGCGGCGGAGACTCAGTGACAGAGCGCGAGGAGAGTGGCGAAGACTCAGGGACAGGGCGCGAGGAGAGCGGCGGGGACACAGTGAAAGAGCGCGAGGAGAGCGGCGGAGACTCAGTGACAGAGCGCGAGGAGTGCGGCGGAGACTCAGGGAAAGAGCGCGAGGAGAGCGGCGGAGACTCAGTGACAGAGTGCGAGGAGTGCGGCGGAGACTCAGGGAAAGAGCGCGAGGAGAGCGGCGGAGACTCAGTGACAGAGCGCGAGGAGAGCAGCAGGGACACAGTGAAAGAGCGCGAGGAGAGCGGCAGAGACTCAGTGACAGAGCGCGAGGAGTGCGGCGGAGACTCAGGGAAAGAGCGCGAGGAGAGCGGCGGAGACTATGTGACAGAGCGCGAGGAGTGCGGCGGGGACACAGTGAAATAGCGCGAGGAGAGCGGCGGGGACACACAAAAAAAGAGCGCGAGGAGAGCGGCGGGGACTCAGTGAAAGAGCGCGAGGGGAGCGGCGGGGACACAGTGAAAGAGCGCGAGGAGAGCGGCGGGGACACAGTGAAAGAGCGCGAGGAGAGCGGCGGAGACTCAGTGACAGAGCGCGAGGAGAGCGGCGAAGACTCAGTGAAAGAGCGCGAGGAGAGCAGCGGAGACACAGTGAAAGAGCGCGAGGAGAGCCGCGGAGACTAAGTGACAGAGCGCGAGTAGTGCGGCGGGGACACAGTGAAACAGCGCGAGGAGAGCAGCGGGGACACATGATAAAAGAGCGCGAGGAGAGCGGAGGGGACTCAGTGAAAGAGCGCGAGGGGAGCGGCGGGGACACGTTGAAAGAGCGCGAGGAGAGCGGCGAAAACTCAGTGAAACAGCGCGAGGAGAGCGGCGGAGGCACAGTGAAAGAGCGCGAGGAGAGCGGCAGAGACTCAGTGACAGAACGCGAGGAGAGTGGCGGAGACTCAGTGACAGAGCGCGAGGACTGCGGCGGGGACACAGTGAAAGAGCGCGAGGAGAGCGGCGGAGACTCATGGAAAGAGCGTGAGGAGAGCGGCGGTGACTCAGTGAAAGAGCGCGAGGGGAGCCGCGGGGACACAGTGAAATAGCGCGAGGGGACCAGCGGGGACACAGTCAAACAGCGCGAGGAGTGCGGCGGAGACTCAGGGACAGAGCGCGAGGGGCGCAGCGGGGAGACAGTGAAAGAGCGCGAGGAGAGTGGCGGAGACTCAGTGAAGGAGTGCAATGAGAGCGGCGGAGACTCAGTGAAGGAGCGCGAGGAGAGTGGCGGGGACACAGTGAAAGAGCGCGAGGGGAGCGGCGGAGACTCAGGGACAGAGCGCGAGGAGAGCGGCGGGGACACAGTGAAAGAGTGCGAGGAGAGCGACGGAGACTCAGTGAAGGACCGCGAGGAGAGCAGCGGAGACTCAGTGAAAGAGCGCGAGGGGAGCCGCGGGGACACAGTGAAATAGCGCGAGGGGACCAGCAGGGACACAGTCAAACAGCGCGAGGAGAGCGGCGGAGACTCAGGGACAGAGCGCGAGGAGAGCGGCGGGGACACAGTGAAAGAGCGCGAGGAGAGCGGCGGAGACTCAGTGACAGAACGCGAGTAGAGTGGCGGAGACTCAGTGACAGAGCGCGAGGACTGCGGCGGGGACACAGTGAAAGAGCGCGAGGAGAGCGGCGGAGACTCATGGAAAGAGCGTGAGGAGAGCGGCGGTGACTCAGTGAAAGAGCGCGAGGGGAGCCGCGGGGACACAGTGAAATAGCGCGAGGGGACCAGCGGGGACACAGTCAAACAGCGCGAGGAGAGCGGCGGAGACTCAGGGACAGAGCGCGAGGGGCGCAGCGGGGAGACAGTGAAAGAGCGCGAGGAGAGTGGCGGAGACTCAGTGAAGGAGTGCAATGAGAGCGGCGGAGACTCAGTGAAGGAGCGCGAGGAGAGCGGCGGGGACACAGTGAAAGAGCGCGAGGGGAGCGGCGGAGACTCAGGGACAGAGCGCGAGGAGAGCGGCGGGGACACAGTGAAAGAGTGCGAGGAGAGCGACGGAGACTCAGTGAAGGACCGCGAGGAGAGCAGCGGAGACTCAGTGAAAGAGCGCGAGGGGAGCCGCGGGGACACAGTGAAATAGCGCGAGGGGACCAGCAGGGACACAGTCAAACAGCGCGAGGAGAGCGGCGGAGACTCAGGGACAGAGCGCGAGGAGAGCGGCGGGGACACAGTGAAAGAGCGCGAGGAGAGCGGCGGAGACTCAGTGACAGAGCGCGAGGAGTGCGGCGGAGACTCAGGGAAAGAGCGCGAGGAGAGCGGCGGAGACTCAGTGACAGAGCGCGAGGAGTGCGGCGGAGACTCAGGGAAAGAGCGCGAGGAGAGCGGCGGAGACTAAGTGACAGAGCGCGAGGAGTGCGGCGGGGACACAGTGAAATAGCGCGAGGAGAGCGGCGGGGACACACGATAAAAGAGCGCGAGGATAGCGGTGGGGACTCAGTGAAAGAGGGCGAGGGGAGCGGCGGAGACTCAGGGACAGAGCGCGAGGAGAGCGGCGGGGACACAGTGAAAGAGTGCGAGGAGAGCGGCGGAGACTCAGTGGAGGAGCGCGCGGAGAGCGGCGGAGACTCAGTGAAAGAGCGCGAGGGGAGCCGCGGGGACACAGTGAAATAGCGCGAGGGGACCAGCGGGGACACAGTCAAACAGCGCAAGGAGAGCGGCGGAGACTCAGGGACAGGGCGCGAGGAGAGCGGTGGGGACACAGTGAAAGAGCGCGAGGAGAGCGGCGGAGACTCAGTGACAGAGCGCGAGGAGTGCGGCGGAGACTCAGGGAAAGAGCGCGAGGAGAGCGGCGGAGACTCAGTGACAGAGCGCGAGGAGTGCGGCGGGGACACAGTGAAATAGCGCGAGGAGAGCGGCGGGGACACACGATTAAAGAGCGCGAGGAGAGCGGCGGTGACTCAGTGAAAGAGCGCGAGGGGAGCGGCGGGGACACAGTGAAAGAGCACGAGGAGAGCGGCGGGGACACAGTGAAAGAGCGCGAGGAGAGCGGCGGAGACTCAGGGAAAGAGCGCGAAGAGAGCGGCGAAGACTCAGTGACAGAGCGCGAGGAGAGCAGCAGGGACACAGTGAAAGAGCGCGAGGAGAGCGGCAGAGACTCAGTGACAGAGCGCGAGGAGTGCGGCGGAGACTCAGGGAAAGAGCGCGAGGAGAGCGGCGGAGACTATGTGACAGAGCGCGAGGAGTGCGGCGGGGACACAGTGAAATAGCGCGAGGAGAGCGGCGGGGACACACGATAAAAGAGCGCGAGGAGGGCGGCGGTGACTCAGTGAAAGAGCGCGAGGGGTGCGGCGGGGACACAGTGAAAGAGCACGAGGAGAGCGGCGGGGACACAGTGAAAGAGCGCGAGGAGAGCGGCGGAGACTCAGTGACAGAGCGCGATGAGAGCAGCGAAGACTCAGTGAAAGAGCGCGAGGAGAGCGGCGGAGACACAGTGAAAGAGCGCGAGGAGAGCGGCGGAGTCTCAGTGACAGAACGCGAGGAGAGCGGCGGAGACTCAGTGACAGAGCGCGAGGAGTGCGGCGGGGACACAGTGAAAGAGCGCGAGGAGAGCGGCGGAGACTCAGTGAAAAGGCGCAAGGAGAGCGGCGGGTTATCAGCGAAAGAGCGCGAGGAGAGCGGCGGATACTCAGTGAAAGAGCGCGAGGAGAGCGGCTGGGACTCTCACAGAGCGCGAGGAATGCGGCGGGGACTCAGTGAAAGAGCGCTAGGAGAGGGGCGGATACAGAGTGATAGAGCGCGAGGAGAGCGGCGGAGACTCAGTGAAAGAGGGCGAGGAGAGCGGCGGGGACTCAGTGACTGAGGGCGAGGAGAGCGGCGGAGACTCAGTGAAAGAGCGCGAGGAGAGGGGCGGAGACAGAGTGAAAGAGCGCGAGGAGAGCGGTGGAGACTCAGTGAAAGAGGGCGAGGAGAGGGGCGGAGACAGAGTGAAAGAGCTCGAGGAGAACGGCGGAGGCTCAGGGGAAGAGCGCGAGGAGAGCTGCGGAGGCTCAGTGAAAGAGCGCGAGGTTAGCGGCGGGGACACAGTGAAAGAGCACGCAGAGAGCTGCGGATACTCAGTGAAAGAGCACGAGGAGAGCGGCGGAGACACAGTGAACAGCGCGAGGAGAGCGGCAGGGTCTCAGTGAAAGAGCGCGAGGAGAGCGGCGGAGACACAGTAAATAGCGCGAGGAGAGCGGCGGGGACACAGTGAAAGCGCGCGAGGAGAGCGGCGGGGACTCGGTGAAAGAGCGCGAGGAGAGCGGCGGAGACACAGTGAAAGAGCACGAGGAGAGCGGCGGGGACACAGTGACAGAGGGCGAGGAGAGCCGCGGAGACACAGTGAATAGTGTGACGAGAGCGGCGTTGAATCAGTGAAAGAGCGCGAGGAGAGCGGCGGAGACTCAGTGAAAGAGCACGCGGAGGGCGGCGGGGACACAGGGAAAGAGCGTGAGGTGAGCGGAGGGGACTCAGTGAAAGAGCGCGAGGAGAGGGCGGGGACACAGTGAAACAGCGCAAAGAGATCGGCGGAGACTCAGTGAAAGAGCGTGAGGAGAGCGGTGGGGACACAGTGAAAGAGCGCGCGGAGACTCAGTGAAAGAGCGCGAGGAGAGCGGCGGGGACACACGATAAAAGAGCGCGAGGAGAGCGGCGGGGACTCAGTGAAAGAGCGCGAGGGGAGCGGCGGGGACACAGTGAAAGAGCGCGAGGAGAGCGGCGGGGACACAGTGAAAGAGCGCGAGGGGACCAGCGGGGACACAGTCAAACAGCGCAAGGAGAGCGGCGGAGACTCAGTGACAGAGCGCGAGGAGTGCGGCGGAGACTCAGGGAAAGAGCGCGAGGAGAGCGGCGGAGACTAAGTGACAGAGCGCGAGGAGTGCGGCGGGGACACAGTGAAATAGCGCGAGGAGAGCGGCGGGGACACACGATATAAGAGCGCGAGGATAGCGGCGGGGACTCAGTGAAAGAGGGCGAGGGGAGCGGCGGAGACTCAGGGACAGAGCGCGAGGAGAGCGGCGGGGACACAGTGAAAGAGTGCGAGGAGAGCGGCGGAGACTCAGTGGAGGAGCGCGAGGAGAGCGGCGGAGACTCAGTGAAAGAGCGCGAGGGGAGCCGCGGGGACACAGTGAAATAGCGCGAGGGGACCAGCGGGGACACAGTCAAACAGCGCAAGGAGAGCGGCGGAGACTCAGGGACAGGGCGCGAGGAGAGCGGTGGGGACACAGTGAAAGAGCGCGAGGAGAGCGGCGGAGACTCAGTGACAGAGCGCGAGGAGTGCGGCGGAGACTCAGGGAAAGAGCGCGAGGAGAGCGGCGGAGACTCAGTGACAGAGCGCGAGGAGTGCGGCGGGGACACAGTGAAATAGCGCGAGGAGAGCGGCGGGGACACACGATTAAAGAGCGCGAGGAGAGCGGCGGTGACTCAGTGAAAGAGCGCGAGGGGAGCGGCGGGGACACAGTGAAAGAGCACGAGGAGAGCGGCGGGGACACAGTGAAAGAGCGCGAGGAGAGCGGCGGAGACTCAGGGAAAGAGCGCGAAGAGAGCGGCGAAGACTCAGTGACAGAGCGCGAGGAGAGCAGCAGGGACACAGTGAAAGAGCGCGAGGAGAGCGGCAGAGACTCAGTGACAGAGCGCGAGGAGTGCGGCGGAGACTCAGGGAAAGAGCGCGAGGAGAGCGGCGGAGACTATGTGACAGAGCGCGAGGAGTGCGGCGGGGACACAGTGAAATAGCGCGAGGAGAGCGGCGGGGACACACGATAAAAGAGCGCGAGGAGGGCGGCGGTGACTCAGTGAAAGAGCGCGAGGGGTGCGGCGGGGACACAGTGAAAGAGCACGAGGAGAGCGGCGGGGACACAGTGAAAGAGCGCGAGGAGAGCGGCGGAGACTCAGTGACAGAGCGCGATGAGAGCAGCGAAGACTCAGTGAAAGAGCGCGAGGAGAGCGGCGGAGACACAGTGAAAGAGCGCGAGGAGAGCGGCGGAGTCTCAGTGACAGAACGCGAGGAGAGCGGCGGAGACTCAGTGACAGAGCGCGAGGAGTGCGGCGGGGACACAGTGAAAGAGCGCGAGGAGAGCGGCGGAGACTCAGTGAAAAGGCGCAAGGAGAGCGGCGGGTTATCAGCGAAAGAGCGCGAGGAGAGCGGCGGATACTCAGTGAAAGAGCGCGAGGAGAGCGGCTGGGACTCTCACAGAGCGCGAGGAATGCGGCGGGGACTCAGTGAAAGAGCGCTAGGAGAGGGGCGGATACAGAGTGATAGAGCGCGAGGAGAGCGGCGGAGACTCAGTGAAAGAGGGCGAGGAGAGCGGCGGGGACTCAGTGACTGAGGGCGAGGAGAGCGGCGGAGACTCAGTGAAAGAGCGCGAGGAGAGGGGCGGAGACAGAGTGAAAGAGCGCGAGGAGAGCGGTGGAGACTCAGTGAAAGAGGGCGAGGAGAGGGGCGGAGACAGAGTGAAAGAGCTCGAGGAGAACGGCGGAGGCTCAGGGGAAGAGCGCGAGGAGAGCTGCGGAGGCTCAGTGAAAGAGCGCGAGGTTAGCGGCGGGGACACAGTGAAAGAGCACGCAGAGAGCTGCGGATACTCAGTGAAAGAGCACGAGGAGAGCGGCGGAGACACAGTGAACAGCGCGAGGAGAGCGGCAGGGTCTCAGTGAAAGAGCGCGAGGAGAGCGGCGGAGACACAGTAAATAGCGCGAGGAGAGCGGCGGGGACACAGTGAAAGCGCGCGAGGAGAGCGGCGGGGACTCGGTGAAAGAGCGCGAGGAGAGCGGCGGAGACACAGTGAAAGAGCACGAGGAGAGCGGCGGGGACACAGTGACAGAGGGCGAGGAGAGCCGCGGAGACACAGTGAATAGTGTGACGAGAGCGGCGTTGAATCAGTGAAAGAGCGCGAGGAGAGCGGCGGAGACTCAGTGAAAGAGCACGCGGAGGGCGGCGGGGACACAGGGAAAGAGCGTGAGGTGAGCGGAGGGGACTCAGTGAAAGAGCGCGAGGAGAGGGCGGGGACACAGTGAAACAGCGCAAAGAGATCGGCGGAGACTCAGTGAAAGAGCGTGAGGAGAGCGGTGGGGACACAGTGAAAGAGCGCGCGGAGACTCAGTGAAAGAGCGCGAGGAGAGCGGCGGGGACACACGATAAAAGAGCGCGAGGAGAGCGGCGGGGACTCAGTGAAAGAGCGCGAGGGGAGCGGCGGGGACACAGTGAAAGAGCGCGAGGAGAGCGGCGGGGACACAGTGAAAGAGCGCGAGGAGAGCAGCGGAGACTCAGTGACAGAGCGCGAGGAGAGCGGCGAAGACTCAGTGAAAGAGCGCGAGGAGAGCGGCGGAGACACAGTGAAAGAGCGCGAGGAGAGCGGCGGAGACTCAGTGACAGAACGCGAGAAGAGCGGCGGAGACTCAGTGACAGAGCGCGAGGAGTGCGGCGGGGACACAGTGAAAGAGCGCGAGGAGAGCGGCGGAGACTCATGGAAAGAGCGTGAGGAGAGCGGTGGTGACTCAGTGAAAAGGCGCAAGGAGAGCGGCGGGGTATCAGTGAAACAGCACGAGGAGAGCGGCGGATACTCAGTGAAAGAGCGCGAGGAGAGCGACGGATACTCTCACAGAGCGCGAGGAAAGCGGCGGGGACTCAGTGAAAGAGCGCTAGGAGAGGGGCGGATACAGAGTGAAAGAGCGCGAGGAGAGCGGCGGAGACTCAGTGAAAGAGGGCGAGGAGAGCGGCAGGGACTCAGTGACTGAGGGCGAGGAGAGCGGCGAAGACTCAGTGAAAGAGCGCGAGGAGAGGGGCGGAGACAGAGTGAAAGAGCGCGAGGAGAGCGGTGGAGACTCAGTGAAAGAGGGCGAGGAGAGGGGCGGAGACAGAGTGAAAGAGCTCGAGGAGAACGGCGGAGACTCAGGGGAAGAGCGCGAGGAGAGCTGCAGGGACTCAGTGAAAGAGCGCGAGGTTAGCGGAGGGGACTCAGTGACAGAGCGCGAGGAGAGCGGCGAAGACTCAGTGAAAGAGCGCGAGGAGAGCGGCGGAGACACAGTGAAATAGCGCGAGGAGAGCGGCGGAGACTCAGTGACAGAACGCGAGGAGAGCGGCGGAGACTCAGTAACAGAGCGCGAGGAGTGCGGCGGGGACACAGTGAAAGAGCGTGAGGAGAGCGGCGGTGACTCAGTTAAAAGGCGCAAGGAGAGCGGCGGGGTATCAGTGAAAGAGCGCGAGGAGAGCGGCGGATACTCAGTGAAAGAGCGCGAGGAGAGCGGCAGGGACTCTCACAGAGCGCGAGGAAAGCGGCGGGGACTCAGTGAAAGAGCGCTAGGAGAGGGGCGGATACAGAGTGAAAGAGCGCGAGGAGAGCGGCGGAGACTCAGTGAAAGAGGGCGAGGAGAGCGGCAGGGACACACGATAAAAGAGCGCGAGGAGAGCGGCGGGGACTCAGTGAAAGAGCGCGAGGAGAGCGGCGGAGACACAGTAAATAGCGCGAGGAGAGCGGCGGGGACACAGTGAAAGAGTGCGAGGAGAGCGACGGAGACTCAGTGAAGGACCGCGAGGAGAGCAGCGGAGACTCAGTGAAAGAGCGCGAGGGGAGCCGCGGGGACACAGTCAAACAGCGCGAGGAGAGCGGCGGAGACTCAGGGACAGAGCGCGAGGAGAGCGGCGGGGACACAGTGAAAGAGCGCGAGGAGAGCGGCGGAGACTCAGTGACAGAACGCGAGGAGAGTGGCGGAGACTCAGTGACAGAGCGCGAGGACTGCGGCGGGGACACAGTGAAAGAGCGCGAGGAGAGCAGCGGAGACTCATGGAAAGAGCGTGAGGAGAGCGGCGGTGACTCAGTGAAAGAGCGCGAGGGGAGCCGCGGGGACACAGTGAAATAGCGCGAGGGGACCAGCGGGGACACAGTCAAACAGCGCGAGGAGAGCGGCGGAGACTCAGGGACAGAGCGCGAGGGGCGCAGCGGGGACACAGTGAAAGAGCGCGAGGAGAGTGGCGGAGACTCAGTGAAGGAGTGCAATGAGAGCGGCGGAGACTCAGTGAAGGAGCGCGAGGAGAGCGGCGGGGACACAGTGAAAGAGCGCGAGGGGAGCGGCGGAGACTCAGGGACAGAGCGCGAGGAGAGCGGCGGGGACACAGTGAAAGAGTGCGAGGAGAGCGACGGAGACTCAGTGAAGGACCGCGAGGAGAGCAGCGGAGACTCAGTGAAAGAGCGCGAGGGGAGCCGCGGGGACACAGTGAAATAGCGCGAGGGGACCAGCAGGGACACAGTCAAACAGCGCGAGGAGAGCGGCGGAGACTCAGGGACAGAGCGCGAGGAGAGCGGCGGGGACACAGTGAAAGAGCGCGAGGAGAGCGGCGGAGACTCAGTGACAGAGCGCGAGGAGTGCGGCGGAGACTCAGGGAAAGAGCGCGAGGAGAGCGGCGGAGACTCAGTGACAGAGCGCGAGGAGAGCAGCGGGGACACAGTGAAAGAGCGCGAGGAGAGCGGCAGAGACACAGTGACAGAGCGCGAGGAGTGCGGCGGAGACTCAGGGAAAGAGCGCGAGGAGAGCGGCGGAGACTAAGTGACAGAGCGCGAGGAGTGCGGCGGGGACACAGTGAAATAGCGCGAGGAGAGCGGCGGGGACACACGATATAAGAGCGCGAGGATAGCGGCAGGGACTCAGTGAAAGAGGGCGAGGGGAGCGGCGGAGACTCAGGGACAGAGCGCGAGGAGAGCGGCGGGGACACAGTGAAAGAGTGCGAGGAGAGCGGCGGAGACTCAGTGGAGGAGCGCGAGGAGAGCGGCGGAGACTCAGTGAAAGAGCGCGAGGGGAGCCGCGGGGACACAGTGAAATAGCGCAAGGGGACCAGCGGGGACACAGTCAAACAGCGCAAGGAGAGCGGCAGAGACTCAGGGACAGGGCGCGAGGAGAGCGGTGGGGACACAGTGAAAGAGCGCGAGGAGAGCGGCGGAGACTCAGTGACAGAGCGCGAGGAGTGCGGCGGAGACTCAGGGAAAGAGCGCGAGGAGAGCGGCGGAGACTCAGTGACAGAGCGCGAGGAGTGCGGCGGGGACACAGTGAAATAGCGCGAGGAGAGCGGCGGGGACACACGATAAAAGAGCGCGAGGAGAGCGGCGGTGACTCAGTGAAAGAGCGCGAGGGGAGCGGCGGGGACACAGTGAAAGAGCACGAGGAGAGCGGCGGGGACACAGTGAAAGAGCGCGAGGAGAGCGGCGGAGACTCAGGGAAAGAGCGCGAGGAGAGCGGCGAAGACTCAGTGACAGAGCGCGAGGAGAGCAGCAGGGACACAGTGAAAGAGCGCGAGGAGAGCGGCAGAGACTCAGTGACAGAGCGCGAGGAGTGCGGCGGAGACTCAGGGAAAGAGCGCGAGGAGAGCGGCGGAGACTATGTGACAGAGCGCGAGGAGTGCGGCGGGGACACAGTGAAATAGCGCGAGGAGAGCGGCGGGGACACACGATAAAAGAGCGCGAGGAGAGCGGCGGTGACTCAGTGAAAGAGCGCGAGGGGTGCGGCGGGGACACAGTGAAAGAGCACGAGGAGAGCGGCGGGGACACAGTGAAAGAGCGCGAGGAGAGCGGCGGAGACTCAGTGACTGAGCGCGATGAGAGCAGCGAAGACTCAGTGAAAGAGCGCGAGGAGAGCGGCGGAGACACAGTGAAAGAGCGCGAGGAGAGCGGCGGAGTCTCAGTGACAGAACGCGAGGAGAGCGGCGGAGACTCAGTGACAGAGCGCGAGGAGTGCGGCGGGGACACAGTGAAAGAGCGCGAGGAGAGCGGCGGAGACTCAGTGAAAAGGCGCAAGGAGAGCGGCGGGTTATCAGCGAAAGAGCGCGAGGAGAGCGGCGGATACTCAGTGAAAGAACGCGAGGAGAGCGGCTGGGACTCTCACAGAGCGCGAGGAAAGCGGCGGGGACTCAGTGAAAGAGCGCTAGGAGAGGGGCGGATACAGAGTGATAGAGCGCGAGGAGAGCGGCGGAGACTCAGTGAAAGAGGGCGAGGAGAGCGGCGGGGACTCAGTGACTGAGGGCGAGGAGAGCGGCGGAGACTCAGTGAAAGAGCGCGAGGAGAGGGGCGGAGACAGAGTGAAAGAGCGCGAGGAGAGCGGTGGAGACTCAGTGAAAGAGGGCGAGGAGAGGGGCGGAGACAGAGTGAAAGAGCTCGAGGAGAACGGCGGAGGCTCAGGGGAAGAGCGCGAGGAGAGCTGCGGAGGCTCAGTGAAAGAGCGCGAGGTTAGCGGCGGGGACACAGTGAAAGAGCACGCAGAGAGCTGCGGATACTCAGTGAAAGAGCACGAGGAGAGCGGCGGAGACACAGTGAACAGCGCGAGGAGAGCGGCAGGGTCTCAGTGAAAGAGCGCGAGGAGAGCGGCGGAGACACAGTAAATAGCGCGAGGAGAGCGGCGGGGACACAGTGAAAGCGCGCGAGGAGAGCGGCGGGGACTCGGTGAAAGAGCGCGAGGAGAACGGCGGAGACACAGTGAAAGAGCACGAGGAGAGCGGCGGGGACACAGTGACAGAGGGCGAGGAGAGCCGCGGAGACACAGTGAATAGTGTGACGAGAGCGGCGTTGAATCAGTGAAAGAGCGCGAGGAGAGCGGCGGAGACTCAGTGAAAGAGCACGCGGAGGGCGGCGGGGACACAGGGAAAGAGCGTGAGGTGAGCGGAGGGGACTCAGTGAAAGAGCGCGAGGAGAGGGCGGGGACACAGTGAAACAGCGCAAAGAGATCGGCGGAGACTCAGTGAAAGAGCGTGAGGAGAGCGGTGGGGACACAGTGAAAGAGCGCGCGGAGACTCAGTGAAAGAGCGCGAGGAGAGCGGCGGGGACACACGATAAAAGAGCGCGAGGAGAGCGGCGGGGACTCAGTGAAAGAGCGCGAGGGGAGCGGCGGGGACACAGTGAAAGAGCGCGAGGAGAGCGGCGGGGACACAGTGAAAGAGCGCGAGGAGAGCGGCGGAGACTCAGTGACAGAGCGCAAGGAGAGCGGCGAAGACTCAGTGAAAGAGCGCGAGGAGAGCAGCGGGGACACAGTGAAAGAGCGCGAGGAGAGCGGCAGAGACTCAGTGACAGAGCGCGAGGAGTGCGGCGGAGACTCAGGGAAAGAGCGCGAGGAGAGCGGCGGAGACTAAGTGACAGAGCGCGAGGAGTGCGGCGGGGACACAGTGAAATAGCGCGAGGAGAGCGGCGGGGACACACGATATAAGAGCGCGAGGATAGCGGCGGGGACTCAGTGAAAGAGGGCGAGGGGAGCGGCGGAGACTCAGGGACAGAGCGCGAGGAGAGCGGCGGGGACACAGTGAAAGAGTGCGAGGAGAGCGGCGGAGACTCAGTGGAGGAGCGCGAGGAGAGCGGCGGAGACTCAGTGAAAGAGCGCGAGGGGAGCCGCGGGGACACAGTGAAATAGCGCAAGGGGACCAGCGGGGACACAGTCAAACAGCGCAAGGAGAGCGGCAGAGACTCAGGGACAGGGCGCGAGGAGAGCGGTGGGGACACAGTGAAAGAGCGCGAGGAGAGCGGCGGAGACTCAGTGACAGAGCGCGAGGAGTGCGGCGGAGACTCAGGGAAAGAGCGCGAGGAGAGCGGCGGAGACTCAGTGACAGAGCGCGAGGAGTGCGGCGGGGACACAGTGAAATAGCGCGAGGAGAGCGGCGGGGACACACGATAAAAGAGCGCGAGGAGAGCGGCGGTGACTCAGTGAAAGAGCGCGAGGGGAGCGGCGGGGACACAGTGAAAGAGCACGAGGAGAGCGGCGGGGACACAGTGAAAGAGCGCGAGGAGAGCGGCGGAGACTCAGGGAAAGAGCGCGAGGAGAGCGGCGAAGACTCAGTGACAGAGCGCGAGGAGAGCAGCAGGGACACAGTGAAAGAGCGCGAGGAGAGCGGCAGAGACTCAGTGACAGAGCGCGAGGAGTGCGGCGGAGACTCAGGGAAAGAGCGCGAGGAGAGCGGCGGAGACTATGTGACAGAGCGCGAGGAGTGCGGCGGGGACACAGTGAAATAGCGCGAGGAGAGCGGCGGGGACACACGATAAAAGAGCGCGAGGAGAGCGGCGGTGACTCAGTGAAAGAGCGCGAGGGGTGCGGCGGGGACACAGTGAAAGAGCACGAGGAGAGCGGCGGGGACACAGTGAAAGAGCGCGAGGAGAGCGGCGGAGACTCAGTGACAGAGCGCGATGAGAGCAGCGAAGACTCAGTGAAAGAGCGCGAGGAGAGCGGCGGAGACACAGTGAAAGAGCGCGAGGAGAGCGGCGGAGTCTCAGTGACAGAACGCGAGGAGAGCGGCGGAGACTCAGTGACAGAGCGCGAGGAGTGCGGCGGGGACACAGTGAAAGAGCGCGAGGAGAGCGGCGGAGACTCAGTGAAAAGGCGCAAGGAGAGCGGCGGGTTATCAGCGAAAGAGCGCGAGGAGAGCGGCGGATACTCAGTGAAAGAACGCGAGGAGAGCGGCTGGGACTCTCACAGAGCGCGAGGAAAGCGGCGGGGACTCAGTGAAAGAGCGCTAGGAGAGGGGCGGATACAGAGTGATAGAGCGCGAGGAGAGCGGCGGAGACTCAGTGAAAGAGGGCGAGGAGAGCGGCGGGGACTCAGTGACTGAGGGCGAGGAGAGCGGCGGAGAATCAGTGAAAGAGCGCGAGGAGAGGGGCGGAGACAGAGTGAAAGAGCGCGAGGAGAGCGGTGGAGACTCAGTGAAAGAGGGCGAGGAGAGGGGCGGAGACAGAGTGAAAGAGCTCGAGGAGAACGGCGGAGGCTCAGGGGAAGAGCGCGAGGAGAGCTGCGGAGGCTCAGTGAAAGAGCGCGAGGTTAGCGGCGGGGACACAGTGAAAGAGCACGCAGAGAGCTGCGGATACTCAGTGAAAGAGCACGAGGAGAGCGGCGGAGACACAGTGAACAGCGCGAGGAGAGCGGCAGGGTCTCAGTGAAAGAGCGCGAGGAGAGCGGCGGAGACACAGTAAATAGCGCGAGGAGAGCGGCGGGGACACAGTGAAAGCGCGCGAGGAGAGCGGCGGGGACTCGGTGAAAGAGAGCGAGGAGAGCGGCGGAGACACAGTGAAAGAGCACGAGGAGAGCGGCGGGGACACAGTGACAGAGGGCGAGGAGAGCCGCGGAGACACAGTGAATAGTGTGACGAGAGCGGCGTTGAATCAGTGAAAGAGCGCGAGGAGAGCGGCGGAGACTCAGTGAAAGAGCACGCGGAGGGCGGCGGGGACACAGGGAAAGAGCGTGAGGTGAGCGGAGGGGACTCAGTGAAAGAGCGCGAGGAGAGGGCGGGGACACAGTGAAACAGCGCAAAGAGATCGGCGGAGACTCAGTGAAAGAGCGTGAGGAGAGCGGTGGGGACACAGTGAAAGAGCGCGCGGAGACTCAGTGAAAGAGCGCGAGGAGAGCGGCGGGGACACACGATAAAAGAGCGCGAGGAGAGCGGCGGGGACTCAGTGAAAGAGCGCGAGGGGAGCGGCGGGGACACAGTGAAAGAGCGCGAGGAGAGCGGCGGGGACACAGTGAAAGAGCGCGAGGAGAGCGGCGGAGACTCAGTGACAGAGCGCGAGGAGAGCGGCGAAGACTCAGTGAAAGAGCGCGAGGAGAGCGGCGGAGACACAGTGAAAGAGCGCGAGGAGAGCGGCGGAGACTCAGTGACAGAACGCGAGAAGAGCGGCGGAGACTCAGTGACAGAGCGCGAGGAGTGCGGCGGGGACACAGTGAAAGAGCGCGAGGAGAGCGGCGGAGACTCATGGAAAGAGCGTGAGGAGAGCGGTGGTGACTCAGTGAAAAGGCGCAAGGAGAGCGGCGGGGTATCAGTGAAACAGCGCGAGGAGAGCGGCGGATACTCAGTGAAAGAGCGCGAGGAGAGCGACGGATACCCTCACAGAGCGCGAGGAAAGCGGCGGGGACTCAGTGAAAGAGCGCTAGGAGAGGGGCGGATACAGAGTGAAAGAGCGCGAGGAGAGCGGCGGAGACTCAGTGAAAGAGGGCGAGGAGAGCGGCAGGGACTCAGTGACTGAGGGCGAGGAGAGCGGCGAAGACTCAGTGAAAGAGCGCGAGGAGAGGGGCGGAGACAGAGTGAAAGAGCGCGAGGAGAGCGGTGGAGACTCAGTGAAAGAGGGCGAGGAGAGGGGCGGAGACAGAGTGAAAGAGCTCGAGGAGAACGGCGGAGACTCAGGGGAAGAGCGCGAGGAGAGCTGCAGGGACTCAGTGAAAGAGCGCGAGGTTAGCGGAGGGGACTCAGTGACAGAGCGCGAGGAGAGCGGCGAAGACTCAGTGAAAGAGCGCGAGGAGAGCGGCGGAGACACAGTGAAATAGCGCGAGGAGAGCGGCGGAGACTCAGTGACAGAACGCGCGGAGAGCGGCGGAGACTCAGTGACAGAGCGCGAGGAGTGCGGCGGGGACACAGTGAAAGAGCGTGAGGAGAGCGGCGGTGACTCAGTGAAAAGGCGCAAGGAGAGCGGCGGGGTATCAGTGAAAGAGCGCGAGGAGAGCGGCGGATACTCAGTGAAAGAGCGCGAGGAGAGCGGCGGGGACTCTCACAGAGCGCGAGGAAAGCGGCGGGGACTCAGTGAAAGAGCGCTAGGAGAGGGGCGGATACAGAGTGAAAGAGCGCGAGGAGAGCGGCGGAGACTCAGTGAAAGAGGGCGAGGAGAGCGGCAGGGACACACGATAAAAGAGCGCGAGGAGAGCGGCGGTGACTCAGTGAAAGAGCGCGAGGAGAGCGGCGGAGACACAGTAAATAGCGCGAGGAGAGCGGCGGGGACACAGTGAAAGAGTGCGAGGAGAGCGACGGAGACTCAGTGAAGGACCGCGAGGAGAGCAGCGGAGACTCAGTGAAAGAGCGCGAGGGGAGCCGCGGGGACACAGTGAAATAGCGCGAGGGGACCAGCAGGGACACAGTCAAACAGCGCGAGGAGAGCGGCGGAGACTCAGGGACAGAGCGCGAGGAGAGCGGCGGGGACACAGTGAAAGAGCGCGAGGAGAGCGGCGGAGACTCAGTGACAGAACGCGAGGAGAGTGGCGGAGACTCAGTGACAGAGCGCGAGGACTGCGGCGGGGACACAGTGAAAGAGCGCGAGGAGAGCGGCGGAGACTCATGGAAAGAGCGTGAGGAGAGCGGCGGTGACTCAGTGAAAGAGCGCGAGGGGAGCCGCGGGGACACAGTGAAATAGCGCGAGGGGACCAGCGGGGACACAGTCAAACAGCGCGAGGAGAGCGGCGGAGACTCAGGGACAGAGCGCGAGGAGAGCGGCGGGGACACAGTGAAAGAGCGCGAGGAGAGCGGCGGAGACTCAGTGACAGAGCGCGAGGAGTGCGGCGGAGACTCAGGGAAAGAGCGCGAGGAGAGCGGCGGAGACTCAGTGACAGAGCGCGAGGAGAGCAGCGGGGACACAGTGAAAGAGCGCGAGGAGAGCGGCAGAGACTCAATGACAGAGCGCGAGGAGTGCGGCGGAGACTCAGGGAAAGAGCGCGAGGAGAGCGGCGGAGACTAAGTGACAGAGCGCGAGGAGTGCGGCGGGGACACAGTGAAATAGCGCGAGGAGAGCGGCGGGGACACACGATATAAGAGCGCGAGGATAGCGGCGGGGACTCAGTGAAAGAGGGCGAGGGGAGCGGCGGAGACACAGGGACAGAGCGCGAGGAGAGCGGCGGGGACACAGTGAAAGAGTGCGAGGAGAGCGGCGGAGACTCAGTGGAGGAGCGCGAGGAGAGCGGCGGAGACTCAGTGAAAGAGCGCGAGGGGAGCCGCGGGGACACAGTGAAATAGCGCAAGGGGACCAGCGGGGACACAGTCAAACAGCGCAAGGAGAGCGGCAGAGACTCAGGGACAGGGCGCGAGGAGAGCGGTGGGGACACAGTGAAAGAGCGCGAGGAGAGCGGCGGAGACTCAGTGACAGAGCGCGAGGAGTGCGGCGGAGACTCAGGGAAAGAGCGCGAGGAGAGCGGCGGAGACTCAGTGACAGAGCGCGAGGAGTGCGGCGGGGACACAGTGAAATAGCGCGAGGAGAGCGGCGGGGACACACGATAAAAGAGCGCGAGGAGAGCGGCGGTGACTCAGTGAAAGAGCGCGAGGGGAGCGGCGGGGACACAGTGAAAGAGCACGAGGAGAGCGGCGGGGACACAGTGAAAGAGCGCGAGGAGAGCGGCGGAGACTCAGGGAAAGAGCGCGAGGAGAGCGGCGAAGACTCAGTGACAGAGCGCGAGGAGAGCAGCAGGGACACAGTGAAAGAGCGCGAGGAGAGCGGCAGAGACTCAGTGACAGAGCGCGAGGAGTGCGGCGGAGACTCAGGGAAAGAGCGCGAGGAGAGCGGCGGAGACTATGTGACAGAGCGCGAGGAGTGCGGCGGGGACACAGTGAAATAGCGCGAGGAGAGCGGCGGGGACACACGATAAAAGAGCGCGAGGAGAGCGGCGGTGACTCAGTGAAAGAGCGCGAGGGGTGCGGCGGGGACACAGTGAAAGAGCACGAGGAGAGCGGCGGGTACACAGTGAAAGAGCGCGAGGAGAGCGGCGGAGACTCAGTGACAGAGCGCGATGAGAGCAGCGAAGACTCAGTGAAAGAGCGCGAGGAGAGCGGCGGAGACACAGTGAAAGAGGGCGAGGAGAGCGGCAGGGACACACGATAAAAGAGCGCGAGGAGAGCGGCGGTGACTCAGTGAAAGAGCGCGAGGAGAGCGGCGGAGACACAGTAAATAGCGCGAGGAGAGCGGCGGGGACACAGTGAAAGAGTGCGAGGAGAGCGACGGAGACTCAGTGAAGGACCGCGAGGAGAGCAGCGGAGACTCAGTGAAAGAGCGCGAGGGGAGCGGCGGGGACACAGTGAAAGAGCGTGAGGAGAGCGGCGGTGACTCAGTGAAAAGGCGCAAGGAGAGCGGCGGGGTATCAGTGAAAGAGTGCGAGGAGAGCGGCGGATACTCAGTGAAAGAGCGCGAGGAGAGCGGCGGGGACTCTCACAGAGCGCGAGGAAAGCGGCGGGGACTCAGTGAAAGAGCGCTAGGAGAGGGGCGGATACAGAGTGAAAGAGCGCGAGGAGAGCGGCGGAGACTCAGTGAAAGAGGGCGAGGAGAGCGGCAGGGACACACGATAAAAGAGCGCGAGGAGAGCGGCGGTGACTCAGTGAAAGAGCGCGAGGAGAGCGGCGGAGACACAGTAAATAGCGCGAGGAGAGCGGCGGGGACACAGTGAAAGAGTGCGAGGAGAGCGACGGAGACTCAGTGAAGGACCGCGAGGAGAGCAGCGGAGACTCAGTGAAAGAGCGCGAGGGGAGCCGCGGGGACACAGTGAAATAGCGCGAGGGGACCAGCAGGGACACAGTCAAACAGCGCGAGGAGAGCGGCGGAGACTCAGGGACAGAGCGCGAGGAGAGCGGCGGGGACACAGTGAAAGAGCACGAGGAGAGCGGCGGAGACTCAGTGACAGAACGCGAGGAGAGTGGCGGAGACTCAGTGACAGAGCGCGAGGACTGCGGCGGGGACACAGTGAAAGAGCGCGAGGAGAGCGGCGGAGACTCATGGAAAGAGCGTGAGGAGAGCGGCGGTGACTCAGTGAAAGAGCGCGAGGGGAGCCGCGGGGACACAGTGAAATAGCGCGAGGGGACCAGCGGGGACACAGTCAAACAGCGCGAGGAGAGCGGCGGAGACTCAGGGACAGAGCGCGAGGGGCGCAGCGGGGACACAGTGAAAGAGCGCGAGGAGAGTGGCGGAGACTCAGTGAAGGAGTGCAATGAGAGCGGCGGAGACTCAGTGAAGGAGCGCGAGGAGAGCGGCGGGGACACAGTGAAAGAGCGCGAGGGGAGCGGCGGAGACTCAGGGACAGAGCGCGAGGAGAGCGGCGGGGACACAGTGAAAGAGTGCGAGGAGAGCGACGGAGACTCAGTGAAGGACCGCGAGGAGAGCAGCGGAGACTCAGTGAAAGAGCGCGAGGGGAGCCGCGGGGACACAGTGAAATAGCGCGAGGGGACCAGCAGGGACACAGTCAAACAGCGCGAGGAGAGCGGCGGAGACTCAGGGACAGAGCGCGAGGAGAGCGGCGGGGACACAGTGAAAGAGCGCGAGGAGAGCGGCGGAGACTCAGTGACAGAGCGCGAGGAGTGCGGCGGAGACTCAGGGAAAGAGCGCGAGGAGAGCGGCGGAGACTCAGTGACAGAGCGCGAGGAGAGCAGCGGGGACACAGTGAAAGAGCGCGAGGAGAGCGGCAGAGACTCAGTGACAGAGCGCGAGGAGTGCGGCGGAGACTCAGGGAAAGAGCGCGAGGAGAGCGGCGGAGACTATGTGACAGAGCGCGAGGAGTGCGGCGGGGACACAGTGAAATAGCGCGAGGAGAGCGGCGGGGACACACGATATAAGAGCGCGAGGATAGCGGCGGGGACTCAGTGAAAGAGGGCGAGGGGAGCGGCGGAGACTCAGGGACAGAGCGCGAGGAGAGCGGCGGGGACACAGTGAAAGAGTGCGAGGAGAGCGGCGGAGACTCAGTGGAGGAGCGCGAGGAGAGCGGCGGAGACTCAGTGAAAGAGCGCGAGGGGAGCCGCGGGGACACAGTGAAATAGCGCAAGGGGACCAGCGGGGACACAGTCAAACAGCGCAAGGAGAGCGGCAGAGACTCAGGGACAGGGCGCGAGGAGAGCTGTGGGGACACAGTGAAAGAGCGCGAGGAGAGCGGCGGAGACTCAGTGACAGAGCGCGAGGAGTGCGGCGGAGACTCAGGGAAAGAGCGCGAGGAGAGCGGCGGAGACTCAGTGACAGAGCGCGAGGAGTGCGGCGGGGACACAGTGAAATAGCGCGAGGAGAGCGGCGGGGACACACGATAAAAGAGCGCGAGGAGAGCGGCGGTGACTCAGTGAAAGAGCGCGAGGGGAGCGGCGGGGACACAGTGAAAGAGCACGAGGAGAGCGGCGGGGACACAGTGAAAGAGCGCGAGGAGAGCGGCGGAGACTCAGGGAAAGAGCGCGAGGAGAGCGGCGAAGACTCAGTGACAGAGCGCGAGGAGAGCAGCAGGGACACAGTGAAAGAGCGCGAGGAGAGCGGCAGAGACTCAGTGACAGAGCGCGAGGAGTGCGGCGGAGACTCAGGGAAAGGGCGCGAGGAGAGCGGCGGAGACTATGTGACAGAGCGCGAGGAGTGCGGCGGGGACACAGTGAAATAGCGCGAGGAGAGCGGCGGGGACACACGATAAAAGAGCGCGAGGAGAGCGGCGGTGACTCAGTGAAAGAGCGCGAGGGGTGCGGCGGGGACACAGTGAAAGAGCACGAGGAGAGCGGCGGGGACACAGTGAAAGAGCGCGAGGAGAGCGGCGGAGACTCAGTGACAGAGCGCGATGAGAGCAGCGAAGACTCAGTGAAAGAGCGCGAGGAGAGCGGCGGAGACACAGTGAAAGAGCGCGAGGAGAGCGGCGGAGACACAGTGAAAAGGCGCAAGGAGAGCGGCGGGTTATCAGCGAAAGAGCGCGAGGAGAGCGGCGGATACTCAGTGAAAGAGCGCGAGGAGAGCGGCTGGGACTCTCACAGATCGCGAGGAAAGCGGCGGGGACTCAGTGAAAGAGCGCTAGGAGAGGGGCGGATACAGAGTGATAGAGCGCGAGGAGAGCGGCGGAGACTCAGTGAAAGAGGGCGAGGAGAGCGGCGGGGACTCAGTGACTGAGGGCGAGGAGAGCGGCGGAGACTCAGTGAAAGAGCGCGAGGAGAGGGGCGGAGACAGAGTGAAAGAGCGCGAGGAGAGCGGTGGAGACTCAGTGAAAGAGGGCGAGGAGAGGGGCGGAGACAGAGTGAAAGAGCTCGAGGAGAACGGCGGAGGCTCAGGGGAAGAGCGCGAGGAGAGCTGCGGAGGCTCAGTGAAAGAGCGCGAGGTTAGCGGCGGGGACACAGTGAAAGAGCACGCAGAGAGCTGCGGATACTCAGTGAAAGAGCACGAGGAGAGCGGCGGAGACACAGTGAACAGCGCGAGGAGAGCGGCAGGGTCTCAGTGAAAGAGCGCGAGGAGAGCGGCGGAGACACAGTAAATAGCGCGAGGAGAGCGGCGGGGACACAGTGAAAGCGCGCGAGGAGAGCGGCGGGGACTCGGTGAAAGAGCGCGAGGAGAGCGGCGGAGTCACAGTGAAAGAGCACGAGGAGAGCGGCGGGGACACAGTGACAGAGGGCGAGGAGAGCCGCGGAGACACAGTGAATAGTGTGACGAGAGCGGCGTTGAATCAGTGAAAGAGCGCGAGGAGAGCGGCGGAGACTCAGTGAAAGAGCACGCGGAGGGCGGCGGGGACACAGGGAAAGAGCGTGAGGTGAGCGGAGGGGACTCAGTGAAAGAGCGCGAGGAGAGGGCGGGGACACAGTGAAACAGCGCAAAGAGATCGGCGGAGACTCAGTGAAAGAGCGTGAGGAGAGCGGTGGGGACACAGTGAAAGAGCGCGCGGAGACTCAGTGAAAGAGCGCGAGGAGAGCGGCGGGGACACACGATAAAAGAGCGCGAGGAGAGCGGCGGGGACTCAGTGAAAGAGCGCGAGGGGAGCGGCGGGGACACAGTGAAAGAGCGCGAGGAGAGCGGCGGGGACACAGTGAAAGAGCGCGAGGAGAGCGGCGGAGACTCAGTGACAGAGCGCGAGGAGAGCGGCGAAGACTCAGTGAAAGAGCGCGAGGAGAGCGGCGGAGACACAGTGAAAGAGCGCGAGGAGAGCGGCGGAGACTCAGTGACAGAACGCGAGGAGAGCGGCGGAGACTCAGTGACAGAGCGCGAGGAGTGCGGCGGGGACACAGTGAAAGAGCGCGAGGAGAGCGGCGGAGACTCATGGAAAGAGCGTGAGGAGAGCGGTGGTGACTCAGTGAAAAGGCGCAAGGAGAGCGGCGGGGTATCAGTGAAACAGCGCGAGGAGAGCGGCGGATACTCAGTGAAAGAGCGCGAGGAGAGCGACGGATACTCTCACAGAGCGCGAGGAAAGCGGCGGGGACTCAGTGAAAGAGCGCTAGGAGAGGGGCGGATACAGAGTGAAAGAGCGCGAGGAGAGCGGCGGAGACTCAGTGAAAGAGGGCGAGGAGAGCGGCAGGGACTCAGTGACTGAGGGCGAGGAGAGCGGCGAAGACTCAGTGAAAGAGCGCGAGGAGAGGGGCGGAGACAGAGTGAAAGAGCGCGAGGAGAGCGGTGGAGACTCAGTGAAAGAGGGCGAGGAGAGGGGCGGAGACAGAGTGAAAGAGCTCGAGGAGAACGGCGGAGACTCAGGGGAAGAGCGCGAGGAGAGCTGCAGGGACTCAGTGAAAGAGCGCGAGGTTAGCGGAGGGGACTCAGTGACAGAGCGCGAGGAGAGCGGCGAAGACTCAGTGAAAGAGCGCGAGGAGAGCGGCGGAGACACAGTGAAATAGCGCGAGGAGAGCGGCGGAGACTCAGTGACAGAACGCGAGGAGAGCGGCGGAGACTCAGTGACAGAGCGCGAGGAGTGCGGCGGGGACACAGTGAAAGAGCGTGAGGAGAGCGGCGGTGACTCAGTGAAAAGGCGCAAGGAGAGCGGCGGGGTATCAGTGAAAGAGCGCGAGGAGAGCGGCGGATACTCAGTGAAAGAGCGCGAGGAGAGCGGCGGGGACTCTCACAGAGCGCGAGGAAAGCGGCGGGGACTCAGTGAAAGAGCGCTAGGAGAGGGGCGGATACAGAGTGAAAGAGCGCGAGGAGAGCGGCGGAGGCTCAGTGAAAGAGGGCGAGGAGAGCGGCAGGGACACACGATAAAAGAGCGCGAGGAGAGCGGCGGGGACTCAGTGAAAGAGCGCGAGGAGAGCGGCGGAGACTCAGTGAAAGAGGGCGAGGAGAGCCGCGGAGACACAGTGAATAGTGTGACGAGAGCGGCGTTGAATCAGTGAAAGAGCGCGAGGAGAGCGGCGGAGACTCAGTGAAAGAGCGCGCGGAGGGCGGCGGGGACACAGGGAAAGAGCGTGAGGAGAGGGCGGGGACACAGTGAAACAGCGCAAAGAGATCGGCGGAGACTCAGTGAAAGAGCGTGAGGAGAGCGGTGGGGACACAGTGAAAGAGCGCGCGGAGATTCAGTGAAAGAGCGCGAGGAGAGCGGCGGGGATACAGTGAAAGTGCGCGAGGAGTGCGGCAGAGACTCAGTGAAAGAGCGCGAGGAGAGCTTCGGGGACACAGTGAAAGAGTGCGAGGAGCGCGGCGGGGACACAGTGAAAGAGCGCGAGGAGAGCGGCGGGGACACAGTGAAAGAGTGCGAGGAGAGCGGCGGAGACTCAGTGAAGGAGCGCGAGGAGAGCGGCGGAGACTCAGTGAAAGAGCGCGAGGGGCGCCGCGGGGACACAGTGAAATAGCGCGAGGGGACCAGCGGGGACACAGTCAAACAGCGCGAGGAGAGCGGCGGAGACTCAGGGACAGAGCGCGAGGAGAGCGGCGGGGACACAGTGAAAGAGCGCGAGGAGTGCGGCGGAGACTCAGTGACAGAGAGCGAGGAGTGCAGCGGAGACTCGGGGAAAGAGCGCGAGGAGAGCGGCGGAGACTCAGTGACAGTACGCGAGGAGAGCAGCGGGGACACAGTGAAAGAGGGCGAGGAGAGCGGCAGAGACTCAGTGACAGAGCACGAGGAGTGCGGCGGAGACTCAGGGAAAGAGCGCGAGCAGAGCGGCGGAGACTAAGTGACAGAGCGCGAGGAGTGCGGCGGGGACACAGTGAAACAGCTCGAGAAGAGCGGCGGGGACACACGATAAAAGAGCGCGAGGAGAGCGGCGGGGACTCAGTGAAAGAACGCGAGGGGAGCGGCGGGGACACAGTGAAAGAGCGCGAGGAGAGCGGCGGGGATACAGTGAAAGAGCGCGAGGAGAGCGGCGGAGACTCAGTGACAGAGCGCGAGGAGAGCGGGGGAGACACAGTGAAAGAGCGCGAGGAGAGCGGCGGAGACTCAGTGACAGAACGCGAGGAGAGCGGCGGAGACTCAGTGACAGAGCGCGAGGAGTGCGGCGGGGACACAGTGAAAGAGCGCGAGGAGAGCGGCGGAGACTCATGGAAAGAGCGTGAGGAGAGCGGCGGTGACTCAGTGAAAAGGCGCAAGGAGAGCGGCGGGGTATCAGTGAAACAGCGCGAGGAGAGCGGCGGATACTCAGTGAAAGAGCGCGAGGAGAGCGGCGGATACTCTCACAGAGCGCGAGGAAAGCGGCGGGGACTCAGTGAAAGAACGCTAGGAGAGGGGCGGATACAGAGTGAAAGAGTGCGAGGAGAGCGGCGGAGACTCAGTGAAAGAGGGCGAGGAGAGCGGCAGGGACTCAGTGACTGAGGGCGAGGAGAGCGGCGGAGACTCAGTGAAAGAGCGCGAGGAGAGGGGCGGAGACAGAGTGAAAGAGCGCGAGGAGAGCGGTGGAGACTCAGTGAAAGAGTGCGAGGAGAGGGGCAGAGACAGAGTGAAAGAGCTCGAGGAGAACGGCGGAGACTCAGGGGAAGAGCGTGAGGAGAGCTGCAGGGACTCAGTGAAAGAGCGCGAGGTTAGCGGAGGGGACTCAGTGACAGAGCGCAAGGAGAGCGGCGAAGACTCAGTGAAAGAGCGCGAGGAGAGCAACGGAGACACAGTGAAATAGCGCGAGGAGAGCGGCGGAGACTCAGTGACAGAACGCGAGGAGAGCGGCGGAGACTCAGTGACAGAACGCGAGGAGAGCGGCGGAGACTCATGGAAATAGCGTGAGGAGAGCGGCGGTGAATCAGTGAAAAGGCGCAAGGAGAGCGGCGGGGTATCAGTGAAAGAGCGCGAGGAGAGCGGCGGATACTCAGTGAAAGAGCGCGAGGAGAGCGGCGGGGACTCTCACAGAGCGCGAGGAAAGCGGCGGCGACTCAGTGAAAGAGCGCTAGGAGAGGGGCGGATACAGAGTGAAAGAGCGCGAGGAGAGCGGCGGAGACTCAGTGAAAGAGGGCGAGGAGAGCGGCAGGGACACACGATAAAAGAGCGCGAGGAGAGTGGCGGGAACTCAGTGAAAGAGCGCGAGGGAGCGGCGGGGACACAGTGAAAGAGCGCGAGGAGAGCGGCGGAGACTCAGTGAAAGAGGGCGAGGAGAGCTGCGGAGACACAGTGAATAGTGTGACGAGAGCGGCGTTGAATCAGTGAAAGAGCGCGAGGAGAGCGGCGGAGACTCAGTGAAAGAGCGCGCGGAGGGCGGTGGGGACACAGGGAAAGAGCGTGAGGAAAGGGCGGGGACACAGTGAAACAGCGCAAAGAGATCGGCGGAGACTCAGTGAAAGAGCGTGAGGAGAGCGGTGGGGACACAGTGAAAGAGCGCGCGGAGACTCAGTGAAAGAGCGCGAGGAGAGCGGCGGGGATACAGTGAAAGAGCGCGAGGAGAGCGGCAGAGACTCAGTGAAGGAGCGCGAGGAGAGCTGCGGGGACACAGTGAAAAAGCGCGAGGGGCGCGGCGGGGACACAGTGAAAGAGCGCGAGGAGAGCGGCGGGGACACAGTGAAAGAGTGCGAGGAGAGCGGCGGAGACTCAGTGAAGGAGCGCGAGGAGAGCGGCAGAGACTCAGTGACAGAGCGCGAGGAGTGCGGCGGGGACACAGTGAAACAGCTCGAGAAGAGCGGCGGGGACAAACGATAAAAGAGCGCGAGGAGAGCGGCGGGGACTCAGTGAAAGAGCGCGAGGGGAGCGGCGGGGACACAGTGAAAGAGCGCGAGGAGAGCGGCGGGGACACAGTGAAAGAGCGCGAGGAGAGCGGCGGAGACTCAGTGACAGAGCGCGAGGAGCGCGGCGAAGACTCAGTGAAAGAGCGCGAGGGGAGCGGGGGAGACACAGTGAAAGAGCGCGAGGAGAGCGGCGGAGACTCAGTGACAGAACGCGAGGAGAGCGGCGGAGACTCAGTGACAGAGCGTGAGGAGAGCGGCGGTGACTCAGTGAAAAGGCGCAAGGAGAGCGGCGGGGTATCAGTGAAACAGCGCGAGGAGAACGGCGGATACTCAGTGAAAGAGCGCGAGGAGAGCGGCGGATACTCTCACAGAGCGCGAGGAAAGCGGCAGGGACTCAGTGAAAGAGCGCTAGGAGAGGGGCGGATACAGAGTGAAAGAGTGCGAGGAGAGCGGCGGAGACTCAGTGAAAGAGGGCGAGGAGAGCGGCAGGGACTCAGTGACTGAGGGCGAGGAGAGCGGCGGAGACTCAGTGAAAGAGCGCGAGGAGAGGGGTGGAGACAGAGTGAAAGAGCGCGAGGAGAGCGGTGGAGACTCAGTGAAAGAGGGCGAGGAGAGGGGCGGAGACAGAGTGAAAGAGCTCGAGGAGAACGGCGGAGACTCAGGGGAAGAGCGCGAGGAGAGCTGCAGGGACTCAGTGAAAGAGCGCGAGGTTAGCGGAGGGGACTCAGTGACAGAGCGCGAGGAGAGCGGCGAAGACTCAGTGAAAGAGCGCGAGGAGAGCGGCGGAGACACAGTGAAAGAGCGCGAGGAGAGCGGCGGAGACTCAGTGACAGAACGCGAGGAGAGCGGCGGAGACTCAGTGACAGAGCGTGAGGAGTGCGGTGGGGACACAGTGAAAGAGCGCGAGGAGAGCGGCGGAGACTCATGGAAAGAGCGTGAGGAGAGCGGCGGTGACTCAGTGAAAAGGCGCAAGGAGAGCGGCGGGGTATCAGTGAAAGAGCGCGAGGAGAGCGGCGGATACTCAGTGAAAGAGCGCGAGGAGAGCGGCGGGGACTCTCACAGAGCGTGAGGAAAGCGGCGGGGACTCAGTGAAAGAGCGCTAGGAGAGGGGCGGATACAGAGTGAAAGAGCGCGAGGAGAGCGGCGGAGACTCAGTGAAAGAGGGCGAGGAGAGCGGCAGGGACTCAGTGACTGAGGGCGAGGAGAGCGGCGGAGACTCAGTGAAAGAGCGCGAGGAGAGGGGCGGAGACAGAGTGAAAGAGCGCGAGGAGAGCGGTGGAGACTCAGTGAAAGAGGGCGAGGAGAGGGGCGGAGACAGAGTGAAAGAGCTCGAGGAGAACGGCTGAGACTCAGGGGAAGAGCGCGAGGAGAGCTGCAGAGACTCAGTGAAAGAGCGCGAGGTTAGCGGCGGGGACTCAGTGACAGAGTGCGGGGAGAGCGGCGAAGACTCAGTGAAATAGCGTGAGGAGAGCGGCGGGTACTCAGTGAAAGAGAGTGAGGAGAGCGGCGGAGACTCAGTGACAGAGCGCGAGGAGAGCGGCGTTGACTCAGTGAAAGTGCGCGAGGAGAGGGGCGGAGACAGAGCGAAAGAGCGCGAGGAGAGCGTCGGAGACTCAGTGAAAGAGCGCGAGGAGAGGGGCGGAGACAGAGTGAAAGAGCGCGAGGAGAGCGGCGGAGACTCAGGGAAAGAGCGCGAGGAGAGCGGCGGAGACTCAGTGAAAAAGCGCGAGGAGAGGGGCGAAGACAGAGTGAGAGAGCGCGAGGAGAGCGGCGGAGACTCAACGAAAGAGGGCGAGGAGAGCGGCGGGGACTCAGTGACAGAGCGCGAGGAGAGCGGCGGAGACTCAGTGAAAGAGCACGAGGAGAGGGGCGGAGACAGAGTGAAAGAGCGCGAGGAGAGCGGCGGAGACTCAGTGAAAGAGGGCGATGAGAGGGGCAGAGACAGAGTGAAAGAGCTCGAGGAGAGCGGCGGAGACTCAGGGGAAGAGCGCGAGAAGAGCTGCGGAGACTCAGTGAAAGAGCGCGAGGTGAGCGGCGGGGATCAGTGACAGAGCGCGAGGAGAGCGGCGGGGACTCAGTGACAGAGCGCGAGGAGAGGGGCGGAGACAGAGAGAAAGAGCGCGAGGAGAGCGTCAGAGACTCAGTGAAAGAGCGCGAGGAGAGGGGCGGAGACAGAGTGAAAGAGCCCGAGGAGAGCGGCGGAGACTCAGGGAAAGAGCGCGAGGAGAGCGGCGGGAACTCAGTGAAAGAGCGCGAGGAGAGCGGCGGGAACTCAGAGAAAGAGCGCGAGGAGAGCGTCAGAGACTCAGTGAAAGAGCGCGAGGAGAGGGGCGGAGACAGAGTGAAAGAGCGCGAGGAGAGCGGCGGAGACTCAGGGAAAGAGCGCGAGGAGAGCGGCGGGAACTCAGAGAAAGAGCGCGAGGAGAGCGGCGGAGACTCAGTGAAAGAGGGCGAGGAGAGCTGCGGAGACACAGTGAATAGTGTGACGAGAGCGGCGTTGAATCAGTGAAAGAGCGCGAGGAGAGCGGCGGAGACTCAGTGAAAGAGCGCGCGGAGGGCGGCGGGGACACAGGGAAAGAGCGTGAGGAGAGGGCGGGGACACAGTGAAACAGCGCAAAGAGATCGGCGGAGACTCAGTGAAAGAGCGTGAGGAGAGCGGTGGGGACACAGTGAAAGAGCGCACGGAGACTCAGTGAAAGAGCGCGAGGAGAGCGGCGGGGATACAGTGAAAGAGCGCGAGGAGAGCGGCAGAGACTCAGTGAAGGAGCGCGAGGAGAGCTGCGGGGACACAGTGAAAGAGCGCGAGGGGCGCGGCGGGGACACAGTGAAAGAGCGCGAGGAGAGCGGCGGGGACACAGTGAAAGAGTGCGAGGTGAGCGGCGGAGACTCAGTGAAGGAGCGCGAGGAGAGCGGCGGAGACTCAGTGAAAGAGCGCGAGGGGCGCCGCGGGGACACAGTGAAATAGCGCGAGGGGACCAGCGGGGACACAGTCAAACAGCGTGAGGAGAGCGGCGGAGACTCAGGGACAGAGCGCGAGGAGAGCGGCGGGGACACAGTGAAAGAGCGCGAGGAGTGCGGCGGAGACTCAGTGACAGAGCGCGAGGAGTGCAGCGGAGACTCAGGGAAAGAGCGCGAGGAGAGCGGCGGAGACTCAGTGACAGTACGCGAGGAGAGCAGCGGGGACACAGTGAAAGAGCGCGAGGAGAGCGGCAGAGAATCATTGACAGAGCGCGAGGAGTGCGGCGGAGACTCAGGGAAAGAGCGCGAGGAGAGCGGCAGAGACTAAGTGACAGAGCGCGAGGAGTGCGGCGGGGACACAGTGAAAGAGCGCGAGGAGAGGGGCGGAGACAGAGTGAAAGAGCGCGAGGAGAGCGGTGGAGACTCAGTGAAAGAGGGCGAGGAGAGGGGCGGAGACAGAGTGAAAGAGCTCGAGGAGAATGGCTGAGACTCAGGGGAAGAGCGCGAGGAGAGCTGCAGAGACTCAGTGAAAGAGCGCGAGGTTAGCGGCGGGGACTCAGTGACAGAGTGCGGGGAGAGCGGCGGGGACTCAGTGAAATAGCGCGAGGAGAGCGGCGGGTACTCAGTGAAAGAGAGTGAGGAGAGCGGCGGAGACTCAGTGACAGAGCGCGAGGAGAGCGGCGTTGACTCAGTGAAAGTGCGCGAGGAGAGGGGCGGAGACAGAGCGAAAGAGCGCGAGGAGAGCGTCGGAGACTCAGTGAAAGAGCGCGAGGAGAGGGGCGGAGACAGAGAGAAAGAGCGCGAGGAGAGCGGCGGAGACTCAGGGAAAGAGCGCGAGGAGAGCGGCGGAGACTCAGTGAAAAAGCGCGAGGAGAGGGGCGAAGACAGAGTGAGAGAGCGCGAGGAGAGCGGCGGAGACTCAACGAAAGAGGGCGAGGAGAGCGGCGGGGACTCAGTGACAGAGCGCGAGGAGAGCGGCGGAGACTCAGTGAAAGAGCACGAGGAGAGGGGCGGAGACAGAGTGAAAGAGCGCGAGGAGAGCGGCGGAGACTCAGTGAAAGAGGGCGATGAGAGGGGCAGAGACAGAGTGAAAGAGCTCGAGGAGAGCGGCGGAGACTCAGGGGAAGAGCGCGAGAAGAGCTGCGGAGACTCAGTGAAAGAGCGCGAGGTGAGCGGCGGGGATCAGTGACAGAGCGCGAGGAGAGCGGCGGGGACTCAGTGACAGAGCGCGAGGAGAGGGGCGGAGACAGAGAGAAAGAGCGCGAGGAGAGCGTCAGAGACTCAGTGAAAGAGCGCGAGGAGAGGGGCGGAGACAGAGTGAAAGAGCGCGAGGAGAGCGGCGGAGACTCAGGGAAAGAGCGCGAGGAGAGCGGCGGGAACTCAGTGAAAGAGCGCGAGGAGAGCGGCGGGAACTCAGAGAAAGAGCGCGAGGAGAGCGTCAGAGACTCAGTGAAAGAGCGCGAGGAGAGGGGCGGAGACAGAGTGAAAGAGCGCGAGGAGAGCGGCGGAGACTCAGGGAAAGAGCGCGAGGAGAGCGGCGGGAACTCAGTGAAAGAGCGCGAAGAGAGCGGCGGAGACTCAGTGAAAGAGGGCGAGGAGAGCTGCGGAGACACAGTGAATAGTGTGACGAGAGCGGCGTTGAATCAGTGAAAGAGCGCGAGGAGAGCGGCGGAGACTCAGTGAAAGAGCGCGCGGAGGGCGGCGGGGACACAGGGAAAGAGCGTGAGGAGAGGGCGGGGACACAGTGAAACAGCGCAAAGAGATCGGCGGAGACTCAGTGAAAGAGCGTGAGGAGAGCGGTGGGGACACAGTGAAAGAGCGCACGGAGACTCAGTGAAAGAGCGCGAGGAGAGCGGCGGGGATACAGTGAAAGAGCGCGAGGAGAGCGGCAGAGACTCAGTGAAGGAGCGCGAGGAGAGCTGCGGGGACACAGTGAAAGAGCGCGAGGGGCGCGGCGGGGACACAGTGAAAGAGCGCGAGGAGAGCGGCGGGGACACAGTGAAAGAGTGCGAGGTGAGCGGCGGAGACTCAGTGAAGGAGCGCGAGGAGAGCGGCGGAGACTCAGTGAAAGAGCGCGAGGGGCGCCGCGGGGACACAGTGAAATAGCGCGAGGGGACCAGCGGGGACACAGTCAAACAGCGCGAGGAGAGCGGCGGAGACTCAGGGACAGAGCGCGAGGAGAGCGGCGGGGACACAGTGAAAGAGCGCGAGGAGTGCGGCGGAGACTCAGTGACAGAGCGCGAGGAGTGCAGCGGAGACTCAGGGAAAGAGCGCGAGGAGAGCGGCGGAGACTCAGTGACAGTACGCGAGGAGAGCAGCGGGGACACAGTGAAAGAGCGCGAGGAGAGCGGCAGAGACTCAGTGACAGAGCGCGAGGAGTGCGGCGGAGACTCAGGGAAAGAGCGCGAGGAGAGCGGCAGAGACTAAGTGACAGAGCGCGAGGAGTGCGGCGGGGACACAGTGAAACAGCTCGAGAAGAGCGGCGGGGACAAACGATAAAAGAGCGCGAGGAGAGCGGCGGGGACTCAGTGAAAGAGCGCGAGGGGAGCGGCGGGGACACAGTGAAAGAGCGCGAGGAGAGCGGCGGGGACACAGTGAAAGAGCGCGAGGAGAGCGGCGGAGACTCAGTGACAGAGCGCGAGGAGAGCGGCGAAGACTCAGTGAAAGAGCGCGAGGGGAGCGGGGGAGACACAGTGAAAGAGCGCGAGGAGAGCGGCGGAGACTCAGTGACAGAACGCGAGGAGAGCGGCGGAGACTCAGTGACAGAGCGCGAGGAGTGCGGCGGGGACACAGTGAAAGAGCGCGAGGAGAGCGGCGGAGACTCATGGAAAGAGCGTGAGGAGAGCGGCGGTGACTCAGTGAAAAGGCGCAAGGAGAGCGGCGGGGTATCAGTGAAACAGCGCGAGGAGAACGGCGGATACTCAGTGAAAGAGCGCGAGGAGAGCGGCGGATACTCTCACAGAGCGCGAGGAAAGCGGCAGGGACTCAGTGAAAGAGCGCTAGGAGAGGGGCGGATACAGAGTGAAAGAGTGCGAGGAGAGCGGCGGAGACTCAGTGAAAGAGGGCGAGGAGAGCGGCAGGGACTCAGTGACTGAGGGCGAGGAGAGCGGCGGAGACTCAGTGAAAGAGCGCGAGGAGAGGGGCGGAGACAGAGTGAAAGAGCGCGAGGAGAGCGGTGGAGACTCAGTGAAAGAGGGCGAGGAGAGGGGCGGAGACAGAGTGAAAGAGCTCGAGGAGAACGGCGGAGACTCAGGGGAAGAGCGCGAGGAGAGCTGCAGGGACTCAGTGAAAGAGCGCGAGGTTAGCGGAGGGGACTCAGTGACAGAGCGCGAGGAGAGCGGCGAAGACTCAGTGAAAGAGCGCGAGGAGAGCGGCGGAGACACAGTGAAAGAGCGCGAGGAGAGCGGCGGAGACTCAGTGAGAGAACGCGAGGAGAGCGGCGGAGACTCAGTGACAGAGCGCGAGGAGTGCGGTGGGGACACAGTGAAAGAGCGCGAGGAGAGCGGCGGAGACTCATGGAAAGAGCGTGAGGAGAGCGGCGGTGACTCAGTGAAAAGGCGCAAGGAGAGCGGCGGGGTATCAGTGAAAGAGCGCGAGGAGAGCGGCGGATACTCAGTGAAAGAGCGCGAGGAGAGCGGCGGGGACTCTCACAGAGCATGAGGAAAGCGGCGGGGACTCATTGAAAGAGCGCTAGGAGAGGGGCGGATACAGAGTGAAAGAGCGCGAGGAGAGCGGCGGAGACTCAGTGAAAGAGGGCGAGGAGAGCGGCAGGGACTCAGTGACTGAGGGCGAGGAGAGCGGCGGAGACTCAGTGAAAGAGCGCGAGGAGAGGGGCGGAGACAGAGTGAAAGAGCGCGAGGAGAGCGGTGGAGACTCAGTGAAAGAGGGCGAGGAGAGGGGCGGAGACAGAGTGAAAGAGCTCGAGGAGAACGGCTGAGACTCAGGGGAAGAGCGCGAGGAGAGCTGCAGAGACTCAGTGAAAGAGCGCGAGGTTAGCGGCAGGGACTCAGTGACAGAGTGCGGGGAGAGCGGCGGGGACTCAGTGAAATAGCGCGAGGAGAGCGGCGGGTACTCAGTGAAAGAGAGTGAGGAGAGCGGCGGAGACTCAGTGACAGAGCGCGAGGAGAGCGGCGTTGACTCAGTGAAAGTGCGCGAGGAGAGGGGCAGAGACAGAGCGAAAGAGCGCGAGGAGAGCGTCGGAGACTCAGTGAAAGATCGCGAGGAGAGGGGCGGAGACAGAGTGAAAGAGCGCGAGGAGAGCGGCGGAGACTCAGGGAAAGAGCGCGAGGAGAGCGGCGGAGACTCAGTGAAAAAGCGCGAGGAGAGGGGCGAAGACAGAGTGAGAGAGCGCGAGGAGAGCGGCGGAGACTCAACGAAAGAGGGCGAGGAGAGCGGCGGGGACTCAGTGACAGAGCGCGAGGAGAGCGGCAGAGACTCAGTGAAAGAGCACGAGGAGAGGGGCGGAGACAGAGTGAAAGAGCGCGAGGAGAGCGGCGGAGACTCAGTGAAAGAGGGCGATGAGAGGGGCGGAGACAGAGTGAAAGAGCTCGAGGAGAGCGGCGGAGACTCAGGGGAAGAGCGCGAGAAGAGCTGCGGAGACTCAGTGAAAGAGCGCGAGGTGAGCGGCGGGGATCAGTGACAGAGCGCGAGGAGAGCGGCGGGGACTCAGTGACAGAGCGTGAGGAGAGGGGCGGAGACAGAGAGAAAGAGCGCGAGGAGAGCGTCAGAGGCTCAGTGAAAGAGCGCGAGGAGAGGGGCGGAGACAGAGTGAAAGAGGGCGAGGAGAGGGGCGGGGACACACGAGAAAAGAGCGCGAGGAGAGCGGCGGAGACCCAGTGAAAGAGCGTGAGGAGAGCGGCGGAGACTCAGGGATAGAGGTCGAGGAGAGGGGAGGGGACACACGAGAAAAGAGCGCGACGAGAGCGGTGGGGAGACAGTGGAAGAACGCGAGGAGAGCTTCGGGGACACAGGATAAAAGATTGCGAGGAGAGCGGCGGGGTCACAGGATAAAAGGGCGCTAGGAGGGTAGCGGGTAGAGAGGATAAGAGAGCGCGAGAAGAGCGGCGGGGGCACAGCTGCCGGAGAAGCGGCCTTCAGATGTTCGGCGGGAGCGGTGGCCAGGGGCCTGTCAGGAAGGTAAGTTTTCATCTTTCAAAACTTTAAAAACTTACCTTGAAGAGTGACATCACAGCAAAGTCGTGACCTGATTGGCTGTGAAGGAAAGTGACCCAATTGCAGCAGCTGGGAGAAACTTAACTCTTTGTGTGTCGGTAAGTGTGGAAGGAAGTTCATGAGTTACCAATTTAGAAGCATGCTGGGAATATTAACCATATTTTAACACTGCTTTTGCGCGAAAATAAGGAGTTCAAGTAATTTAAACCAAATACTGCTTAGTATGTGGTACAGGCCTTATGATGATAATAAGTTGTTCTTCCGAAGGACAACAAAATGCGGACTCGAATTGTTTTTAAACCAAGGGCAAAACATTCATATTTCCTCTTGCGTATGTTCCCAAGCTTTATCTCTTCATAGTTGTTTATTTCAACCTATAAATATAATGGTTTTGACTGCATAACTCAGAGTGCAGTGCCTTGGCTTTGCAGCTGAAACAATCTCTCTCCACAAGTATATTTGTGTAAATAAATTTCCTTAAATCGAACCTCGAGGAATTTGTCTTCATTATGATTTTCACGACAAATTGGCGCAGTCGTTGCAGTTTCCCTAATTTAACCGGACGTGAACCCCGAAACGAATCTCTAAACAGGACTCTCTCAGCTGAAAGGGAGAGAGCTATAGCGCGATCCCAGCTGAAAGAGGGGGTCTGCGGCTCGGCAGCCTTAATTACTGGCCAGAGACTCATGCTCGGAGAGTTATCTTAATTAATAAATTAATGATAGCTGCATGGGAAGAAAACTGGTGCCTTAGAGACTAAAATAAAAATAAAAAGTCTTCGAGGTTCGTGAAAGGATAAACAGAGGTGTGCGCTCCCTGTATTGTAAATCATTTCGGATTTCCGCGGTTGTTGTTATTGTTATTTATATGTTCTAAAGTATTTTGCAGATGGAACGATGAGCACTAAACTCGCCGCTCCCTCACAGGTCCTCCCAAAGATATCTTTACCTCCTCGGTAAAGATATCCGGAGCGAGAAAGAAGGTGAACTCCTTAAAGAGGACAGATAAGGGAGTCAAAATGAGTAAGAAAATGAAAAGAAACCATCGTAAAGCAACGGAATGAGGTTGGTGAACCTATATGTCCCGCATAGGAATCTAATGAAGCTGACCCCCTTTCGGAAAAAAAAAACAGGGGAGTAAAAGTAAATCGAAGATTAACGTAAAAACGAGATTTGTCTGTAGCCGTGAGATAAGGCTGACGGTTAACTGTGATATTTCAGGCAATGGGACCTTGTGTGAGAACTTCTCTGGCTACATCGAGGGCATCTTGAAACCCATCGTACAAGGTACACCCAGCTTCTGTCGCGACATGACAGACTTCCTACAGAAACTCAGCACCCATGGACCAGTTGAACCAGGAACATTCCTCGTCACAATGGACGTCTCGGCACTCCACACCAGCATCCCCCATGACGACAGCATTGCTGCAACAGCCTCAGTACTCAACACCGACAACTGCCAATCTCCAGACACAATTCTGCAACTCATCCGTTGCATTCTTGGACACACTCGTCTCCATCAAGGACGGTCACCTCAGCACTTCGCTTTACCGCAAACCCACGGATAACCTCACGATGCTCCACTTCTCCAGCTTCCACCCAAAACACATTAAAGAAGCCATCCCCTATGGACAAGCGCTCCGTATACACAGAATCTGCTCAGACGAGGAGGAGCGTAACAGACAACTACAGACGTTGAAAGATGCCCTCGTACGAACGGGATATGGCGCTCAATTCATCGATCGACAGTTCCAACGCGCCACAGCGAAAAACCGGACCGACCCCCTCAGAAGACAAACATGGGACACAACCGACAGAATACCCTTCGTCATCCAGTACTTCCCGGAGCGGAGAAACTACGACATCTTCTTCACAGCCTTCAACACGTCATCGATGAAGATGAACATCTTGCCAAGGTCATCCCCACACCTTCACTACTTGCCTTCAAACAACCGCGCAACCTCAAACAAACCATTGTTTGCAGCGAACTACCCAGCCTTCAGAACAGTGACCACAACACCACACAACCCTGCCATGGCAATCTCTGCAAGACGTGCCAGATCATCGACATGGATACCACTATTACACGTGAGAACACCACCCACCAGGTACGCGGTACATACTCGTGCGACTCGGCCAACGTTGTCTACTTCATACGCTGCAGGAAATGATGTCCCGAAGCGTGGTACATTGGCGAGACCATGCAGACGCTGCGACAACGAATGAACGGACATCGTGCGACAATCACCAGGCAGGAATGTTCCCTTCCAGTCGGGGAACACTTCAGCAGTCAAGAGCATTCAGCCTCTGATCTCCGGGTAAGCGTTCTCCAAGGCGGCCTTCAGGACGCGCGACAACGCAGAATAGCCGAGCAGAAACTTATAGCCAAGTTCCGCACACATGAGTGCGGCCTCAACTGGGACCTGGGATTCATGACGCATTACATTCATCCCCCACCATCTGGCCTGCGAAATCCTACCAACTGTCCTGGCTTGACACAATTCACACCTCTTTAACCTGGGGTTACCCCATCTCTGGATCTGTAAATATTTAATCACCTGCTAATGGTCGCATTCCAAGCATTGTCTGGCATCTTTGAATCTGTCTATATATATGTTTCTGGGACATACCTCTTCATTCACCTGAGGAAGGAGCAGCGCTCCGAAAGCTTGTGACATCGAAACAAACCTGTTGGACATTAACCTGGTGTTGTAAGACTTCTTACTTTAAATAATGTATACGGCCCAGGGACCACTGTAAATAATCTCATACTACCCAGGGACCACTATAAAGAATGATACATTATCCAGGGACAACTCTAAATAATGAAATTCCACCCTGGGTCGGTTATAAATAGAACATAGAACAGTAAAGCACAGAACAGGCCCTTCGGCCCTCGATGTTGTGCCGAGCAGTGTCCGAAACCCACATCAAGCTATCCCACTCCCTGTCCTTCTGGTGTGCTCCATGTGCCTATCCAATAACCGCTTGAAAGTTCCTAAAGTGTCCGACTCCACTATCACAGCAGGCAGTCCATTCCACACACTAACCACTTTCTGAGTAAAGAACCTACCTCGGACATCCCTCCTATATCTCCCACCCTGAACCTCATAGTTATGCCCCCTTGTAACAGCTACATCCACCCGAGAAAATAATCTTTGAACGTCCACTCTATCTATCCCCCGCATTATCTTATAAACCTCTATTAAGTCGCCTCTCATCCTCCTCCGCTCTAAAGAGAAAAGCCCTAGCTCCCTCAACCTTTCCTCATGAGACCTATCCTGCAAACCAGGCAGCATCCAGGTAAATCTCCTTTGCACCCTTTCCAATGCTTCCACATCCTTCCTATAATGAACTGACCAGAACAGCACACAAAACTCCAAATGTGGTCTCACCAGGGCCATGTATCGTTGCAGCAAAACCCCGCGGCTCTTAAACTCAAGCCTCGTATTAATAAACACGAACACATTATAAGCCTTCTTCACGGCTCTATCCACTTGAGTTGCAACCTTCAGAGATCTGTGGACATGTACCCAAGATCTCTCTGTTCCTCCACATTCCTCAGGACACTGCCGTTGACCCTGTAATCCGCATTCGTTTTTTTCTACCAAAATGAATCACCTCGCACTTTTCAGGGTTAAACTCCATCTGCCATTTTTCGGCCCAGCCCTGTATCCGATCAATGTGTCTTTGCAGCCTACAACAGTACCTCCACCTCAACCACTACTCCACCAATCTTGGTGTCATCAGCAAATTTACTGACCCACCCTTCAGCCCCCTCGCCCAAGTCATTGATAAAAATCACAAACAGCAGAGGACCCAGCACTGATCCCTGTGGTACACCGCTGGTAACCAGTCAGAAAATGTTCCATCCACCACCACCCGCTGCCTTCTATGTGATAGCCAGTTACTTACCCAATTGGCCAAATTTCCCTCTATCCCACATCTCCTTACCTTTTTCATGAGCTGTCCATGGGGAACCTTATCAAACCCCTTACTAAAATCCATGTATACGACATCGACTGCTCTACCTTCATCTACACACTTAGTTACCTCCTCAAAGAATTCAATCAAAGTTGTGAGGCAAGACCTATCCTTCACGAATCCGTGTTGACTATCCCGGATTAAGCTGCAAATTTCCAAATGGTCATACATCCTATCCTTCAGGAGCTTTTCCATCATCTTCCCGACCACTGAAGTAAGACTAACTGGCCTATATTTACCAGGGTCGTTCCTATTCCCTTTCTTGAACAGAGGAACAACATTTGCCACTCCAGTCCTCTGGCACTATCTCCATGGACAGCGAGGACCTAAAGATCAAAGCCAAAAATTCTGCAAGCTCATCCCTTGCCTCCCAAAGAATCCTTGGGGGTATCTCATCTGGCACAGGGAACTTGTCGACCCTCAGGTTTTTCAAAATTGCTAATATATCCTTCCTCAGAGCACCTACTTGCTCCAGCCTACCCGCCTGAATCACACGCTCATGCTCAAAAACATGGCCCCTCTCCTTTGTGAACACTGAGAAAAGTATTCATTCAACGCTTCTCCTATTTCTTCTGACTCCATGCACAAGTTCCTACTACTGTCCTTCAACGGCCCTACCCTCACCTTGGTCATTCTTTTATTTCTCACATAAGAGTAAAAAGCCTTGGGGTTTTCCTTGGACCAACCAGCCAAGGACTTGTCATGTCCCCTCCTAGCTCTCCGAAGCCCTTTTTTCAGCTCATTCATTGCTTCCTTGTAACCCTCAAGCGACCCGACTGAACCTTGTTTTCTCATCCTTACATATTCTTCCTTTTTCCTCTTGACAAGACATTCAACCTCTTTTGTGAACCATGGTTCCCTCACACGACAATTTCCTCCCTGCCTGACAGGGACATGCCTATGAAGGGCACACAGTATTTGTTCCTTGAAGAAGCTCCACTTTGTATTTGTGCCTTTCCCTGACAGTTTCTGTTCCCATCTTATGCTCCCTAATTCTTGCCTAATCGCATCATATTTACCCCTCCCCAAATTATAAACCTTGTCCTGCCGTATAGCCCTATCCCTCTCCATTGCAAGTGTGAAAGGTGCCGAATTTTGGTCACTATCTCCAAAGTGCTCTCCCACAAACAATTCTAACACTTGGCCCGGTTCATTATCCAGTACCAAATCCAATGTGCCCCCCCCCCCTTCTTGTCGGCCTATCCACATATTCTGTCAGGAAACCCTCCTGCACACAATGTACAAAAAGTGCCCCATCCGAACTGTTCGACCTATAGAGGTTCCAATCAATATATGGAAAGTTAAATTCACCCATGACAACTACCCTGAGACCTCTACACCTATCCATAATGTGATTTACAATCTCTTCCTCCAAATCTCGATTACTATTTGGGGGCCTATAGAAAACACGTAACAATGTGACCGCACACTGCCTATTTCTAACTTCGGCACATATTACCTCAGCAGGCAGAACCCCTTCAAACTGGCTTTCTGCAGCCGTTAAAATATCCTTGATAAACAATGCTACTCCCCCACCTCTTTTAACACCTTCCCTACTCTGACTGAGGAGCGGTTGAATAAACTCGGTTTGTTCTCACTGGAACGAAGGAGGTTGAGGGGCGACTTGATACAGGTCTACAAAATTATGAGGGGCATAGACAGAGTGGATAGTCAGAGGCTTTTCCCCGCGGTAGAGGGGTCAATTAGTAGGGGGCATAGGTTTAAGGTGAGGGGCAAGGTTTAGAGTAGATGTACGAGGCAGGTTTTTTACGCAGAGGGTAGTGGGTGCCTGGAACTCGCTACCGGAGGAGGTGCTGGAAGCAGGGACGATAGTGACATTTAAGGGGCATCTTGTCAAAAAACATGAATAGGATGGGAATAGAGGGATACGGACCCAGTAAGTGTAGAAGATTGTAGTTTAGTCGGGCAGCATGGTCGGCACGGGCTTGGAGGGCCGAAGGGCCTGTTCCTGTGCTGTACATTTCTTTGTTCTTTGAAACACTGTACCCCGTACTTCCATCAGCCATTCCTGCCCCTGTTCTAACCATGTCTCCATATTGGCCACAACATCGTAGTCCCAAGTACCAATCCGCGCTCCAAGTTCACCTACCTTATGCCGGATGCTTCTTGCATTGAGGTAGACACAGTTCAATCCACCTTTCTGTCTGCCGGCACACTCCTGCGACCTTGATACCCTTCTCAATACCTCACTACTCTCAACACGGGCTTCTGGACGACAGCTCACTTTTCCAGCCCCCTGACAAATTAGATTAATCCCCCCCACTCCGACCCTCGAAGAGCCGTAGCATATTTCCCTCCCAGGATATTGGTGTCCCTCTGGTTCAGGTGAAAACCGTCCTGTCTGTACAGGTCCCACCTTCCCCAGAATGTGCTCCAATTATCCACGTACTTGAAACCCTCCCTCCTACACCAACCCTGCAGCCACGTGTTTATCTGCCTCACTCCCTGTTCCTCACCTCACTAGCACGTGGCACCGGCAACAATCCAGAGATGACAACATGGTTTGTCCTGGCTCTCAGCTTCCACCCTAGATCCCTAAATTCCTGTTTTAAATTCCCGTCCCTTCTCTTACCAAGTCACCGATGTGTACCACGACTTGTGACTGTTCCCCCACTCCTTTAAGGATTTTGAAAACTGAAAACACGGTCCGAGACATCATGGACCCTGGCACCCGGGGAGAAACATACCATCCGTGAGTCTCTTTCGCTGCCATAGAACCGTCTATCTGTCCCTCGAACTATCGAGTCCCCAATAACTATTGCTGTCCTGCTCTCCCTCCTTCCCGTCTGAGCCACAGGGACGGGCTCAGTGCTGGAGATCCGTTCACTGTGGCTTACCCCTGGTAGGTCGTCCCCCTCAACAGTATCTAAAGCGGTATACTTATTACTGAGGGGAACGACCACAGAGGATCCCTGCACTGACTGCTTTCTCCCAGCCCCTCTCACCGTCACCCACCTACCTTGATTCTTCGCAGTAACCACATCTCTGAAGCTTCTACCAATGAGCACCTCTGCCTCCCGAATGATCCGAAGTTCATCCAGCTGCAGCTCCAGTTCCCTAACGCGGTTTCCGAGGAGCTGGAGATGGGTACACTTCCCACAGCTGAAATCAGCAGGGTCACTGACGGTGTCCCTCACCTCAAACATTCTGCAGGAGGAACATTGCACTGCCTTCCCTGCCATCTCCTCTAGATAAAAAATGAAAAAGAAAGAAAGAGCTTCCCTGCTATTCACTCTACCCCTTAGGTTAAAGGAGGTGGAAGGGTGGGGGACACTACAAGTGTAGTGTCTAGGGTTCAGAAACTGCCCAACTGAAATACAGGTAAAAATAAAACACTTAACCAGCAATCACTGCACCCCGCAATCAGCTGTTATGGGCCTGCGTAAACAATTTAAATCTTGACTAGTTACCCAGCAATCACCCTGTCCTTACTCCGACCGGCAAACTCTTGGCCGATATGCACGTTGATGACCCATCTCCGATGAAGAAAGACTAGTGCTCAGGGAGCCGATGCCGTCCCTGACATTCCGGCACCACTACCTCAGCAAGAACACACAAACAAAGCAAGGCCAGCGGTCACTTAGGACAGGCCCAGCCATCAAGGCACCCGCCCCTTTATTGGCTTAGATCGATGGCAGTGATCGAGAAGCTGCCCAATTAATTGGGACCAAATTTAAGGCCCGCCCAAAAGCGCGCGAAGGCCCCGCAAGTATAAGAAGGAACCCTCACCCTATCTTCGCTCTCTTGGAATTGGCTCTCAATCAGAGAGACCCTTCCACCTGCACCACCAGAAGCAAGTGACTTCAAGTTCAACGCTCGCTAGCAGACGGACTACGTTAGCTGTCCTCCTGTTACCACTTCGAACCCAACAGCCTCAGATCGGAACAACGGCCATTGTTCCTCTGACCAAAGTGGGCACCCGAAGTTAAGTATAGGTGTTAGTGATGTACCGAGTTTAGCCTGTAGTGTTATTGTGCATGAGTAAATCATACTGTGTGTATATAAGTATCATTGACTTTGGACTAACTACCTGGTGTATTGGCGCTTTGATCGGAATTCAGTTGAACCTTGTCAGGCATCAAGGGATACCTGGCGACTCTGAAAGCATATTCATAATTAAGATTAAGAAAGGCGATCTTATTAATCGCTATATTTATAGCCATTAAAATATAGCACCATTTTCTTAGCCAATATCACATTCACACTGTCACAGACCCTTTCATACACGGCTTTGGGACTCGAGAACAACTCTAATAAATGACATTTAATCACAATATGTTCCAGTACATGAATTCATATCAGTTCCCCCATTAGTCCTTCAGTTATTTTGAAATATAACTGCAATAAGAACATGCGATGTGATTTCCCACGAATCTCGCCGTGTTTCTGGTCACTCATTACACCATTTCCTCGCGAAGGAGCAATATTCCTGTCATCCAGTCTGACCCCTAGAAATGTCCCGGTGACTAACATTATACTGATTGCTCTGTCACTCCAGGGTTTATCCCTCTCTCTCCTTTTATAAACAGGATGGGACAGTGAAAATACCCCAGTTCCCTGAAACCACTCAGATATCAATGAGGATTGAGTATCAGGGTCAGTGTGTCCACTATTTCCACACTCCATCCCTCAGGCACTCACATACAGCCAATCCAGACCCGGTTAATCTTCTATTTCATTGTGATATAAAACGTTTTGGATTGAAAGGGGTGAACTGAGCCTGTTTGTTCAGTGATTGTGATTAATGTCAGTCTCCATGGATTCTAACCGTGTCACTGGAGGGTTTGTCTCTGCTATTAATAAAGGATTCATTTCACTGTGTTATCCCAAACTGTCAGCGGGAGCGTCAACTCCAACACTGACAGAGATCAGCGTCCCAGAGAGACCGAGAAGAGCGAGCAGAATCTGGGAACTATCCACAGGAACGTTACAGCAATGGATCAGAATCTGGGAACTATCCACAGGAACGTTACAGCAATGGATCAGAATCTGGGAACTATCCACAGGAACGTTACAGCAATGGATCAGAATCTGGGAACTATCCACAGTGACGTTACAGCAATGGATCAGAATCTGGGAAATATCCACAGGAGCCTTTCAGCAACGGGCAGGAGTTTATTCTGGGGTCTTGTCTATGTGTCTTTGCAGCATTTACCATACCGGCTCTACGGCGCACTGATGATAATTCAGGCGGTTTACTATCCCCTCCTGGCTGTTGTCGGTGTCCTTGGTAAGTCTCCCTGTCCAGTTATTTATTGTATAAACCACTTCAAGTGTATTATTGCTCTCTTCATTTGCATCTTGGAAAGATTGAACCCACGTTCTTCAGTTCAGAACTTTGTAAGTTCATAAGGTCCAGGAGCAGAATGAGGCCATTTGGCCTATCGCGTCTGCTCCGTCATTCGGTCTTGGCTGATCTCATCCTTGGTTTAACGCCGCCGTCCTGCCCATTATCCAAAATTCTCAACCCATTGCCAATTCAAAATCTATATAACTGCTCTTTAAATTTACTCACTGTCCCAGCATGCACCGCACTCTGCATAGCCCTCATCTCTGCGATCAATCTAGTCAACCTCCTGTGAAATGCCTCTAAAGCCACTACATCTTTCCTCAAATCAGGGGCCACAACTGTGCAATGCTCCAGGTGCGGTCTGACCAACATCTGGAATAGTTGTAATAACACTTCCTTACCTTTAAGCTCTGTGCCTTTAGCTATACATATCAACATCGATTCCAGTCACGGAGGTCATTCCCTATCCAGTGGCTCCACTCGCTCTCTGGTTAATATCGGAGGCTGTTCACAATACCTGCTCTCCCTTTGACAGTAAAGTTATTATAGCCAGACCTTCTCTCCATTCCCAATCCTGCTCACTTGCCATCGCCATCTCTGCTTCATAATAAATCATCATCTGTGACTTTGTTAAATCCACACTCGACTAATCCAATGATATTCTGTCACACAATTTCTGATACAAATCTTCATGAAGCGCAGCTCATCTCCAACTCGGCTGCCATATCCTAACCCTCACACAATCCCAGTCACCTGTCATCCCTGTGCTCACTGATGTAGATTGGTTCCCAGTCTGTGTCCTAACCCACACCCAATCACAGTAACCTATCATCCCTGTCCTCACTGCTGTAGATTGGTTCCCAGTCTGGGTCCTAACCCACACCCAATCCCAGTAACCTATCATCCCTGTGCTCACTGATGTAGATTGGTTCCCAGTCTGGCAGCATCTCACTATCTGACTTATCATTCAGTGATTGAAATTATCCACAGTCTCACTCAATCAATTTAGACCAACCCCATGCCCATTTTCAATGAATGTGGAAATGAGTTATTTTTCATTACTTTTACAATTCTGTTATTGGGAGGTGAGTGGAGATGCTGAGGATGGGTTTCTGCAGGTTGTGTTATTGGGAGGTGAGTGAAGATGCTGAGGATATTTTCTGCAGGTTGTGTTATTGGGAGGTGAGTGAAGATGCTGAGGGTGGGTTTCTGCAGGTTGTGATATTGGGAGGTGAGTGGAGATACTGAGGCTAGGTTTCTGCAGGTTGTGCTATTGGAAGGATAGGCAAGATGCTGAGGATGGGTTTCTGCAGGTTGTGTTATTGGGAGGTTAGTGAAGATACTGAGGATGGGTTTCTGCAGTTGGTGTTATTGGGAGGTGAGTGAAGATGCTGAGGATGGGTTTCTGCAGGTTGTGTTATTGAAAGGTGAGTGAAGATGCTCAGGATGGGTTTCTGCAGGTTGTGTTATTCGAAGGAGAGTGAAGATGCTGAGGATGGGTTTCTGCAGGTTGTGTTACTGGGAGGTGAGTGGAGATGCTGAGGCTAGGTTTCTGCAGGTGGTTCTATTGGAAGGTTAGTCAAGATGCTGAGGATGGGTTTCTGCAGTTGGTGTTATTGGGAGGTGAGTGAAGATGCTGAGGATGGGTTTCTGCAGGTTGTATTATTGGGAGGTGAGTGGAGATGCTGAGGATGGGTTTCTGCAGGTTGTGTTATTGAAAGATGAGTGGAGATGCTGACGATGGGTTTCTGAATATTGTGTGAGTGGAAGGTGAGTGGAGATGCTGAGGATGGGTTTCTGCAGGTTGTGTTATTGCGAGGTGAGTGGAGATGCTGGGGATGGGTTTCTGCAGGTTGTGATATTGAGAGGTGACTGGAGATGCTGAGGCTAGGTTTCTGCAGGTTGTGCTATTGGAAGGTTAGTCAAGACGCAGAGGATGGGTTTCTGCAGTTGGTGTTATTGGGAGGTGAGTGAAGATGCTGAGGCTAAGTTTCTGCAGGCTGAGCTATTGGAAGGATAGTCAAGACGCAGAGGATGGGTTTCTGCAGTTGCTGTTATTGGGAGGCGAGTGAAGATGCTGAGGATGGTTTTCTGCTGTTGGTGTTATTGGGAGATGAATGAACATGCTGAGGTTGGGTTTCTGCAGGTTGTATTATTGGAAGGTGAGTGAAGATGCTGAGGACGGTTTTCTGCAGGTTCTGTTATTGAGAGGTGAGTGAAGATGCTGAGGATGGGTTTCTGCAGGTTGTGTTATTAGCAGGTGAGTGGAGATGCTGAGGGTGGGTTTCTGCAGGTTGTGTTATCGGAAGGTGAGTGGAGATGCTGAGGCTGTGTTTCTGCAGGTTGTGTTATTTGGAGGGGAGTGAAGATGCTGAGGATGGGTTTCTGCAGATTGTGTTATTGAGAGGGGAGTGGAGCTGATGAGGATGTGTTTCTGCAGGTGGTGTTTTCGGGATGTGAGTGAAGATGCTGAGAATGGGTTTCTGCAGGCTGTGTTATTGAAAGGTGAGTGGAGATGCTGAGAATGGGTTTCTGCAGTTTGTGTTATTGGAATGTGAGTTAAGATGCTGAGGATGGGTTTCTGCAGGTTGTGTTATTGGGAGGTGAGTGGAGATGCTGAGGATGGGTTTCTGCAGGTTGTGTTATTGGAAGGTTAGTGAAGATGTTGAGGATGGGTTTTGCTGGTTGTGTTATTGGGAGGTGAGTGGAGATGCTGAGGATGGGTTTTTGCAGGTTGTGTTATTGGAAGTTGAGTGGAACTGCAGACGATGGGTTTCTGCAGGTTGTGTTATTGGGAGGTTAGTGAAGATGCGGAGGATGGGTTTCTGCAGGTTGTGTTATTGGAAGGTGAGTCCAGATGCTGAGGATGGGTTTCTGCAGGTTGTGATATTGTAAGGTGAGTGAATATGCTGAGGATGGGTTTCTGAAGGTACTGTTATTGGAAAGTGATTGGAGATGCTGAGGATGGGTCTCTGCAGGTTCTGTTATTGGGATGTTCGTGTAGATGCTGAGGATGGGTTTCTGCAGGTTGTGTTATTCGGAGGTTTGTGAAGATGCTGAGGCTGGGTTTCTGCAGGTTGTGTTATTGGAAGGTTAGTGAAGATGCGGAGGATGGGTTTTTGCAGGTTGTGTTATTGGAAGGTTAGTGAAGATGCTGAGGATGGGTTTTTGCAGGTTGTGTTATTGGAAGGTGAGTGAAGATGCTGAGGATGGGTTTTTGCAGGTTGTGTTATTGGAAGGTGAGAGAAGATGCTGAGGATGGGTTTCTGCAGGTTGTGATATTGGAAGGTGGGTGGAGATGCTGAGGATGTGTTTCTGAGTTTGTGTGATTGCAAGGTGAGTATAGCTTCTCAGGATTGTTTCTGAAGTTGTGTTATTGGAAGGTGAGTGAGGTTGCTGAGGATGGGTTTCTGCACGTTGTGTTATTGGGAAGTTAGTGAAGATACTGAGAATGGGTTTCTGCAGGTTGTGCTATTGGGAGGTGAGTGAAGGTGCTGAGGATGGGTTTCTGAAGGGTGTGTTATTGGGAGGTGAGTGAAGATGCAGAGGATGGGTTTCTGCAGGTTGTGTTATTGGAAGGTGAGTGAAGGTGCTGAGGATAGGTTTCTGAAGGGTGTGTTATTAGGAGGTGAGTGAAGATGCAGAGGATGGGTTTCTGCAGGTTGTGTTATTGGGAGGTGAGTGGAGATGCTGAGTAATGGTTTATGCAGGTTTTGTTTTTGGAAAGCGTATTGAGATGCTGAGGATGGGTTTCTGCAGGTTGTGTTATTGGGAGGTGAGTGGAGATGCTGAGGATGGGTTTCTGCAGGTTTGTTATTGGGAGATGAGTGGAGATGCTGAGGGTGGGTTTCTGCAGTTTGTGTTATTGGGAGGTGAGTAAAGATGTTGAGGATGGGTTTCTACAGGTTGTGTTGTTGGAAGGTTAGTAAAGGTGCTGAGGATGGGATTCTGCAGGTTGTTTTATTGGAAGGTGAGTGAAGATGCAGAGGATGGGTGTCTGCAGGTTGTGTTATTGGGAGGTGAGTAGGGATGCTGAGGATGGATTTCTGCAGGTTTTGTTATTGGAAGGCGTGTTGAGATGCTGAGGAAGGTTTTCTGCAGGTTCTGTTATTTGGAGGTGAGTGGAGATGCTGCAGAAGGGTTTCTGCAAGTTGTGTTATTGGGAGGTGAGTGGAGATGCTGAGAATGCGTTTCTGCAGGATGTGTTATTGGGAGATGAGTGAAGATGCTGAGGATGGGTTTCTGCAGTTTGTGTTATTGGGAGGTGAGTGGAGATGCTGAGGATGGGTTTCTGCAGGTTGTGTTATTGGGAGGTGAGTGAAGATGCTGAGGATGGGTTTCTGCAGGTTGTGTCATTGGGAGGTGAGTGGAGATGCTGAGGATGGGTTTCTACAGGTTGTGTTGTTGGAAGGTTAGTGAAGGTGCTGAGGATGGGTTTCTGCAGATTCTGTTCTTGGAAGGCGTGTTGAGATGCTGAGGATGGGTTTCTGCAGGTTGTGTTATTGGGAGGTGAATGGAGATGCTGAGGATGGGTGTCTGCAGGTTGTGTTATTGGGAGGTGAGTGGAGATGCTGAGGATGGGTTTCTGCAGGTTGTGTCATTGGGAGGTGAGTGGAGATGCTGAGGATGGGTTTCTACAGGTTGTGTTGTTGGAAGGTTAATGAAGGTGCTGAGGATGTGTTTCTGCAGGTTGTGTTACTGGAAGGTGAGTGAAGATGAAGAGGATGGGTTTCTGCAGGTTGTGTTATTGGAAGCTAAGTGTAGATGCTGAGGATGGGTTTATGCAGGTTTTGTTATTGGGAGGTGAGTGGAGATGCTGAGGATGGGTTTATGCAGGTTTTGTTATTGGGAGGTGAGTGGAGATGCTGAGGATGGGTTTCTGCAGGTTGTGTTATTGGGAGGTGAGTGGAGATGCTGAGGATGGGTTTCTGCAGGTTGTGTTATTGGAAGGTTAGTGAAGATGTTGAGGATGGGTTTTGCTGGTTGTGTTATTGGGAGGTGAGTGGAGATGCTGAGGATGGGTTTTTGCAGGTTGTGTTATTGGAAGTTGAGTGGAACTGCAGACGATGGGTTTCTGCAGGTTGTGTTATTGGGAGGTTAGTGAAGATGCGGAGGATGGGTTTCTGCAGGTTGTGTTATTGGAAGGTGAGTCCAGATGCTGAGGATGGGTTTCTGCAGGTTGTGATATTGTAAGGTGAGTGAATATGCTGAGGATGGGTTTCTGAAGGTACTGTTATTGGAAAGTGATTGGAGATGCTGAGGATGGGTCTCTGCAGGTTCTGTTATTGGGATGTTCGTGTAGATGCTGAGGATGGGTTTCTGCAGGTTGTGTTATTCGGAGGTTTGTGAAGATGCTGAGGCTGGGTTTCTGCAGGTTGTGTTATTGGAAGGTTAGTGAAGATGCGGAGGATGGGTTTTTGCAGGTTGTGTTATTGGAAGGTTAGTGAAGATGCTGAGGATGGGTTTTTGCAGGTTGTGTTATTGGAAGGTGAGTGAAGATGCTGAGGATGGGTTTTTGCAGGTTGTGTTATTGGAAGGTGAGAGAAGATGCTGAGGATGGGTTTCTGCAGGTTGTGATATTGGAAGGTGGGTGGAGATGCTGAGGATGTGTTTCTGAGTTTGTGTGATTGCAAGGTGAGTATAGCTTCTCAGGATTGTTTCAGAAGTTGTGTTATTGGAAGGTGAGTGAGGTTGCTGAGGATGGGTTTCTGCACGTTGTGTTATTGGGAAGTTAGTGAAGATACTGAGAATGGGTTTCTGCAGGTTGTGCTATTGGGAGGTGAGTGAAGGTGCTGAGGATGGGTTTCTGAAGGGTGTGTTATTGGGAGGTGAGTGAAGATGCAGAGGATGGGTTTCTGCAGGTTGTGTTATTGGAAGGTGAGTGAAGGTGCTGAGGATAGGTTTCTGAAGGGTGTGTTATTGGGAGGTGAGTGAAGATGCAGAGGATGGGTTTCTGCAGGTTGTGTTATTGGGAGGTGAGTGGAGATGCTGAGTAATGGTTTATGCAGGTTTTGTTTTTGGAAAGCGTATTGAGATGCTGAGGATGGGTTTCTGCAGGTTGTGTTATTGGGAGGTGAGTGGAGATGCTGAGGATGGGTTTCTGCAGGTTTGTTATTGGGAGATGAGTGGAGATGCTGAGGGTGGGTTTCTGCAGTTTGTGTTATTGGGAGGTGAGTAAAGATGTTGAGGATGGGTTTCTACAGGTTGTGTTGTTGGAAGGTTAGTAAAGGTGCTGAGGATGGGATTCTGCAGGTTGTTTTATTGGAAGGTGAGTGAAGATGCAGAGGATGGGTGTCTGCAGGTTGTGTTATTGGGAGGTGAGTAGGGATGCTGAGGATGGATTTCTGCAGGTTTTGTTATTGGAAGGCGTGTTGAGATGCTGAGGAAGGTTTTCTGCAGGTTCTGTTATTTGGAGGTGAGTGGAGATGCTGCAGAAGGGTTTCTGCAAGTTGTGTTATTGGGAGGTGAGTGGAGATGCTGAGAATGCGTTTCTGCAGGATGTGTTATTGGGAGATGAGTGAAGATGCTGAGGATGGGTTTCTGCAGTTTGTGTTATTGGGAGGTGAGTGGAGATGCTGAGGATGGGTTTCTGCAGGTTGTGTTATTGGGAGGTGAGTGAAGATGCTGAGGATGGGTTTCTGCAGGTTGTGTCATTGGGAGGTGAGTGGAGATGCTGAGGATGGGTTTCTACAGGTTGTGTTGTTGGAAGGTTAGTGAAGGTGCTGAGGATGGGTTTCTGCAGATTCTGTTCTTGGAAGGCGTGTTGAGATGCTGAGGATGGGTTTCTGCAGGTTGTGTTATTGGGAGGTGAATGGAGATGCTGAGGATGGGCGTCTGCAGGTTGTGTTATTGGGAGGTGAGTGGAGATGCTGAGGATGGGTTTCTGCAGGTTGTGTCATTGGGAGGTGAGTGGAGATGCTGAGGATGGGTTTCTACAGGTTGTGTTGTTGGAAGGTTAATGAAGGTGCTGAGGATGTGTTTCTGCAGGTTGTGTTACTGGAAGGTGAGTGAAGATGAAGAGGATGGGTTTCTGCAGGTTGTGTTATTGGAAGCTAAGTGTAGATGCTGAGGATGGGTTTATGCAGGTTTTGTTATTGGGAGGTGAGTGGAGATGCTGAGGATGGGTTTATGCAGGTTTTGTTATTGGGAGGTGAGTGGAGATGCTGAGGATGGGTTTCTGCAGGTTGTGTTATTGGGAGGTGAGTGGAGATGCTGAGGATGGGTTTCTGCAGGTTGTGTTATTGGAAGGTGAGTGGAGATGCTGAGAATGGGTTTATGCAGGTTTTGTTATTGGGAGGTGAGTGGAGATACTGAGGATGGGTTTCTGCAGGTTGTGTTATTGGGAGGTGAGTGGAGATGCTGAGGATGGGTTTCTGCAGGTTGTGTTATTGGAAGGTGAGTGGAGATGCTGAGGATGGGCTTCCGCAGGTTGTGTTATTGTGAGGTGAGTGAAGATGCTGAGGATGGGTTTCTACAGGTTGTGTTGTTGGAGGGTTAGTGAAGGTGCTGAGGATGTGTTTCTGCAGGTTGTTTTTTTGGAACGTTAGTGAAGATGCTGAGGATGAGTTTCTGCAGGTTCTGTTATTGGGAGGTGAGTGGAGATGCTGAGGATTGGTTTCTGCATGTTGTTTTGTGAGATTTTGCAGACATTAAGGTAGAACCGATAATTTGGTGACCCAGCTCTGAACGAGGTCAGGGGACTGTAGTTACCGTGAATCAGAGTATGGGACATGACCAAGAAATGGAGCAAAGGCTGCAGAAAGGGAAGAGCCTAACAGATAGAGGAGAATGGTCTGTGGACCAGCAACTTTGGGAAATACTAGAGCACTTTACCAACATACTCCAAACCCAGGAGCAAAGTGTGAGGGAGATCTGACATAACAAGGAGCTGGTTACAGAACGGTGTCGCCTCCTTTAGCACGGCCTGGAGCCTGACACCAGGCTGTGGATGGTCCTGTCAAATCTTATATAACAAGGAGCTGGCTGCAGAACGGTGTCGCCTCCTTCAGTACGGCCTGGAGCCTGACACCAGGCTGTGGATGGTCCTGTCAAATCTGAGATAACAAGGTGCTGGTTACAGAACGGTGTCGCCTCCTTCAACACGACCTGGGGCCTGACAACCCTGTGTATTCGTGCCTCTGGTTACGTCTGTGTGTGTGTGTGTAGTAGTGTCGATCTGTGTGTCTATGAGTGTGTGTTTTTGTGTTTGTGTATGTGTCTGTGATTATATGCATTACTGTTCCTGTGTGAGTGTGTGTATGAATGTATCTGTGTGTGTGCGTTTAATGTCTCTGTGTGTGAGTGAGTGTGTACATTTGCGTCTCTCTTTAGATCTGTGCGTGTGTGTATTAGTGTTTATCTGTGTGTCTACGCCTGCATGCATTTGTGTCCCTGTGTGTGTCTGTGAGTGTGTTTCTTACTGAATGTGTGTATCTGGGTGTGTGTATTAGTGTCTCTGTTTCTGTGAGTGTTTGTATTAATGAATGTGTGTCAGTGAGTGTGTATTAGTGGTTGTTTGTGCGAGTGTGTGTATAAGTGTATTTGTGAGTGTGAGTGTATATGTGTGTATTAGTGTCACTGTGTAGGTCTGTGAGCGTGTTATTAATTTCTGTGTGTGTACATGCGTGTCTCTGTGTGTCTGTGAGTGGGTGTATTCGTGTTGTGTGAGTCAGTGATTTTGTGTATTAGTGTATCTGTGTGTTTGTGTTTATTAGTGTCTCAGTGTGTCTGTGAGTGTGTGTATTAGTGTCTGCGTGTGTGTCTGTGTGTGAGTGTGTGTTAATGCCTCTGTGTGTCTGTGACTGTGTGTATTAGTGTCAGCGCGTGTCTGTGAGAGTATATTCCTGTCTCTATGTGTCAGTGAGACTGTGTATTAGTGTCTCTTGTGTCTGTGAGTGTGTGTATTAGTGTCTGTGTCTGTGTGTGTATTTAGTGAATTTGAATTCGTGTATCTGCGTGTCAGTGAGTGTGTGTATTAGTGTCTCGCTGTATGTTAAATTGAGTGTATTAGTGTCTCTGTTTCTGTGTGTGTTGCATTAGTGTCTCCATGTGTCTGTGAGTGTGTGTAGTAGCGTGAGTGGGTGTGAGTGGGTATGTGTATGAAATGAAATGAAATGAAAATCGCTTATTGTCACAAGTAGGCTTCAAATGAAGTTACTGTGAAAAGCCTCTAGTCGCCACATTCCGGCGCCTGTTCGGGGACACTATTAGTGTCTTTGTTTAGGCCTGTGAGTGTGTGTGTACTGATGTATCTGTGTGTGATATTGTGTGCACTGGTGTCTTTATTTGTGTGAGTGAGTGTGTGTATTAGTGTCTATCTGCGTGTCTGTGACTGTGTGTATTTGTGTTTGTGAGTGTGTGTATTACTGTCCCTGGTCTGTGGCTGTATTAGTGTCTCTGTTTCTGTGAGTGTGTGTATTAGTGTCCCTGTGTGAGTGAGTGTGTATTTATGCCCCTGTGTGTCTGTGAGTGTGTGTATTGCTGTCTGTGTGTAGTAGTGTCTCTGTTTCTCTGAGTGTTTGTATTATTGTATGTGAGTGTCAGTGAGTGTGTGAGAATGCGCATTACTGTCTGTGCGTTTCTGTGAGTGTGTGTATTCATGTCAGTGTGTGTGAGTGTGTGTATTAGTGTCTTTGTGTAGGTCTGTAAGTGTCTCTATTAGTTTCTGTGTGTGTATATTCATGTATCTGTGTGTCTGTGAGTGTGTATTAGTGTCTGTGTGAGTCAGTGATTGTGTGTATTAGTGTATCTGTGTGTGAGTGTGTGTATTATTGTGTCTGTGTTTGTGAGTGTCCTTGTTAGTGGCTGTGTGTGTGTGTGAGAGTGTGTATTCCTGTCTGTGTGTCTCAAAGACTGTGTGTATTAGTGTTTGTGTGTGTATTATGTAGCCACCTAAAATGGCTGATTCCCGATTAATTTGGCCAAAACCCGTTGTAAAATGGCTAAACGAAAAGGCTGATGGGAAAAGCAGTCAACAGAGCACAAACGGACAGCTGCAGACAGAACAGCGTATTCGGCTCTGCGGAAGTCGGTCCAGACCGATACCTGCAACCATTAGCAGCACATCAACCCAGACATCTGCAGTTTAATCGGCTATCCCCGGGAACAATTGCAATATATCAGCAATTGAATGCCGATCCAGACCTCTCGGCGCCAGCAGTGGCCGAGACAAAGAAAGGTGAACGACCGCCCCCCCGATCAAGGAATCGCCCCATTATTGGAGCATATCGAACCCAGTGATTGGGAACATGTCCAATCACTTGTGACCAGGGTCAAGGTCCGCCCCGAGAGGCGGGAAGCCCCTGGGGCCTATAAAAGATAGGGGCCAAGTTCAGATCCACCCTTCTCTCCCTTCTTCTCCTGCTCGCAACCTTTGCAAGAACCATCGAACAGCAACCGTAAGTTTGACTCCAGCGATCGCTACCCGATAGAGACTCCCAGCCATCGACCTGTATCAGCCTTTGAATCCCGCAGGCCAGACTCAATTCGATAAGCCATTCGTTTCCCTGACCTGGTGGGCCATTCCCAAAAGTTAAACATTGGCCAGTAGTGGTAGATTTTGATATAGAAAGTACGATTATTGTGTAAGTATTTATTGCTGTACATAATAAATGACCGCTGATTTTAATCTTACTAAGAGGTGTGCTGTCTTATTAATCATAACTACAGCTTGAACCACGTGGCGGTATCAGAAAGATACATGGCGAGTCGTGAGCAAAGGTGACATAATTAGAGCGAATAAAACTAAGGCTAATAACAGCAACAATTAGTGTCTGCGTGTCGGTGAGTGTGTGTATTAGTGTTTGTTTGTGTATTAGTGTGTGTGTGACTGTGAGTTTGTATTAGTGTATTTGCGGGTCTGTGAATGCCTGTATTCGTGTCTGTGTGTGTGTGTATTAATGTCTCTGTTCCTGAGAGTGTTTGTATTAGTGTTTCTGTGTGTCAGTGAGTTGGTGTATTAGTGTCTGTTTGTGTGAGTGTGTGCATTGGTGTCTTTGTGAGTGTGTATTAGCGCCTTTGTGTGTGAGTGTATTACTGTCTCTGTATGTGTGTGTCTGTCAATGTATGTGTGTGCGTGAGTGTGTGTATTAGTGTTGTTTGTGCGAGTGTGTGTATTAGTGGCTTTGTGAGTGTGCGTGTGTATTAATGCCTCTGTGTAGGTCTGTGATTGTGTCTATTTGTTTCTTTGTTTGTATATGTGTGTCTCTGTGTGTCTGTGAACGTGTGTATTCGTGTTGTGTGAGTGAGTGATTTTGTGCATGAGTGTATCTGTGTGTGTATATTAGTGTCTCTGTGTGAGTGAGTGCGTATCTGTGTTCCTGTGTGTGTCTGTGAGTGTGTGTATTACTGCCTGTGTGTATTAGTGTCTCAGTTTCTGAGAGTGTGTGTATTAGTTTCTCTGTTTCTGTGAGTGTTTGTATTAGTGTATGTGTGTCAGTGAGTGTGTGTATTAGTCTGATTGAGCGAGTGTGTGTATTAGTGTCAGTGTGTGTGAGTGTGCATATTTCTATCTGTGCGTGTCTGCGAGTGTGTGTATTCATGTCTCAGTGTGTCTGTGTGTATGTATTAGTGTCTGTGTGAGTCAGTGCTTGTGGTTATTCGTGTATCTGTGTGTATTATTGTCTCTGTGTCTGTGAGTGTGTTTATCAGTGTCTGTGTGTGTGAGAGTGTCTATTCGTGTCTGTGTGTCACAAAGACTGTGTGTATTAGTGTCTGTGTGTGTATTAGTGCCTGTGTATGTTTGTGTGTATTAGTGTATGTGTGTCTGTGAGTTTGTATTAGTGTATCTGCGTGTCAGTGACTCTGTGTATTAGTGCCTGTGTGTGTGAATTAATGTCTCTGTTCCTGCGAGTGTTTGTATTAGTGTTTCTGTGTGTCAGTGAGAGTGTGTATTAGTGTCTGTTTGTGTGATTGTGTGCATTAGTGTCTTTGTGAGTGTGTATTTGTGCCTTTGGGTGTGAGTGTATTACTGTCTCTGTATATGTGTGTGTGTGTGTGTTAGTGTCTGTGTGAGCGTGAGCGTGTTACTGTCTCAGTATGTGTGTGAGTGTGTGTATTTGTATATATTTATTTGACTTCCTCAACACCACGTCGACCATGATTGTAATGTCTTTCCCAGGGTGATGTATAATTTCATTGTGTGTTTCCCTTCCTCACAGTGAACCTCATCACAATTGTGATACTGAAGAGAAGAAACTGTGGGCTGTCCAAATGTGTGACTTGTTACCTGTTGGCCATGGCAGTGGGGGATCTACTGGTCGTTATTCTCGACCTGATATTCAGACACATTCCCATTGTTTTTGAGGAACAGTTTAATTTCCTGCGGTCCATCCCCGTGTGTAATATCCACGCCGCCCTGCTTTATGCAGCCACTGACTGTTCTGTCTGGTTCACCGTCACTTTCACCTTTGATCGATTTGTGGCCATTTGTTGCCCGAAGCTGAAAAGTAAATATTGCAGCGAGAAAACGGCGGCTGTGGTTCTGGGAACAGTGGCTGTGCTGAGCTGTTTGAAGGACATTTCCTGGGGGTTTATGTTGTCCGGTCTCTATATGCTGGCGAACTTCCCCTGGTTTTGTGATGTCACAATGGGTGTTCGGTCCTCTCCGGTCTGGACAACAATCGAGTTCCTCCACCACATTCTGACCCCGTGTGTTCCATTCGCCCTGATTCTGCTGTTCAATGTTCTCACCGTCAGACACATTGTCCTGAGCAGCAGGGCCCGCAGGAGACTCCGGGCTCACAGCAGTGGGATCAGTCCCAGAGACCCAGAGATGGAGAGTCGGAGCAAATCCATCATTTTACTCTTCATTATCTCCGCCAATTTCATCCTGTTATGGTCAACGGTAATGGTGTTTTCTATATGGTGCCGGATGTGGTGGCTGGGGTATCAGTCTGTACGGTTAGATTATTATGTTATGGAATTCGGCTTCATGCTGCAGCTCCTGAGTTGCTGCACAAACACTGCGATTTACGTCGTGACACAGACTCAGTTCAGACAGCAGTTGAAGAATGTGCTGAAAGTTCCCCGTAGTTCAATTGTTCAATTCATTAAAGCCTGAGAGGAACCCCCACCCACACGGCATCTCTCTCCTCGCACTGCCGGTAAAACTGACCATCCCCAGCCAGCCTCACCCTGATTTACCATTCTGCTTTACCAGGAGGGACTATCGGTGGGTGGGTGTGTCAGCCCCTATGGCCGATCAGTTGTGTCTGTGTGACTCCCCCATGGCCAATCAGCAGGGTCAGTGAGACTCCACCAAGACCGATCAGCTGTGTCAGTGTGACTCCCCCACGGCCGATCAGCTGGGTCTGTGTGACTCCCCCATGGCCGATCAGTTGGGTCACTGTGACTCACCCATGGCCCATCAGCTATGTGTGTGTGACTCCCCCCATTGCCGATCAGCTGGGAGTGTGCTTCCCACAATTGCCCATCAGGTGGGTGTGTGCTTCCCCCAATTGCCGACCAGCTGGGTATGTGCATCCGCCATGGCCGATCAGCTGGATGTGTGTGACTCCCCCAATGCCGATCACCTGGGTAAGTGTCTTCGCCATGGCCGATCAGTTGGATGTGTGCCTACCCCCCATTTCCGATCAGCTGGGCGTGTGCCTCACACTTAAACACAGTCTGTGCAGCAGCATGTGCCCCAGATAGAGGCACAGACAGAGACACAGACAGGCACAGAGACACAGACAGAGACACAGACAGAGATACAGACAGAGACACAGATAGAGTCAGGGACACAGACGGAGACACAGACAGAGACATAGACACAGGCAGAGACAAAAACAGAGAGACATACAGAGGCTGAGACGGACACACATACAGAGACACAGACAGAGATACAGAGACAAACACAAACACCGACACAGACAGAGAAAGAGACACAGACAGAGACACAGACAGCGACACAACCAGAAACACAGGCAGAGACACAGGCACAGACACAGAGAGAGTCACAGAGAGAGACACAGACACAGAGAGAGAGATGCAGACACAGAAAAAGTCAGAGACACAGACACAAACAGAAACTCAGACAGAGACACAGACACAGGCACAAACACAGGCAGAGGCATAGACAGAGACACAGACGGAGACTCAGGCACAGACACAGACAGAAACACAACAAAGTCACAGACAGAAACACAACAGAGTCACAAACACAGACAGAGACACAGACAGATACACAGGCACAGACAGAGACACAGAAATAGACAGAGACACAGACAGAGACACAGACAGAGACACAGGCAGGGACACAGACAGAGACAGAGACACAGACACAGAGAGAGAAAATAACACAGGCAGAGACACAGACAGAAACGCAGATTAAGAGACACAGACAGAGACACAGACAGAGACATAGACTCACACAGACACCCCCTACTGACACCCATACTGAGACACAGACACAGACACCGACACGATACAGACAGGCACGGACAGAGACACAGACAGAGGCATAGAAATACACAGAGCCCCAGACAGAGACACATACACAGACAGAGGAAGAGACAGAATCACAGATAGAGACACACACGCAGACAGAGACAGAGACTCAGACAGAGACAGGGACACAGACAGAGTCACATACACAGACAGAGAGACAGTCAGCGACACAGATACAGGCAGAGACATAGGTAGAAACGCAGACAGATTCAGAGACACAGACAGTGATACAGACACACACAGAGACCCATACTGAGACACATGCACGGACAGAGACACAGATACAGGCACGAACACAGACACAGACAGCGACACAGACAGAAACACAGACATATACAGAGACCCAGACAGACACACAGTCAGAGACACAGCCACTGACACAGACAGAGACACGAACAGAGAAAGAAACAGAATCACAGACAGAGACACAAACACAGACAGAGGGAGAGACACAGACAGAGAGAGAGACATGGACAGAGATACAGCAACTGACAGATACAGGGACACAGGCAGAGACACAGACACAGGCAGAGAGACAGTCAGCGACACAGACACAGACAGAGACAGACACACGGGCACAGACAGTGACACAGACAGAGACTCAGGGGCAGACAGAGACACAGTCACAGATATAGGCAGCGACACAGACATAGACAGAGAAACAGACAGAAACACAGACAGAAACGCAGACAGATTCAGAGACACAGACAGAGATACAGACAGTGACAGAGACTCACACAGAGACCCATACCGAGACCCATACCGAGACACAGCCACAGGTGCAGACACCGACACAGACACAGACAGAAACACAGACAGAAACACAGACAGGGACATTGAAATACACCAAGACACAGACAGAGACCCAGACAGAGACCCAGACAGAGACACAGACACTGAAACAGTCAGAGACACAGACAGAGGAAGAGACAGAATCATAGATAGAGACAGAAACACTGACAGAGACACAGATAGAGACACAGACAGAGACACAGACAGAGACAGACTCACAGACAGAGGCACAGACACTGACACAGACAGTGACACAGGCACAGACACAGACACATACAGAGAGGCTGTCGGCGACACAGACATAGACAATGACACAGGCACAGGCAGAGACTCAGGCCCAGACAGAGACACAAACACAGATATAGACAGAGACACAGACCGAGACACATACAGAGACAGAGAAACAGAAAGAAACACAGACAGAATCACAGACAGACACAGACTCACACAGAGACACAGGCACAGACAGAGGCACAGACAGAGACAGAGTCACAGCCAGAGGCACAGACACTGACACAGACAGGGATACAGACATAGACACAGACACAGACAGAGAGACAGTCGGCGACAGACATACACATAGACAGTAGCACAGGCACAGACAGAGACACAGACAGAGACTCAGGCCCAGATAGAGACACAGACACAGATACAGACAGAGACACAGACAGAGACAGAGAAACAAAAAGAAACACAGACAGAATCATAGACAGACACAGACTCACACAGAGGTACAGACACAGACAGAGACACAGGCAGAGACACATACAGAGACACAGACAGATACACAGACAGAGACACAGACAGAGACACAGACAGAGACGCAGACTCAGACAGAGATAGAGAAAAAGACACAGGCAAAAATATAGACAGAAACGCAGACAGATTCAGAGACACAGACAGGGACACAGGCAGAGATAAAAACCCACACAGAGACCCATACTGAGACCCATACATAGACAGAGACACAGATACAGACACCGACACAGACACAGACAGAGACATAGAAAAAATCATATACATACACAGAGACCCAGGCAGAGACACAGACAGAGATACAGACAGAGACACAGACAGAGACACGGGCACTTACACAGACAGGGACACAGACAGAGACACAGACACAGACAGAGAGACAGTAAGCGACACAGACATAAACACAGATAGATACACAGGCACAGCCAGAGACAGAGACAGAGACACAGGCACAGACAGAGACCCAGACATAGATATAGACAAAGACACAGGCAGAGACACAGCAGAGACAGAGAAAAAGACAGAAACACAGACAGGATCACAGACAGAGAGACAGACAGAGGGAGTCACACAGATACATGCAGAGACACAGACAGAAACAGTGACATAGACAGAGACACAGATAGAGACACAGATACAGACGCAGATACGGACACAGATACAGACCGAGACACAGACACAGACACAGAGAGCGAGACACAGACACAGTCACAGGGACAGACAGAACACAGACACAGACCAAGACACAGACAGAGGCACAAACAGAGACACAGACAGAGAAAGAGACAGAATCACAGACAGCGACACAAACACATACAGAGACAGAGACACAGACAGAGACACAGACAGAGACACGGAAAGAGGCACGGACAGAGACAGAGACATAGACACGGGCACAGACAGAAACACAGACAGAGGCACAGACGGAAACACAGACAGAGACACAGACACAGGCAGAATAGAGATACATGTTAAGCAATGGGTTAAGTGTTAAGTAATGCATTAAGAGACATTGCAATTAGTTGTCTCATTTATGTTAAGTAGCCAATGTTTGACACTGATATGTAAAGGGGCTTCAGGTGGCCCTTGTGTCAGGTGGTGTGTTGTTGGAGTTTTGTGCAGAGGTTGTGGAAGTGAAATAAATGGTGTTTTGGTGAAAAGGAACAGAAATTCTGGCTTCATACAACGGTAATTAAATCGTACAACAACGGTAGCAGAGGACGGTAGCTGTGCAAATGTGAAGGTTTGAAAGATACAACTTTTCCTGATCAAACCAAGGAGTGAGTGAGAAGGAAAAAAACAAACATGGCTGAACCCAGGATGAAGATGGCTGGATATGACTATCCCCCCTTATTTTCTGAAAGGAAACTTACGACCAATGGAGAAGTGCAGTAATTATGTGGACTAAGGTAACTGCCTTGGGTAGACAAAACAAGGTACGGCATTGGCTCTTTCTCTATCTTAGTACAGTAAAATCCGAAGCTTTCTGTGCTGGAATTGGAAGAGTTAGACTCAGAAAAATGTCTGGAGACTCTATTACAGTATATGGATAAGATTTACAAGAACAATGACTTGTTAAGTGCGTATGAAGCACGGTTGGATTTTGATAAGTTCCGGAAAATAGAGGAATTATCCATAGAAGACAATATTATGGAATTTGAAAGACTATATAAAAGGCTGAAGAAACTCAACCTGGAATTTCCACAGTCTATGTTGGCCTTTAAATTACTTGACTGTGCTAGAGTGAGCAACATGGATAGGCTACTGGTTTTGACAGGAGTTCAGTTTACGGATGAGGATACTTTATTCGATCAGATGACAAAAGCTTTAAAGAAGTTACTGCGGAAACATTCGATTCCGATGGCTCTGATGACTGAAATAGGTCGGTCTGCTATTAAGCAGAATATGGAAGATACACTACTTACAGGATAGCGAAACTGTACGGCTACGAACAAGGCCCAAGAGTATAGAAGGCGATCGAGACAAGGAAACTATGAAGACAGAATCCCAGTTAGAACCTACAATAGGAAGATGAATCCCAGAAATATACGGGGCATGATAAATCGATGTTTTCGATGTGACTCTCAATACCATTATCTCTTCAACTGTCCAAAACGTTATGATAGAGTGTTTGAAGCGAAACATGACACGGAAGAGTCAGAAGAGGAAAAAGATAGTGTTCAGAGAGAAGACATTGTCCTATTAACAAGCAGTTTTACGCCGGTAATGAGGGTGTTGGTTGCAGAATCCTTCAATTGTGCTGTATTGGACAGTGGCTGCACATCTACTGTCTGTGGAATTGATTGGTTAAGATGTTACCTGGACTCCTTGAATGCTAAAAGTCGTAACAATGTTAAGGAATTTGAAAGTTCCACAAACTTCAGGTTTGGGGATGATAATACTCTGAAGTCGCTGAAAAGCGTGGTGATCCTTGCAATATTGCCGGAGTGAATCATTTCATTAGCACGGATGGATTTTGTATCAAGTGAGATACCTTTGCTTCTGAGCAAACTGTCGATGAAGAAAGCACACATGAAACTGGATAAGGCAACAGTTTTGGGAAAGACAGTGGACTTACAATTTACACATTCGGGCACTATTGTATTCCATTGCTGACAAATAATATTCCAAGTAGAGTGGTTAAGGATGTGTTAATGGCAGTTGAAAATGTGACTTTCGCTGATAAAACGTTTGTTGTATTAAAACTGCAAAGGCAATTTGCACATCCGTCTCCTCGGAGGCTGAAAGTTTTATTAACGGATGCAGGGGTAAGGGATGAAGACTATACTAAACTGATAGAACAGGTTAATGATTGCTGTGAAGTCTGTAGGAAGTACAGAAGGACACCAGCACGACCGATAGTAACCCTACCTTTGGCCAGAGATTTTAACGACATTGTGGCTGTGGACCTTAAGATCTGGGACAAGGCCATTTTTCCGAAAGGACAACTAGCAAACGTTGGTACAAAGGTGACATACTTGCCTGAAGGGTTCAGTCAATGGAATGATGCAACAGTTATTAGAGCAGGGAAGACCACTGGAAAGTATAAACATCGGTTGAATGTATCGCATTCAGGGGAGGGAGTTAAGACAATGGATTGGGAACATGAAGTTCAAAAATGGATGTCACAAACACGCAGTGCCAGTTCAGATAGTACATCGGTTAGTGAACAGGTCCGCAGGAAAAGGTCGAGAATTTTGAAAGGACATCCCACAGCAGATAGGAAAGATCAAGCAGTAACATTTAGGAAACGTTACCAGGCGGGACAGGAGTCGTAGTTTATCAAGGTCTCGGAACATGAGTAAGACTACGAATACTAATAGCAGTAGAAGCCCACATGCACGTGAGATTTTGGTGGCTTCCAATCAATTATATGAAAAGTTATCAAAGATGCTAAACAGCAAGAACTACATAGTTGGAGTGAATTTGGGGTATACACGGAAGTACCGGATAGGGGACAAAGAGCTCTGTCCCATAGATGGATTTGAACGGAAATGTTTCTTCCGGATGGAACTTACAAGGCAAAGGCCAAGCTTGTGGCAAGGTGATTTGAAGAAAGCTGAGAAGATCAGGATGTAAGGGTAGATTCACCTAAAGCAGGAAAGGTTAATTTTAAAGATCTTCTTTTAGCCACAAAGGCATGGGAATGCAAATCTATAGATATGAAAGCTGCCTTCTTGCAGGGGCATCAGCTCCAGAGAGACATTTTTCTCCATCCTCCTAAAGAAGCAGCTAACACAGAAGGGGTACTCTGGAAGTTGAACACATGTGTATGTGGTTTAAATGTTGCATCTAGAGTCTGTTTTTTTTCGGTAAGGTCAGCTTTGTTAAAGTTAGGCTGGTACCAGTTGAAAGTAGATCCGGTAATGTTTTACTGGCACTATGAAGGGAACCTTTCTGGCATCTTTATGAAGCGTGTCAAATAATTTTTGTGGGGTTGGACTAGTGATTTTGAAATTTTTGTAATCTCTGGTTTGAGGAAAGAATTCAGGGTCGGAAGTCAGGCTTCCGGCGCATTTAAATATATTGGACTGGAAATCGGACAGACTAAGTTACGGGCAAATTTACGGCAGCAATCTTATTTGGAAAGCATCAGCCCAAAAGCAATTAGTCGTGACCGGGTTTCACAAAAAGATGCAAGGTTTCAAAGATGGAAAAGAGTAACTGCAAAGTTTAATTGGGCTACTGAATTGGTTAGATAGACAGACTAGACCGGACGTGAGTTTTGATGTCTTAGAGTTGAGTACAAAAATGAATGATCCCAAAGTGGAAGACATAATAAGAGCAAATAAAGCGTTTGGCCAAACTAAAAATGCAGGAGTGTGTTTTGAGGTTCCCGGTTTTAGGTGACCTTAAGCACTTGAAACTCATAGTTTATAGTGATGCGTCCTATGCAAATCAAGCACAGGAGGTTTTATAATTTTCCTCTTTGGGAACAATGGTAAATGTTGTCTTCTTCTGTGGGAAAAAAGAAAATAAGGAAAGTGGTCGAAGTACTTTGGCTGCTGAGACGTTAAGCTTTGTAGGGGCGGTGGATATGGCCTTTTATATATCTCAGGTATTGACAGAAATGTAACTTTTGGATATTATTAATGAAGGGCGCCTTTTTCTGTGATTTTTTTCTTCTTCCAAAAAAATAATTTGAAAAGAAAGGTGGGGGGGGGGGGGGCGACGGAATTTGCGTATGTGTTATTGAGTTTATTTAAATTTTGTTTTCACCTAATTATTTTTTTCTCGAAGGAAGGGGAGACTGTTAAGTAATGGGTTAAGTGTTAAGAAATGCATTAAGAGACATTGCAAGTAGTTGTCTCATTTATGTTAAGTATCTAATGATTGACACTGATATGGAAAGGGATTTCAGGTGGCCCTTGTGTCAGGTGGTGTGTTGTTGGAGTTTGCAGAGGCTGTGGAAGTGAAATAAATGGTGTTTGGTGAAAAGGAACAGGACTTCTGACTCGTCATACAACGGTAACTAAATCGTATAACATATACAGCCTCAGAACAAAGAACAAAGAAACGTACAGCACAGGAACAGGCCCTTCGGCCCTCCTAGCCCGTGCCGACCATGCTGCCCGACTAAACTACAATCTTCTACACTTCCTGGGTTCGTATCCCTCTATTCCCATCCTATTCATGTAAATAGGAAATACATCCCTGGTCTTGTATTCCAGCCCCCTTGACATGAATGCTAATATTGCATTTGCCGTCTTAACTGATCCCTGAACCTGCACATTAACCTTAAGAGAATCGTAAACAAGGACTTCCAAGACCCTTTGTGCTTCTGATTTCCTAAGCATTTCCCCAATTAGAAAATAGTCTATGTCTACATTCCTCCTTCCAAAGTGCATAAGCTCACACTTTTCCACATTGTATTTAATCTGCCACTTCATTTCCCACTTTCCTAGCCTGTCCAAGTCCTTCTGCAGCCCGCTTACTTCCTCAATATTACCTGCCCTCTACAGATCTTTGTTTTATCTGCAAAGTTAGCAAGAGTGCCTTCAGTTCCTTCTTCCAGATCATTAATGTATATTGTGACATGTTGTGGTCCCAGTTCATACCCCTGAGGCACACCGCTAGTCACCGGCTACTATCCTGAAAAAGACCCCTTTATCCGCACTCTCTGCCTTCTACCAGTCAGTCAATCCTCTATCCATTCCAGGATCTTACCCTTAATACCGTGGGCTCTCAATTTATTTAACAGTCTCCTACGTGGCATATTGTCAAAGGCCTTCTGGAAATCGAAATAAATCATATCCACTGCTTCTCCTTTATCTAACATCCTTGTTAACTCCTCAAAGAACTCTAACTGATTTGTCAGACAGGACCTCTCTTTGACAAAGCCGTGCTGACTCAGTCCTATTTTACCATGCTCTTCCAAGTACTCCGTGGTCTCATCCTTAATAATGGACTCTAAAATCTTACCAATGACCGAGGTCAGGCTAACCGGCCTATAATTTCCCGTCTTCTGCCTCGCTCCCTTCTTAAACAGCGGTGCTACATTCGCCACTTTCCAGTCCTCTGGGACCCTTCCTGCCTCCAGTGATTCCTGAAAGATCATCACTAATGCCTCCACAATCTCCTCAGCTATCTCGTTTAGGACCCTGGGGTGTAGTCCAACTGGTCCGGGTGATTTAGCCACCTTCAGATCTTTCAGTTTGCCCAGAACCTTCTCCTTAGTAATGGTCACTGCAGTTACCTCTGTCCCCTGGTTCTCCTGGATCTCCGGCATCCCACTGGCGTCTTCCACCGCGAAGACTGATGCAAAATAACTATTCGGTTCATCTGCCATTTCTTTGTTTCCTGTTATTAACTCTCCAGCCACGTTTTTCAGTGGTCCAATGTCAATTTTTGCCTCTCTCTGACCTTTTATATGTTGAAAGAAACTCTTCCTTTTATATTACTAGCTACCTTGCACTCATATGTCATCTTCTCCCCCCTTATTGCTTTTTTAGTTGTCCTCTCGTCACTTCTAAATGATTCCCAATCCTCTGGCTTCTCAGTAATACTCGCCACTTTGTCTGCTTTCTCTTTAGCTTTTATGCTGTCCTTGACATCCCTCGTCAGCCATGGATGCCTTTTCCTCCCCTTAGCATGTTTCCTCCTCCTTGGGATGCATTTCCCTTGTGACTCCCCAATAACCACCCAAAACTTCTGCCATTGCTTTTCCAATGTCTTCCCTGCTAGGCTCCTTCTCCAATCAACTCTGGGCAGCTCCTCCCTCATGTCTTTGTACTTACCCCTATTTAATTGTAGTACCGTTAAATCTGATTGCAGCTTCTCGCTCTCAAACTGCAGGGTAAATTCTATCATATTGTGGTCTCTGCTGCCTAAGGGTTCCTTCACCTTAAGTTCCCGAGTCAAGTCTGCCTCATTACACATCACCAAATCCAGAATTGCCTGTTCCCTAGTGGGCTCTACAACACGCTGCTCCAAAAAACCATCTCTTAAACATTGCACAATTTCCTTTTCTTGGGGTCCACTACCAACCTGATTTTCCCAGTTCACCTGCATATTAAAGTCCCCCATGATCATTGTAATATTGCCTTTTTTACACGCCTTTTCTATCTCCTGATTTATTTTCTTCCTCACATCCTGACTACTGCTAGGGGGCCTGTACATAACCCCCATCAGGGTCTTTTTACCTTTGCGATTCCTCAACTCTTTTGCAACTTCAATTGCATGCGGGTAAAGTGGATCTGGGACCTGTGCTGAGGGCTCTCTTTCAAGCATCCACGGTATCCGTGTGCTGTGGAAGCCATTCCCAAGGTGCCTGCTTATTGAGAAGTTCGGATAGGGGCGCTGCATTTGTAGCGAATCCATCGATATGGTTTCGGCAATAGCCAACCAGTCCTAAAAATGACCGGAGGGCTGTTACGTTATGGGGAAGGGACAATTTGACGATCGAATCAATTTTCCTTTGCTCGATCTCGCGTTTACCATGTGTGATTACTTTACCCAAGTCAACCACTTTTTCTTGCAAAATCTGGGCCTTCTTGGGGTTGACTTTACATCCAATCTGTTTTAGGAGTACTATGAGTTCGGCGAGAAGAGAAATGTGCTCTCCTTTTGTGTCTGTCATCTACATACTGGACCAGACAATCGGGGCGGGAAAATGTTGCTAGTCCATTTGCCAGCTGTCGGTGGAAAATGGAGGGGGAGTTGTGGACTCCTTGTGGAAGGCACGTCCACGTATACTTTTGTCCCTGGAATGTAAAGGCGAATTTCTATTGGCCCGCTTTATCCAATGGAATGGACCAAAAGCCGTTGCTAATGTCCAAAACCGAAAAAGGTTTTGACTGGAGTCCCTGTTTGAGCATGGTCTCGGGACGCGTGGCAACCGTGGGGGCTGCTACTGCGGTTACTTTGTTCAGTTCCGGTAATCAATGGTCAGTCGCCATGATTCATCCGGTTTCCTGATGGGCCAAATCGGTGCGTTATTTGTGGAGGCTACTGATTGGAGTACGCCTTGATGAAGCAAACTCTCTATTACCTTTGAGATTTCTCCCTCTGCCTCTTGGGGAAAACCATATCGCTTTTGGGGTCGGGCTTGGGACCTGTAATGTTCACTAAGTCAGCTATCTTGCCACAGTCGTGCTTGTGCTGTGCAAATGCTGCTTTGTGTTGCTGCAGCACTCCCCTAACCTGTTTGTCCTGACTAATGGCTCGAGGGTCGAACCAGAAGTCTCCTACTGAGCTAATCCTGTTTTCATAGCGTCCAACGGTGAGCGTGGCGGGGGCTCGTGCTGCCTTTGGCATTCTCCATACACATTTATTAACTGGAACAAAAGAGAGGTTGTGGGAGCCAATAAAATCGATTCCTAGGATGTTTCAACTGTCTGGGGTAGATCGACCAAAACTACGGGGTGTTTAGTTGTAATGTTCCCTATTTGTATCGCTAAAGGGGCTGTGATGTGTCCGTGTTGTAAGTGACCTGTAAAGCCGCTGAGTGTGATGGTGTCTGTTGTGGGCCACGTGTCTGGCTGAAACACCGTGGAGGAATTGAGCGGGACCCTTCTGTGTCCCAAATAAATTCTACGGGGTGTCCCCGGACTTTGCTTCTACGACCGGTCTACCGGACTTGTCCCAAAGGGTGTCGCAGACCCAAGTTGGGGAGCCCGAACACCGTCAGTCGGTGCCGTTCAGGTCTATGTTCTCTGAACGGGCGCTAACGCTATAGATTGGCTTTGCCCTATTCCTATTTAGGGTGCCTTGCTGTTTGTTTCTCTGCTGCTTTTGGGACGCGTTGCTCTCTCGTGCAAAGTGTCCTAATTGGGCGTTGCGTGTCCTGGTAGGCCTTATCGTATTGGGTCTGAAAACTACTCAAATGGGCGAGACAAGACTGGTGTGCAAACTTGGCATCACCCACCTCTCTGTCCCTCGCTGCTAACTGTTCTCTGCAATCTTTATTCTCTTTCTCAAACTCGCTCACATCTCCCTCACTATTTCTGACTCTCTTCTCAATCTCTCTCCGGAGCGTCCTAACGACCTCCGCTGTGCCTCGTAATTGTGCCAAGCAGGACACGATTGCCATCGGCTTGCGAGCTTTCCCCAAGCTCTTCTTGTGGATCTCTGTCAGGTTCTCCCACCAAGTATGTCCTATACTCCCGGGACCTGTTTCGTCATTCACGCAGGCTTCGATCCAAGGGGCCATCCTTTCCCTTTCAGGTACTTTCTGATTTCCTCTTCCCATACGGGACACTGTCCTACTCTACTGGTCGCTGCGACCTCGAATTCCTGGGGGTTCATAATGCGTTCCATTGCCTTCATTGCCATTTTCTCTATCTGGGTTCTGTACTGAATTTGGAAGAGGGGGTGAAAGAGTAGTGATGTAAACACGGGTACGGCTTCCGCTATTTTCCGGCCGACAAAATTCCCGACAGTTGTCCGCAACAAAATGTCTCAGGTTTACCTTAAATCCTTGTTAGTACGCACGCATTAACTCACTTCCGAATCTCGGAGGTTTGGTCAGTATTGTTCTCACACTTGTGGCTTTGCTGTTTCCAATTGGATTCTAATTCAAATTTGGGTTCTCTCGGAGTGAGTCGGCCACTTCTAAGTCGAGTCCCACCGGAGTCGCAAATAAATGTTGCTAATTGTGTTTCTCTTTATTTGGCTCAGAAGATGGCGGCCAATATGGTCGCCACTCTTAATTCTAATTACGTTTCGCGCTAGAGTCTCCAGGTATCTCTCGATACCGCCGCAAGTTTCAAAACCGAATACTGATCAAAGACTCGATACACCAGTTAGTAAGTTCAAACTCAATGCTCATTTATTTACACACAGTCAAATATACTCATGCACAAAACTCGACAGTCTAGACTATCACTACTGCTAAAGCCTATACTTAGCTTCAGGCGCCCACTCAGTCAGAGGAACAATGGCCGTTGTTCGGTTCTGCATCTGCTGGGGTTGAACTTAAATGGAATAACAGCTAGGAGCATCTGTCTGGTAGCGTGCATCGACCTTGGACTTACTTGTTCTGGTGCAGCTGTTGGGCAGGTCTCTCCTCAGTGAGAGCCGGAGCCAAGAGAATGATTCTCTCTTGGGGGATCCCTCTCATACCCAAAGGGGCTTCGAGCGCGTTTAGGCGGGCCATGAACTTGGCCCCAATTAATTGGGCCGTTTCTCAATCGTTCCGATTGATTTCTTCCAATAAAGGGGTGGGTGCCCTAGGTGGCCGTTGGCCTGCGTTATTCTCCTCTCCTCTGGCGCCGGGGTGTTTGCCTTGGTATTGTTCACTTAAATGTTACTCTTTTGTCCCCAGGGGTGGCTCATTAGTATTGTGATGGTTTTGCAGTTTCGGTCTTGACAGGGAGCTGCGGCCCCAATCAACAGACAAACCCTGCACCTGCTTTCTTTCTCAGTATTGTCCATTTTCCCTGCATTCTTTGCAGTGTCCATTGTGTAATCGGGACGTGGCCATCCCAGATGACTACAACCTGCATTTTGAAGTTCCACATGATCGTTGTAATATTGCCTTTTTTACATGCCTTTTCTATCTCTTGATTTATGTTCTACCCCACATACTGACTACTGCTAGGGGGCCACTACATAACTCCCATCAGTGTCTTTTTACCTTTGCGATTCCTCAACTCTACCCACAGAGATTCTATGCCTTCTGATCCTATATCGCTCCTTGCTATCGATTTAACTTCATTCCTTACTAACAATGCGACCCGCCCCCTTTGCCATCTGCCTATCCTTTCGATAGGACAAATATCCTTGTCTGTTCAGATCCCATGTTCAGATCCCAGCCCTGATCCCCTTGCAGCCACGTCTCTGTGATGCCCACAACATCGTACCGGCCAATTTCAATGTGCGCAACAAGCTCATTTACCATGTTCCGTATACTGTGCGCATTTAGGTACAACACCCTCAGTCCTGCTTTGACCACCTCCCTTCTCACACTTGTCACCTTTTTGCTCTGCCTGATGGTGATGTTGTTCTATTATTTTTGTTCTCCATTTCCCCTTCAGATATGACACCTTGTAACCTAACACTCTGTTTCTCACCCCCTGCCATACTCGTTTAAATCCTCTAGTTTTAGCATCAACTACTTCCTGTGGTAATGAATTCCACAGGCTCGCCACTCTTTGTGTGCAGAAATGTATCCTTATCTCTGTCTGAAATGGTTTACCCTGAATCCTCAGACTGTGACCCCTGGTTCTGGACACACCCATCATTAGTAACATCTTCCCTGCACCTACCCTGTACTGTTCTGTTAGATTTTTATAAGTCTCTATGAGATCCTCCCTCATTCTTCTGAATTCCGGCGAGAACAATCCCAACCTGGTCAATATCTCCTCATATGACAGTCCCACCATCCCTGGAATCAGTCTGGTAAACCTTCGCTGCACTCCCTCGAGACCAAGAACATCCTTCCTCAGAGAAGGACACCAAAAACTTCACACAATACTCCAAGTGTGGCGTCACCAAGGCCCTGTACAATTGCAGCAACACATCCCTGCTTCTGTACTAACCCTTACCCCATCCCTAACCCTAAATATGTTGCTGCTTTTCAATTGCTGCATTTATTTATTTGGTGACTCTGTCCAAGTTCAGGGAGTAGGTCAACAAAGCGATGAAATATCTATCCCATCACATCAATTATTCAATTCACAAAGAAACATAACAGTAGCCCATTGGCGGACTCCATGGTTCCTGGACTGCAACACTCATCCTCAAACCCATCAGGGAGTTCCTCCTTGTGATCCGCAGCCGCCTCAGGGAATCTTGGCGCACTGCGATTGTGAATGGAAATCCACCTCTGCCAATCAAACATCCGGCCTGGGTTCTCTGAGCCCCTGATTCTCCGGCCTGCTGAGTGGCTCCGCCATGTCGCGTGGTGCCGGCGACGCTTGCGCGGACCCGCGGCCGGAAGTGCAGGGCCCCGCAGCGGCAGCAGGAATTGCGTGGAACACTCCGGGGCCCTGCTAGCCCCCTTAAAGTCGGAGAATCATTCCGGACTTTTTGGGGAAAAGTGCTGAGTGATTCGCCCCCAGTTTCTGGTGGGCATCTCTCTGAGGCAGTCTGTCGACCAATGCAAAGTGCTGAACTGTGGAATTACGAATTTGTGTGTTGTCACGTGCACCGTGGGACAGTGAAAAGTATTGTTCTGTGTCCCGTTCAGACACATCATTCCACACATATAAAAATACATTAGACTTACAGAAATCCACAATGAAAATACATCGGCACAGGCATCGGGTGAAGCATACAAGCCGGGAGTCTCCCTATTGGGGACTAAGACCTCACAACGGCGGGAAAACTGGCGCCAACCAGTCAGGCGTCTACAGACCACGGAGGGGTTGGCGCCCCTCCAGCTGGTGACAAAGGGCCGGCTTGATTTCGTGCATGCGCAGATTGGCTGGCGTATTTTGGCGCATGCGCGGGAGGTTCTCTTCTCCTAGCCGGCCATGGCGCAGCACTACAGAAAGGAGTGCCCCCACAGAACAAGCCCGCCCACAGATTGGTGGGCCCCGATCGCAGGCCAGGCCACCGTGGGTCGGATCCCCCCCCCCCCCCCCCCCCCCACTCCGGCGAGGACCACCCATGCATACTCACCTGCCAGGTCCTGCCGCTGCGTGCGTTGAGTGATTCACGCCGGCGGGACTGGACATAAATAGACGGCCGCTCGGCCCACCGGATTCCGGAGAATCGCCGGAGGGGGGCGGGGGGTGGGGGGCTGCCAATGGCGCCCGATTGGCGTGGTGGGAATCCCGTCCCCGCCCGAAATACATCATGGGAGAATACGCAAGCTGGCTCCGGGGCGGCGGCGTGGGATTCGCGGCAACGCCCCCCCCCCCCCCCGGGGATACTCTGACTCGGCTTGAGATCGGAATATCCCGCCCACGGAGTGCAGTACTACTCAGTGTGCAGATTTGTGAAGAGGTCAGATCTGTCCATAGAGTCATGTATTATATCTCACCTTCTCTTCTTTAATACATGTTAATTATTCTGTTCAAAGCTGATTCTTGAGAATCTGTTCAGTAACTTCCATCCATGTGCTGAAACAGAAAGAAACATTTTGCATCTATTAAGATGGTTTGCACCCTAGCATCTGACGTGCCAATAACAACATCAGCTGGGATGGTAACACAAGTATGGAGAATGGAATAAACAGCTGAAGGTTCCGTGCAAGTACCCTCACTATTTATGGACCATTGTGCTCCACAATTAAACTCACCACAAAGCTTTTTATATTTTAAATACCTTTTCAAATTGTGGGGGGGGGGGAAATCTGAAGTGACGTCTCAGTAAAGCTGTGACCTGATTGGCTGGTAGGAAACCTATTAAATTTAAAAATGAATATCATTGGAAAACTAATTAAATCTGCAGGTAGAGGAGTAACTAAACCTGAGGGCAGAGATTAGGATTTAGCATCTAAAATGTGCAGTAATAATCTAGCACCAGGGCCGTATAGTTAATTGTAACTTAATCGAACAATAATTTAAGTATTTATTTTAAATTAATTAACTAGTGCTTAAAAGTCAATCAGTGGGGTGCAGTGCTGTAACTGTGAAGTGTTGGAGATCTGTGATGCTAAAAAGCAGGACCTCTGTGGTTGTAATCTCAAGATTGCCCCCTGTGCCACGTGCCAGTGAGGCTAGAAAGAGGAGGATAGTGCAACTAAACACGTGGCTAAACTGGTGGTGTAGGAGGGGGTGTTTCAGGTTTCTGGACCATTGGGATCTATTCCGGGGCATATCTGTACAAGAAGGACGGGTTGCATTAAATGGAGAGGCACCAATATTAAGACAGTCGTGAGAAAGGATATTAGCTCTGACAATGTGGAATCTGTATGGGTAGAGTTGAGAAATACCAAGGGGCAAAACACATTAGTGGGTGTCACATATAGACCCCCAAACTGCAGTGGTGAGGTTGGGAATGGCATTAAACACAAAGTTAGAGATGTATGTAATAAGGGAATATTGGTGATCATGGGTGATTTTAATCTGCATACAGATTGGGCAAATCAAATTAGCCACAATGCCGTAGAGGAGGAATTCCTGGAGTGTATACGGGATGGTTTTGTTGACCAATATGTAGAGGAACCAACTAGAGAGTAGGCCATCTTAAACTAGGTACTGTGTAATGAGAAGGGGATCATTGCCAATCTGGCTGTACGAGATCCCTTGGGGATGAGCGACCATAAATTGATAGAATTTTGTAACAAAATGGAGAGTGAAGTAGTTGATTCGGAGACTAGGTGCTGAATCTTAATAAAGGGAACAATGAAGATATGAGGCGTGAGTTGGCCTTGATAGATTGGGGAGAGTTATTTCAAGGGATGACAGTAGATAGACAATGACAAACATTCAAGGATCGCATGGAAGAACTACAGCAACTCTTCATTCCTATCTGGCACAAAAGCAACGGGGGTAAGACGGCCAATCCATGGGTTACAAAGGAGATTAGAAATAGTATCCGATCCAAGGAAGAAACATACAGATTGGCCAATAAAAATAATATGTCTGAGGATTGGGAGCAGTTTTGAATTCAGCAAAGAAGGACGGAGGGATTGAATAAGAAGGGGAAAGTACAGTGTGAATGGAAGCTTGCAGGGAACATAAAGACTGACACTAAGAGTTTCTACAGATATGTGACGAGAAAGAGATTGGTAAAGACAAATGTAGGCCCCCTACAGACAGAAACAGGGAAATGCATAATAAGGGACAAAGAAATGGCTGAGCAATTAAATACATACTTTGGTTCTGTCTTCACAAAAGATGACACAAATCAGATACCAGAAATGCTGGAGAATGAAGGGTTTAGTGAGAGGGAAGAACTGAGGGAGATCAACATTAGTAGAGAAATGGTGCTGGGAAATTGATGGGATTGAAGGCGCCTGAAAATCTGCATCCCAGCGTGCTGAAGGAGGTGGCTCTGGAAATAGTGGACGAAATGGTGGTCATCTTCCTTGATTCTATAGACTCTGCAACTGTCCCTGAAGATTGGAGGGTAGCTCACGTCACTCCGATATTCAAAAGCGAGGTAGAGAGAAAGCAGGGAATTATAGACCAGTAAGCCTAACATCGGTGGTGGGAAAATGCTTGAATCTATTATCAAGGATTTATAGCAGACCATTTAGAAAGCAGTGGCAGGATCACTCAGAGTCGGCATGGATTTAGAAAGGGAAAATCATGCTTGACAAATCTGTTGAAATTCTTTGAAGATGTAACCAGCACAGTTGGCAAGGGGGAGCCAGTCGATGTGGTATCTTTGGACATTCAAAAGGCGTTTGACAAAGTCCCGCAAAAGAGATTATTGTGCACGATTAAAGCACATGGGATTGGGGGAAATGTATTGAGGTGGATAGAAAACTGGTTGGCAGAGAGGAAGCAAAGAGTAGGGATTGATGGATCATTTTCAAATTGGCAGGCAGTAACCAGTGGGGTACCACAGGGATCGGTGCTGGGACCCCAACTATTCACAATATATCTCAATTATTTGGATGAGAGAACAAAATGGATCATCTCAAAGTTTGCAGATGATACCAAGTTAGGCATGAGGCTGAATTGTGACAAGGATGCAGGGATCCTACATCAAGATCTGGACAGGTTGGGCGAGTGGGCAAATCAATGGCAGATGCAGTATAATTTAGATAAGTGTGAAGTTATTCACTTTGGAAGTAAAAACAGGAAGGCAGATTACTACCTGAAATGTTGTAAATTGGGAGAGGGGAGTGTGCAGCGGGACCTGGATGTCCTTGTGCACCAGTCGCTGAAGGGAAGCATGCAGGTGCAGCAAGCGGTAAAGAAGGCTAACGGTATGTTGGCCTTCATTGTGAGAGGTTTTGAGTATAGAAGCAGGGATGTGTTGCTGCAATTATACAGGGCTTTGGTGAGGCCACACCTAGAATATTGTGTGCAGTTTTGGTCGCCTTCTCTGAGGAAGGATGTTCTTGCTCTCGAGGGAGTGCAGCGAAGGTTTCCCAGACTAATTACAGGAATGGCAGGACTGTCATATGAGGAGAGTTTGACGAGGTTGGGACTGTTCTCGCAGGAGTTCAGAAGAATGAGGGGGCATCTCACAGAAACCTATAAAATTCTAACAGGACTAGACAGGGCACTTGTACCGAAGATATTACCAATGATGGGTGTGTACGAAACCAGGGGTCACAGTCTGAGGATTCAGGATAAACCAATTCGGACAGATATAAGGAGACATTTTTCACCCAAAGAGTGGTGAGCCTATGGAATTCATTACCACAAGAAGTAGTTGATGCTAATACTATAGAATTTAAACGAGTGTGGCAGGGGGTGAGAAACAGAGCGTTGGCTTACAAGGTGTCATAACTGAAGCGGAATTGGAGAACAAAAATAATAGAACAGCATGACCTTCAGGCTGAGCAAAAAAGATGACAAGTATGAGACGGGAGGTGGTCAATGCAGAGTTGAGGATGTTGTACCTAAACGCGCGCAGTATATGGAACAAGGTAAATGAGCTTGTTGTGCATATTGAAATTGGACGGTACAATGTTGTGGGCATCACAGACACGTGGCGGCAAGGGGATCAGGGCTGGGATCTAAATAGACAAGGATATGTGTCCAATCGAAAGGACAGGCGGATGCGCAAAGCGGGCACGGTTGCATTGTTAGTAAGGAATGAAGTTAAGTCGATAGCAAGGAGCGATATAGGATCAGAAGGCCCAGAATCTCTGTGGGTATATTTGAGGAATCGCAAAGGTAAAAAGACTCTGATGGGAGTTATGTACAGGCCCCCTAGCAGTAGTCAGGATGTGGGGCGGAAAATAAATCAGGAGATAGAAAAGGAATGAAATAAAGGCAATATTACAATAATCATGGGGGATCAATATGCAGGTGGACTGGGAAAATTATGTTGGTAGTGGATCCCAAGAAAAGGAATTTGTGGAAGTTTAAGAGGTGTTTAATTTGAGCAGCTTGTTGTAGAGCCCACTAGGGAACAGGCAATTCTGGATTGGGGCTTAATATTTATGCTTAAACAGCTATCTTTTACCTATACTAGTTGTATTAGAGATACCTGACTTCTACTGTCAGCTCTTTGATAAATCGAAAGATTAAGTGAGATATATCAGAATAAGATAAAATACATAATTAATGCGATAGGATAGATAAAAGCGCAAAGTACAACTCATTCATATTGTCATTGCACTTTTAAACAATAGAATAGACACTTAGCATTGCAACAGGCATTTCAAAATAATTATTATAATTAATAAATTAATCAAATTTGATCCTTCTGATTCAGTATTAATAAATGATACAATATGTTAATAATACAGTCAAATAGTCGATTGATCAGTAACATTTCAACAATAACATTTCAGCTCTAATTCATCAATTGGGGGTACAGTTGGGTTAGTTTGAATCATTCTTATAGTTAGTCCCCTGCGTTTAGCGAATACTTCTTTGATGCACATAGCACATTTGTATGCTGTGTAAATGATGAATACAGCTACACAGGAGAATAGGATTATTCTTATTGTGGACATTCCAGTGTGTCCAAGCCACTCGCAACTTTTATCCCAGAGAGAGATAAATGGATCAGAGAGAGATCAAGTTTTTTGATTTATTTTTGGATATGTAATGCCAAATCTATAACTTCTTTAGAGTGATCGGGAATGAGAGTGCAACATTCTGCACCAATCAGGGCGCAGGTGCCACCTTTTTCAGCTAGCACATAGTCAAGTGCCATTCGATTTTGTAATACTATGGTTAACATTTTACAGATCTTAACATTGATATACTGATTGAAAATTGATATCATGATTACATAATTCAACAATAAACAATTAATAATAACTTCATGTATACAAATAAAATGATTATACAATAAAAAGTTGAACATATGATTTAGTAATAAATAGTAAAATGATTATCAAAATTGAACAATAAAACTTTGTATTGCATGTGAATTGTCAAGGCTTTGACATCTTCTGGATTATCCCCAAAAGCTTTTGAAAGGGTTAATTTTCTTGCAGAGACAAAAAGGGGCGTGGAGCTTGGAATGATGCCATTCACATCTCTAAACGTTTTTATATTTGAAAATATTTGTCACTCAAATGGACTGGGAGTAAAAGTTGGATTGCTGCCAAATTCCCGTTATCAAATGTCTTTGAACGATCTGTTCTTTTGGAATATAGATTTGTTTTTAACCAGAGTTTAAAAAAAAATAAATCAGCTTCCACATTGTTTGAAGTTTTAATTGCCAGGCTAATTTTAAACATTTATTTTAAAATATCAAACACAATAACTTTTTGAATATATAACTGAACCAATTTTGCGCTGTATCTTGGTTGTCTGTAGATCAATTCGTTGATTCTGTTAAAGGAAACACAGCTAACAAGATATGTTAATCTCTTTAAATTAATAAAGCAACGTTCAGAATAATGACAGTTTTCTTAAGTTGACAGTTCTTGGAAACTTTTTAGCGATACGTTGAGGTTTCTTTAGCTGCTTTGATGGCAGCTGTTCTGTTCTGAGTAAGTTCCCTTTTTCCTTTGGAAATTATCTGTCCCAAGGAAACACCTTCTTTCTGGGCAATTTGTGCTTTGTGAAAGCTAGCTTTGTGACTGTTAGTACTGAGGTGGTTCAAGACCACCCGTAAGTCTTTGTCATGATCAACTTTATTGATGGAGGTTATCAGAACATCATCTTCATACTGGATAATGGTGGAAGGCCGAACAGGCAGTTTCTTGAGATTATACTGTAGAGCCATGTGGAAAACAGTTGGGTTATTATGATACTGTTGCTGATTAACTCTAAAAGCAAACCATGGTTGTAGTTGCTTAGCCAGTGGTACTGACCAGACGCCATATTGGATGTGGCTTGTTGGTAAGCGTTACATGGTTGATCACGAAGTGGAAATGTATTGTAGTGAACATTGTCTACTTCATTATCATCTCTCGAATCCATCCGTATTTATGATAGTATATTGCCATCCAGTGTCCCACTCTACCACAGAAAAGACATTGTGGTATTTTCTTACGTGATTTTAATGGAGCAAGGGTACATGTTTGCCCTGGTGCTGGTGGTGAAATTGTAGTTACTGCTGATATTCCTGCAGGTGCTGCAGCAGCCTCCGCTGGAGCAGCAGGCAACATGGGCTGGATTTGAGCAATAGGCTGCATTTGAGCAGCTGCAGTGTTAAAAGTTGCCTGATTGTGCAGACCACGATCTATCTGAATGCATCGGTCAACTATGTCTCGGTATGTGCCAGCTGTGGCCCAAGCTGGTAAAACCAAATTCAAGACAGCAGAAACTTCAGGTTTAACACCGGCGATAAAAGCCGTTTTTAATGGACTTAAAGTGCTTGCATCCCATGTGTCATTTTCCTGGTCGAGTGTCACCCCTGAATATTCCATCCAAGTATGTAAAAATCTTTCCTCAAAATCCTGAATATCTTCATTATTTTTTTGAATTCAAGATGTGATCTTAGACCAATTGGTCCTCGGGTGGCGAAATTTTAATAGCCCATTCATGACTGATAGCCAACCAGCTTCTAAATTTTGCAAATTGTCTCCAAGGGCAACTTCTACTTCATTTCTAAGGGTTGAAATTACACGAGTACCTAGCATGATAGTCAGAATTTGTACTCCATCAAATGGGTGGAGACTGTAAATGGCTTGTAATCTGTGAATTCCATCCCATGTGGTCATACCACCTTTTTAGGGTGTGGAAGATCTTTGGACCATTCGTCAATTTTTGAAGGATCTGTTGGTTCATGAACCCATTGGTGGTCAAATATGTTTCTCGTGATAGTTTCACCATTTTCTTCTATTTTTATTGCTTCCAACTCTAACCCGCTTGCGTTTTAAAGGGGCTAGTCAAATTCATTTAGTATTTTGCATTGTAGGGACACTATCTTCGTATGATTCATCTAACAAAGGAACAGGTTTATTATTGACACTTGATCTCGGCTGTGCAATTTATGATAGAATTTTGCCATCCAGTGTCCTACTCTACCACAGAAACGACATTGTGGTATTTTCTTACTTGATTTTAATGGAGCAAGGGTACGTGTTTGCCCTTGTGCTGGTGGTGAAATTGTAGTTACTGCTGATATTCCTGCAGGTGCTGCAGCAGCCGCCGCTGGAGCAGCAGGTAATATGCTGCTAGGTGGGGTGCTTGTGCCGCTTTCTGAGTTTGTACTGTTTGTTCAAATTTCTGCACAGAAAGATTGCAGTGTTCAGTGCCGTTGTTTATAGCTCTTTCTAAAACACATCTTTCTTAGATTAACTTGCAATTTTCAAGTTCAATTCGCTCAGTTGTTAATTGCAACTGTTGGTATTCTGACTCCACTTTGAAAACTTGAATTTCGAATTCTGCTATTTGAAAAGATAACTGCTGGAGTTCAGAGGTTCTATTTTGCAAATCTGTTTTGATTTCATCACTCAAGTTTGGATTTTGCATCTCGCAATTCTGTTTTAAATTCTTCATAATGCTCAAGTTTGGATTTTGCATCTTGCAATTCTTCAACAACTGCAATTAGTTGGTCTTTAGTGGACCTATACTCATCATCACTTCGCTCAGTATTTAATTGCAACGGTTGGTATTTTGACTCCACTTCAAAAACTTGATTTTGTAATTCTGAATCCACTTTAAAAACTTGAATTTGGAATTCTGCTATTTGAAAAGATAACTGCTGGAGTTCAGAGCGTTTATTTTGCAAATCTGTTTTAATTTCATCATAATGCTCAAGTTTGGATTTTGCATCTCGCAATTCTCCAACAACTCCAATTAGTTGGTCTTCAGTGGACCTATACTCATTATCACTTTTATTTTTAATAATGATCTCTTGCTGACTGCGTATCTATCCCGTAATTACCAGGGACCATTTGACACGTTCTGCGCGGTGTAATCGTGTGCATTTTCCCCATGCTCTCTTGATATTATCGATGGAAAACTGTCCTCTGGGGATATCATACTTTGATTCAATTTTTTGGGAGGTTTCACATAGGTCAAATTGTCTACGAATGAAAGATCTACAATCCCCCAACATATCTTCAACAGAAACATCTGGTATTCCAGCACCCCCCTTGGATGTAGTGGGGAGTAATGTTCTGCTTGCTAAAGGCTCTGAACCTCCACTTTGATTTGGATCAGCCATACATTTTCCTTGATTGTTGACTGCCGTCACTATTTTTTCAGTCCCGTTTTATTTTAGTTATTGCAGTGACTAATCTTCCAGCCACGTCCATGTTAGTCTCAATGACTGGCACCTGATTGATTTAACACAGTCTATAAAAATGTTCTTTTCAGGGGTCGAAGCACTGATTGATGAGGCTTTAAGACTTTTAATGGGTGAAAAATATATTTCTCACCCTCGTCGAGTCGTGGGTTCCGGCTGTCCTCCGGGCCTCCTCTGATTATCTCCGAAGCTTCCCGAAGGTTCCGGGCCTCCTCCGATTATCTCCGAAGCTTCCTGAAGGTTCCGGGCCTCCTCTGATTATCTTCGAAGCTTTCTGTTGTCGTCTGGGCCTCCTTCAAACGTCGTTCTCAGTAGTCCCCCTTCTGCCGACTACGCCAAGTTGTAAGATTCCTATTATTGGACTACACCAAGTTGAAGGAATTTATAGTATTCCTTCTATTATTCGGTTACCAGCAGCACTTTGCGATTACTGGGACTCAGTAGAAATTTGCAGTTAGAACTTCTCAGGTGCCAATATGAATTGTTTTATTAGTCTTCTATTGATTACAATTTGAAAGTCATTTAAAAGGCAATTCGTAGACAATTTCAAGCTTTCAGAGAATCAAAGACATGATCTTCTTGCTTAGGCAGACAGCTCGACAATAACTTTTAAAAGGTCAAAGTCTGGAATTGAAACATGAAAAAGAGAGAGATCTAAACTACAACTAAACGTCAAAACCTCAAAAACACTCCCCAAAATGGCGGGGGAATCTTTTTCAGTTATACGCTTTCATTTCTGTCTTAAGTCATGTAATCACAATACAATATAATCCTAATTGGTTTGGGTTAGACTCAAACACATTTGATTTGTCGGCAAGCCGTCCATCTTCAATGTGCAACATTAGCTTTAAATTGTTTCATGTCTGCATGTTATGGAACGCGATATTCTGCTTAATCTTTACCAACAAAAACTGGTCTTCTGCTGACTTAGCTGTTATCTGCATTGTGAACAATTATGCCTTCATGTTGCTATGGTGCCTGCTTCGTCCTTGATGTGATTACTGGTACAGCTCATTTCTTAATGTCAAATTGTATTTGAAAGTATCTTCGTGAAAATGTTGTCTTTATCTCCAATTAGTTGATGCATGTGTCAGGCCTTTGTGTGCCTCTGTTGAAGCTATTTGTTTTGTCATGACCTGTGGTTATGGGTGCGGAAATTCTCATTTTAAATGGGTATTTAAAACTGGGGCTTATTATTTATGCTTAAACAGCTATCTTTTACCTATACTAGTTGTATGAAAAATACCTGGCTTCTACATGCGTGCAGTATACGGAACAAGGTAAATGAGCTTGTTGCGCATATTGAAATTGGCCAGTACGATGTTGTGGGCATCACAGAGACGTGGCTGCAAGGGGATCAGGTCTGGGATCTAAATATACCAGCATATGAGCCCTATTGAAAGGAGAGGCGGATGGGCAAAGGGGGCGGGGTTGCATTGTTAGCAAGGAATTAAGTTAAATCGATAGCAAGGAGTGATACATGATCAGAAGGCATAGAATCTCTGTGGGTAGAGTTGAGGATTCGCAAAGTTAAAAATGACCCTGATGGGAGTTATGTACAGGCCCCCTAGCAGTCGTCAGAAGGTGGGGCAGGAAACAAACCAGAAGATAGAAAAAGCATGTATAAAAGGCAATATCACAATAATCATGGGAGTCTTGAATATGCAGGTGGACTGGGAAAATCAGGTTGGTAGCGGATGCCAAGAAAAGGAATTTGTGGAATGTGTAAGAGATGTTTTTTTGGAGCAGCTTGTGGCAGAGCCCACTAGGCAACAGGCAATTCTGGATTTGGTATTGTGTAATGAGGCAGTCTTGATTAGGGAACTTCAGGTGAAGGAACCCTTAGGGAGCAGTGACCACAATATGACAGAATTTACCCTGCAGTTTGAGAGGGAGAAGCTGCAATGAGATGTAACGGTATTACAATTAAATAGGGGTAACTACAAAGATATGAGGGAGGAGCTGGCCAGAGTTGATTGGAGAAGGAGCCTAGCAGGGAAGACAGTGCAACAGCAGTGGCAGGAGTTTTGGGGGTTATTCGGGAGCACAACTTAACTTCAGCCCAAGGAGGAGGAAACATGCTGAGGAGAGGACAAGGCATCCAAGGATGACGAGGGATGTCAAGGACAGCATCAAAGCGAAAGAAAAATCATATAAAGTGGCGAGGATTAGTGGGAATCCAGAGGATTGGGAAGCTCTTAAAAGTGAGCAGAGGACAACTAGAAAAGCAATAAGGGGAGAGAAGATGCAATTTGAGTGCAAGCTAGGAATATAAAAGAATTAAGGAAGAGGTTTTTTTCAACATATAAAACTTGAGAGAGGCAAAAATAGACATTGGACCAGTGGAAAACGTGGCTGCCGAAGTAATAATAGGAAACAAAGAAATAGCAGACGAACTGAATAGTAACTTGTCATCAGTCTTCACGGAGGAAGACACCAGTGGGATGCCAGAGCACCTGGAGAACCAGGGGGCAGAGGTGAGTGCAGTGACCATTACTAAGGAGAAGGTTCAGGGGAAACTGAAAGGTCTGAAGGTGGATAAGTCAGCTGGACAGATGGACTACACCCCAGGGTTCTAAAAGAGATAGCTGAGGAGGTTGTGGAAGCATTATTGATGATCTTTCAGGAACCACTGGAGCAGGAAGGGTCCCAGTGGACTGGGAAGTGGCTAATGTTACACCCCTGTTTAAGAAAGGAGGGAGGGAGGCAGAAAACGGGAAATTATAGGCCGGTTAGCCTGACTTCGGTCATTGGTTAAATTTTAATGTCCATTATTAACGATGAGAAATGCATGATAAAATAGGACTGAGTCAGCACGGTTTTGTCAAAGGGAGGTCATGTCTGACGAATCAGTTAGAGTTCTTTGAGGAGTTAACAAGGAAGTTAGACAAAGGAAAACCAGTGGACGTGATTTATTTAGATTTCCAGAATGCCTTTGACAAGAAACTGCATAGGAGACTGTTAAGTACGTTAAGGGCCCATGGTGTTAAGGGTAATATCCTGGCATGGATAGAGGATTGGCTGACTGGCAGAACGCTGAGAGTGGGGATAAAGGGGTCTTTTTCAGGATGGCAACCGGTGTCTAGTGGTGTGCCTCAGGGGTCTGAGCTGGGACCACAGCTTTTCACAAAATACATTAATGATCTGGAAGAAGGAACTGAAGGCACTTTTGTTCAGTTAGCAGATGATACAAAGATCTGTAGAAGGACACGTAGTATTGAGGAAGCAAGGGGGCTGCAGAAGGACTTGGACAGGCTAGGAGAGTGGGCAATGAAATGGCAAATGAAATGCAATGTGGAAAGGTGTGAGGTTATGCACTTTGGAAGGAGGAATTCAGGCATAGACTGTTTTCGAAATGGGAAGTTGGTTAGGAAATCAGAAGCACAAAGGGACTTCGGAGTCCTTGTTCACGATTCTCTTAAGGTTAACGTGCAGGTTCAGTCGGCAGTTAGGAAGGCAAATGCAATGTTAGCATTCATGCCAAGGGGGCTAGAACACAAGACCAGGGATGTACATCTGAGGCTGTATACGGCTCTGGTCAGACCCCCCTTGGAGTAGTGTGAGCAGGTTCGGGCCCCGTATCAAAGGAATGATGTGCTGGCCTTGGAAAGGGTCCGGGTAGGTTCATAAGAATGATCCCTGGAATGAAGAACTTGTCGTATGAGGAACGGTTGAGGACTCTGGGTCTGTATTCATTGGGGTTTAGAAGGATGAGGGGAGATCTTATTGAAACTTACAGGATACTGCGTGACCTGGATAGAGTGGACGTGGAGAGGATGTTTCCACTTGTAGGAAAAACTACAACCAGAGGACACCATGTTAGGCTAAAGGGACTATCCTTTAAAACAGAGATGAGGAGGAATTTATTCAGCCAGAGGGTGGTGAATCTGTGGAACTCTTTGCCGCAGAAGGATGTGGAGACCAAATCACAGTGTCTTTAAGACAGAGATAGATAGGTTCTTGATTAATGAGGGGATCAGGGGTTATGGGGAGAAGGCAGAAGAATGGGGATGAGAAAAATAAGAATGGGGATGATAAAAATATCAGGCATGATAGAATGGTGGAGCAGACTCGATGGACCGAGTGGCCTAATTCTGCCCCTATGCCTTATGGTCTTTTGGCAAATTCAATCAATGGCATTCTCGCCAGAACCTTCGGATTATAGTGCACACTCACGTGTCTTGTTTCCTGTCTCCTGGAACGCCAATGTCCTCACGTGGAGGGGTGGCTCCAGTTTGTATTGAATCCCTGCAGTTCTCAAAGAGGCTATTCTGCCCACCGATGCCACACTGACCCTTTGAAAGATCACCGTACCTAAGCCCATGCCTCTGCCCTGTCCTGGAAAACCTGCCGTCCCACCTGACCTGCACATCTTCGACACTAAGGGACAATTTATCGCGGCCAGTCCAACTGAACTGCATATCTTTGGGCTGTATAGGGCGGCACCTGACACAGTGGTTAGCACTGCAACATCGCTCCGCTGAGGACCCGCGTCCAAATCCCGGCCCTGCGTCACTGTCTGTTTGGAGTTTGCACATTCTCCCGGTGTCTGCGTGGGTCTCACCACCACAACCCAAAGATGTGGACGGGAGGTGGATTGGTCACGCTAAATTCCCCCTTAATTGGAAAAATAAAATTTCGGTACTCTGAATCTTTGGACTGGTAGGAGTAAAGCTGAGCACCCGCTGGAACCCCACGCAGACACGGGGAGAACATGACATTCCAGACAGACCTGAGGCCGGAATTGAACCCGTGTGTGTGGCATTGTGAGGCAGCAGTGCTAACCACTATGTCACTGTGCCACCCTGCTACATTGCCTTGTAGCTTTTGAACTGACGTACGTGACGATTGTGATGTTTAAGCGGCATCTTGACAAATACGTGAATAGGATGGGAATAGAGGGATGCGGACCCAGGAAGTGTAGAAGATTGTAGTTTAGACGGGCAGCATGACCGGTGCAGGGCCGAAGGGCCTGTTCCTGTGCTATACTTTGCTTTGTTCTTTGTTCATTGTTCTTTGATGGAGGCATCTCGCTGTTTGTCTGTTCCTCTGTTCCGAACTCCCTTTCTTTCTAAATAATATTGGAAATAAGGTGCTTCCCAGCTGTACGTCTGGCAACGTCATAACTTTGTGTTTGCTGCATGAAGAACTTGCGTAGGTTCCGGGTCTTGGACATGGGGAATCTCGCTCGCTATCTCTTTCCCTGTTCCAGGGTTTCGCTGTTCCATGTTTGATGGGCAATGCGGCTGTACGAGCTGCAACTGCTCGATGAGGAGGAAGCTGCAGCAGTGGAGCGGGCAGCAGTGGAGCGGGCAGCAGCGGAGCGGGCAGCAGTGGAGCGGGCAGCAGTGGAGCGGGTAGCAGCGGAGTGGGCAGCAGCGGAGCGGGCAGCAGTGGAGCGGGCAGCAGCGGAGAGGGCAGCAGTGGAGCGGGCAGCAGCGGAGTGGGCAGCAGTGGAGTGGGCAGCAGCGGAGCGGGCAGCAGTGGAGCGGGCAGCAGTGGAGCGGGTAGCAGCGGAGTGGGCAGCAGCGGAGCGGGCAGCAGTGGAGCGGGCAGCAGCGGAGTGGGCAGCAGTGGAGTGGGCAGCAGCGGAGTGGGCAGCAGCGGAGCGGGTAGCAGCGGAGTGGGCAGCAGCGGAGCGGGCAGCAGTGGAGCGGGCAGCAGCGGAGTGGGCAGCAGTGGAGTGGGCAGCAGCGGAGCGGGCAGCAGTGGAGCGGGCAGTAGCGGAGCGGGCAGCAGTGGAGTCGGCAGCAGCTGAACGGGCAGCAGCGGAGCGGGCAGCAGATGAACGGGCAGCAGCGGAGCGGCCAGCAGCTGAACGGGCAGCAGCGGAGTGGGCAGCAGCGGAGTGGGCAGCAGTGGAGTGGGCAGCAGCGGAGCGGGCAGCAGTGGAGCGGGCAGCAGCGGAGCGGGCAGCAGTGGAGCGGGCAGCAGCTGAACGGGCAGCAGCGGAGCGGACAGCAGCTGAACGGGCAGCAGCGGAGTGGGCAGCAGCGGTGCGGGCAGCAGCTGAACGGGCAGCAGCGGAGCGGGCAGCAGCTGAACGGGCAGCAGTGGAGCTTGCAGCAGCTGAACGGGCAGCAGCTGAACGGGCAGCAGTGGAGCGGGCAGCAGCTGAACGGGCAGCAATGGAGCGTGCAGCAGCTGAACGGGCAGCAGCGGAGTGGGCAGCAGCGGAGTGGGCAGCAGCTGAACGGGCAGCAGCGGAGAGGCCAGCAGCTGAACGGGCAGCAGTGGAGCAGGCAGCAGCTGAACGGGCAGCAGCGGGGCGGGCAGCAGCTAAACGGGCAGCAGCGGAGTGGGTAGCAGCGGAGAGGGCAGCAGCTGAACGGGCAGCAGCGGAGCGGGCAGCAGAGGAGAGGGCAGCAGCGGAGCGGGCAGGAGAGCAGCCAGCATTGGAGCGGGCAGCAGCGGAGCAGGCAGCAGAGGAGCGGGCAGCAGTGGAGCGGGCAGCAGAGGAGCGGGCAGCAGCGGGGCGGGCAGCAGCGGAGCGGGCAGCAGCGGAGCGGGCAGCAGAGGAGAGGGCAGCAGCGGAGCGGGTAGCAGTGGAGCGGGCAGCAGTGGAGCGGGCAGCAGCAGAGCGGGCTGCAGAGCAGGCAGCATTGGAGCGGGCAGCAGCGGGGCGGGCAGCAGAGAAGGCAGCATTGGAGCGGGCAGCAGCGGAGCGGGCAGCAGAGCAGCGGGCAGCAGTGGAGGGGGCAGCAGAGGAGCGGGCAGCCGAGCAGCGGGCAGCAGCAGAGCGGGCTGCAGCAGAGCGGAAAGCAGAAAAGGCAGCATTGGAGCCGGCAGCAGCGGAGCGGGCAGCAGAGCAGGCAGCATTGGAGCGGGTAGCGGCGGAGCGGGCAGCAACAGGCGAGCAGCAGTGGATGTGGTAGCAGCGTAGTGGGCAGCAGGTGGAGGGAGTAGCAGTGGAGTGGGTACAGCCTAGCAGGCAGCAGTTAAGTGGGTAGAAGTGGAGGGGTAGCAGTGGAGGGTGTAGCAGTAGAAGGGCAACAGTCGAGGGGTAGCAGTGGAGGAGGCAGCAGTGGAGAGGGCAGCAGCGGAGCGGGCAGCAGAGCAGGCAGCATTGGAGCGGGCAGCAGAGGAGCGGGCAGCAGAGGAGCGGGCAGCAGAGGAGCGGGCAGCAGTGGGGCGGGCAGCAGCGGAGCTGGCAGCAGTGGAGCGGGCAGCAGAGGAGCGGGCAGCAGTGGAGGGGGCAGCAGTGGAGCGGGCAGCAGCAGAGCGGGCTGCAGAGCAGGCAGCATTGGAGCGGGCAGCAGCGGAGCGGGCAGCAGAGCAGGCAGCATTGGAGCGGGCAACAGCGGAGCGGGCAGTCGAGCGGGCAGCAGAGGAGCGGGCAGCAGTGGAGCGGGCAGCAGAGGAGCGGGCAACAGTGGAGCGGGAAGCAGTGGAGCGCGCAGCAGCAGAGCGGGCTGCAGCAGAGCGGGCAGCAGAGCAGGCAGCATTGGAGCCGGCAGCAGCTGAGCGGGCAGCAGAGCAGGCAGCATTGGAGCGGGCAGCAGCGGAGCGGGCAGCAGAGCAGGCAGCATTGGAGCGGGCAGCAGCGGAGCGGGCAGCAGAGCAGGCAACATTGGAGCGGGCAGCAGCGGAGCGGGCAGCAACAGGCGAGCAGCAGTGGATGTGGTAGCAGCGTAGTGGGCAGCAGGTGGAGGGTGTAGCAGTGGAGCGGGTACAGCCTAGCAGGCAGCAGTGGAGTGGGTAGAAGTGGAGGGGGTAGCAGTGAAGGGGGTAGCAGTGGAAGGGCAACAATGGAGGGGCAGCAGTGGAGCGGGCAGCAGTGGAGCGGCAGCAGCGGAGAGGGCAGCAGTGGAGCGGGCAGCAGCGGAGTGGGCAGCAGTGGAGTGGGCAGCAGCGGAGCGGGCAGCAGTGGAGCGGGCAGCAGTGGAGCAGGTAGCAGCGGAGTTGGCAGCAGCGGAGCGGGCAGCAGTGGAGCGGGCAGCAGCGGAGTGGGCAGCAGTGGAGTGGGCAGCAGCGGAGTGGGCAGCAGCGGAGCGGGCAGCAGCGGAGTTCGCAGCAGTGGAGTGGGCAGCAGCGGAGCGGGCAGCAGTGGAGCGGGCAGCAGCGGAGTGGGCAGCAGTGGAGTGGGCAGCAGCGGAGCGGGCAGCAGTGGAGCGGGCAGCAGCTGAACGTGCAGCAGCGTAGCGGGCAGCAGCTGAACGGGCAGCAGCGGAGCGGCCAGCAGCTGAACGGGCAGCAGCGGAGTGGGCAGCAGTGGAGTGGGCAGCAGCGGAGCGGGCAGCAGTGGAGCGGGCAGCAGCGGAGCGGGCAGCAGTGGAGCGGACAGCAGCTGAACGGGCAGCAGCGGAGTGGGCCGCAGCGGTGCGGGCAGCAGCTGAACGGGCAGCAGCGGAGCGGGCAGCAGCTGAACGGGCAGCAGTGGAGCTTGCAGCAGCTGAACGGGCAGCAGCTGAACGGGCAGCAGTGGAGCGGGCAGCAGCTGAACGGGCAGCAATGGAGCGTGCAGCAGCTGAACGGGCAGCAGCGGAGTGGGCAGCAGCGGAGTGGGCAGCAGCTGAACGGGCAGCAGCGGAGAGGCCAGCAGCTGAACGGGCAGCAGTGGAGCGGGCAGCAGCTGAACGGGCAGCAGCGGGGCGGGCAGCAGCTAAACGGGCAGCAGCGGAGTGGGTAGCAGCGGAGAGGGCAGCAGCTGAACGGGCAGCAGCAGAGCGGGCAGCAGCGGAGCGTGCATCAGCGGGGAGGGCAGCAGCGGAGCGGGCAGTAGCAGAGGGAGCACCAGCGGAGCGCGCAGCAGCGGAGCGGGCAGCAGTTGAACGGGCAACAGTGGAGCGGGCAGCAGAGCAGGCAGCATTGGAACGGGCAGCAGCGGAGTGGGCAGCAGCGGAGCGGGCAGCAGAGGAGAGGGCAGCAGCGGAGCGGGCAGGAGAGCAGGCAGCATTGGAGCGGGCAGCAGCGGAGCAGGCAGCATTGGAGCGGGCAGCAGCGGAGCGGGCAGCAGAGGAGAGGGCAGCAGCGGAGCGGGCAGGAGAGCAGCCAGCATTGGAGCGGGCAGCAGCGGAGCAGGCAGCAGAGGAGCGGGCAGCAGTGGAGCGGGCAGCAGAGGAGCGGGCAGCAGCGGGGCGGGCAGCAGCGGAGCGGGCAGCAGCGGAGCGGGCAGCAGAGGAGAGGGCAGCAGCGGAGCGGGTAGCAGTGGAGCGGGCAGCAGTGGAGCGGGCAGCAGCAGAGCGGGCTGCAGAGCAGGCAGCATTGGAGCGGGCAGCAGCGGGGCGGGCAGCAGAGAAGGCAGCATTGGAGCGGGCAGCAGCGGAGCGGGCAGCAGAGCAGCGGGCAGCAGTGGAGGGGGCAGCAGAGGAGCGGGCAGCAGAGCAGCGGGCAGCAGCAGAGCGGGCTGCAGCAGAGCGGGCAGCAGAAAAGGCAGCATTGGAGCCGGCAGCAGCGGAGCGGGCAGCAGAGCAGGCAGCATTGGAGCGGGTAGCGGCGGAGCGGGCAGCAACAGGCGAGCAGCAGTGGATGTGGTAGCAGCGTAGTGGGCAGCAGGTGGAGGGAGTAGCAGTGGAGTGGGTACAGCCTAGCAGGCAGCAGTTAAGTGGGTAGAAGTGGAGGGGTAGCAGTGGAGGGTGTAGCAGTAGAAGGGCAACAGTCGAGGGGTAGCAGTGGAGGAGGCAGCAGTGGAGAGGGCAGCAGCGGAGCGGGCAGCAGAGCAGGCAGCATTGGAGCGGGCAGCAGAGGAGCGGGCAGCAGAGGAGCGCGCAGCAGAGGAGCGGGCAGCAGTGGGGCGGGCAGCAGCGGAGCTGGCAGCAGTGGAGCGGGCAGCAGAGGAGCGGGCAGCAGTGGAGGGGGCAGCAGTGGAGCGGGCAGCAGCAGAGCGGGCTGCAGAGCAGGCAGCATTGGAGCGGGCAGCAGCGGAGCGGGCAGCAGAGCAGGCAGCATTGGAGCGGGCAACAGCGGAGCGGGCAGTCGAGCGGGCAGCAGAGGAGCGGGCAGCAGTGGAGCGGGCAGCAGAGGAGCGGGCAACAGTGGAGCGGGAAGCAGTGGAGCGCGCAGCAGCAGAGCGGGCTGCAGCAGAGCGGGCAGCAGAGCAGGCAGCATTGGAGCCGGCAGCAGCTGAGCGGGCAGCAGAGCAGGCAGCATTGGAGCGGGCAGCAGCGGAGCGGGCAGCAGAGCAGGCAACATTGGAGCGGGTAGCAGCGGAGCGGGCAGCAACAGGCGAGCAGCAGTGGATGTGGTAGCAGCGTAGTGGGCAGCAGGTGGAGGGTGTAGCAGTGGAGCGGGTACAGCCTAGCAGGCAGCAGTGGAGTGGGTAGAAGTGGAGGGGGTAGCAGTGAAGGGGGTAGCAGTGGAAGGGCAACAGTGGAGGGGCAGCAGTGGAGGAGGCAGCAGTGGAGGTGGCAGCAGCGGAGTGGGCAGCAGTGGAGAGGGCAGCAGTGGAGTGGGCAGCAGCGGAACTGGCAGCAGCGGAGCGGGCAGCAGCAGAGTGGACACCAGCGCAGTGGGCAGCAGCGGAACGGGCAGCAGCGGAACGGGCAGCAACGGAGCAGGACGCAGCGGGGCGGTCAGCAGCGGGATGGGCAGCAGCGGAGTGGGCAGCAGCGGAACGGGCAGCAGCGGAACGGGCAGCAACGGAGCGAGAAGCAGCGGGGCGGGCAGCAGCGGGGTGGGCAGCAGCGGAGTGGGCAGCAGCGGAACGGGCAGCAGCGGAACGGGCAGCAGCGTTGCGGGCAGCAGCGGAGCGGGCAGCAGTGTAGGGGGTAACGGTGGAAGTGGTAGCAGCAGAGTGGGCAACAGTGGAAGGGCAGCAGTGGAGGGGGTAGCAGTGGAGGGGGCAGCTGTGGAGTGGGTAGCAGTGGAGGAGGTAGCAGCGGAGGGGGTAGCAGCGGAGTGGGCAGTGTGGTGGTATGCATTACTGTTAATACACAAGGGGTTAATGCGAATACACTAACACTGGAGGGAGCACCAGAGACATCATGACACACAGACATTCATATAATAGGTCAGTGAGATAGGACACGACCAATGGGCAGACAAGACCCACCCAGAGATGACACTACCACAGGGGGGGGGGGGGGGCATTACACCAACCCATATAAAAGGACACAGCGCACATGCTCAGTCTCTTTCCAGTGGAGACACTCACTGAATACAGACAGTGTTGACTGAAACACATCACACCCACCACGGGATTGTAGCAGACTGGTTCGTCAGTCTGAGTAGCTATAGCAGGATTAACAGGAGAGTCGAATCCAAGTAGGAGAATTGTTAACAGTTTAATGGCCTAGTGAATCTACATTAACCCCTTGTGTATTAAAAGCTATGTCCAAGTCTGAACCTTCCTTTGTCAGAGTGCAGATCAAGGAAGCAGCTTATTCTACGTCAAGAGCATAACAAAACAATGTTCCAGTGAGTGACTGTTTAAATCCATATAGTTTCTACTCAACTAACCGTGACAACCAGCAGCAGCACTCAGGCAAGCTGAGCGTGATTCCGGTTCCACAGCTGCTCAGGTGCCACAGCAATCTCAGTGAAAACTGGCGGGCATTCAGGCAAAGGTTTGAGATCTTCCTGGTAGCAGCCGACCTTAAAGACGTGGCCGATGCTGAAAAGAAAGAGTTTCTACTCACAATTGCGGGTGCAAATGCAGAACAAATCTTCAAAACCTTCAAGTACTCCAGGGGACAATAAAAGAGAGACTTCCAGACATTCCTGGACAGGTTCGAACAATACTGCGAGGAAAACACAAAGAAACCAACAGAAAACGGTAAACGAGACGCCGATACTAACCACGATGCCGAGGGAGGCGAGCAACGAATGACAATTTTGATTGGCGGGTATTTTGGAAAAGGTGCCGCACATGCACAGTTGAGAAAAGGGCGCAAAGTATAGGAGCGGAAATCTGCGCATGCGCAATCACTTCCTACACTCTACGTCACAGGCTTCATGACGTCAGGCGTACCACGCCCACATAAAGGGGAAATGTCCCAAAACAAGAAGAAAAAAATGTAAGCCTCAAAACAAGATTCTTTCACCTGGAACGATAGCACAATGCCTGAACTTCGACCAGTAGCTCAAAGTAACCTCCGCAGAACCATGCAACAAGCAGTTCGCAGCTCCCTAGATGATGATATGTTTTTTGTAGACAACGACTCTGACGAAGATTTCATCTTGGGAGATGGCTACCTCAGTACCAAATCCGAACCACAACTAGAAATGTTGTGCATTGAAGACCCCGACGACGAGTTCTTCGGATTGGGGAATCCTCAGCCCAGCATATACGACATCCCGACTCGTGAGTGCAGGATGATGCTGCGGCCTGACACCAAGAGCCAGAGAGCGGTACAAGCCCACAGAGAGCGGCCTGCTGCCACACAGAGAGTGGTCCACGCACCACAAATGGTCCCAGCCTCCACACGGAAAGCGATGAATGACTTATCAGCGAGACAACTGCACGTCTCCACACAGAAAGTGACTCCAGTGACACAAGCCTCCACAGCGAGCTCGTGGACAGACTCCACGATAGAAGCAATGCAAAACTCCAGAACGCAGTCCTTGCATGAACAAGACCATGAGGGTCTAGCAACCTCCTCGGAGCAACCAGCACCAGACAATGCAAGTCTGCCACGCTCAAGTGAACAACAGAAAGACTGACAGTCTGCCACGCTCAAGTGCACAGCAAGAAGACTCTGACAGTTACCTAGCTCACGTGAACGACAAGAAGACACTGAGGCTCTACCCGCTGTATGTGAGACAAGTGACGACGGCATCCCACCTCGCACACAAGATGTGCACCGTGACAGACTTCAGCTAGAATGTACAGAGGCACTCGACAATCCCAGTGATACTACTGGTGACTCCGGTGACACCACGTTACTTCAGACCTCATTCGCTCGAGCCTCTCCACAAGCAAATGCATTCCTGAACGTTTTGACTCCGGACGGGGAGCATCAAGAAATCTCAGCTGACACAGGTGAACCAGAAATGGTTCCAGATGGGGAGGATCGACAAGCCAAAGCTGATTCAAGTAAGCCGGACATGACTCCAGACGTGGAGCGCCGTGGACTCAGTGACGGCACGCTCAAGGAAACAGCAAATGCCACAAAGGACGCTGGCACGAGTTACTGTGTGAAGGACTCGTATTATCCACAGGGTGTGGTCTTTGAGCGTAGCAAACACGACAACAAAACCAACCAACACAACAACACAACCTATGAAAACCACATCAAAAAATAACAATGTACCAGAGGCAACAACGTCGACAACAAGCACGACAAAAACAACACCAATGGAACTACGACATGGTGCAACTCTGCAAATGTGGACCACTGTTACTGCTCAGCTCAGTACAATGACATACCATGGCAGGATTATACAGATTGCATACATCGCTACCACAAGCAGCGAAAGAAAGAAAGAGTCCACATCAGGCAACAAAGTGATTTGACCACTTCTTGGATCCTTACGCACAGGGACACTGATGACGTTTACAAAGCAACATCACCAACTCACCAACAAAACAAGGAAGCCATTCGACCATAATAATGAATGAACTTTGGACTCATATATGTGATTTGGACTTATTGTTTAAGAATCACTGTCATCATGCTGTGTACATATCATCATTTATCTACCTATGTTGTTCATTTTTCTTTATTCATGTATAGAAAATATGTAACACGAAAAAAGGGGGGATGTGGTGATATGCATCACTGTACATACTAAAGGGGTTAATGTAGATACACTAGGAGACTGTAAAGACACAAGGGGTTAATGCAAATACACTAAGACAAGATAAACACCAGAGGGAGCACCAGAGACATCATGACACACAGACATTCAACCAATAGGTCAGTAAGACAGGACATGACCAATGGGCAGACAAGACACACCCAGAGGTGACACTCCCACACGGGGGGGGGGGGGGCATTACACCAACCCATATAAAAGGACACAGCACACATGCTCAGTCTCTTTCCAGTGGAGACACTCAGTGAGTACAGACAGGGTTGTTTGAAACACATCAGATCCACCACGTGGATAGCAGACTGGTTTGTTAGTCTGAGCAGCTATAGCAGGATTAAATGGAGAGTCGAATCCAAGTTGGAGAATTGTCAATATGTTAATAAATGTGTTAAAGCTACTTCCAAGCCCGATCCTTCCTTCGACAGAGTCCACATAAATGAAGCAGCTTATGCTACGTCAAGAGCATAAAAACAAGCAGCAGTGGAGGGGGTAGCAGTGGAGGGGGCAGAAGTGGAGGGGGCAGAAGCAGAGCGGGAAGCAGTGGAGCGGGCAGCAGTGGAGGGGGCAGCAGCGGAGTGGGTAGCAGTGGAGGGGGCAGCAGCGGAGCGGGCAGCAGCAGAGCGGGCAACAGCGGAGTGGGCAGCAGTGGAGGGGATTGCAGTGGAGTGGGCAGCAGCGGAGCGGGCAGCAGCGGAGCGGGCAGTAGCGGAGCAGGCAACAGCGGAGCGGGCTGCAGCGGAGCAGGCAGCAGCAGAGCAGGCAGCAGCGGAGCGGGCAGCAGCAGAGCGGGGAGGAGCGGAGCGGGCAGCAGCGGTGCGAGCAGCAGCGGAGATGCAGCAGCGGAGTGGGCAGCAGCGGAGTGGGCAGCAGCAGAGCGGGCAGCAGCGGAGTGAGTAGCAGCGGAGCGGGCAACAGCGGAGCGGGCAGCAGCCGAGCGGGCAGGTGGAGCGGGAAGCAGTGGAGCGGGCAGCAGCGAAGTGGGCAGCAGCGGAGCGGGCAGCAGCGTAGTGGGTGGCAGCGGAGCGGGCAGCAGTGGAGCGGGCATCAACCGAGCGGGCAGGAGGGGAGCGGGCAGCAGTGGAGCGGGCAGCAGCGGAGCGGGCAGCAGTGGAGCGGGCAGCAGCGGAGCGGGCAGCAGCGGAGCGGGCAGCAGCGGAGTGGATAGCAGCGGAGCGGGCAGCAGCGGAGTGGGTAGCAGCGGAGGGGGCAGCAGCAGAGCAGACAGCAGCGGATCGGGCAGCAGCGGATCGGGTAGCAGCGGAGTGGATAGCAGCGGAGCGGACTGCAGCGGAGTGGGTAGCAGCGGATCGGGCAGCAGCTGAGCCGGCAGCAGCCGAGCGGGCAGGAGGGGAGCGGGCAGCTATGGAGCGGGCAGCAGCCGAGCGGGCAGCAGCCGAGCGGACTGGCGGGGAGCGGGCAGCAGCGGATTGGCAGCAGCGGAGTGGGCAGCAGCGGGGCAGGCAGCTGCGGAGGGGGCAGCAGCAGAGCGCACAGCAGCGGAGCGGGCAGTAGCGGAGCGGGCAGCAGTGGAGTGGGTAGCAGCGGAGTGGGAAACAGCGGAGCGGGCAGCAGCGGAGTGGGTAGCAGCGGAGCGGGCAGCAGTGGAGCCGGCAGCAGCCGAGCGGGCAGGAGGGGAGCGGGCAGCAGTGGAGCGGGCAGCAGCCGAGCGGGCAGCAGCCGAGCGGGCTGGAGGGGAGCGGGCAGCAGCGGAGTGGGGAGCAGCAGAGCGGGCAGCAGCGGAGTGGGTAGCAGCGGAGTGGGCAGCAGTGGAGCGGGCAGCAGCAGAGTGGGCAGCAGTGGAGCGGGCAGCAGCGGAGTGGGCAGCAGAAGAGCGGGTAACAGCGGAGTGGGCAGCAGTGGAGGGGGTAGCAGAGGAGGGGCTAACAGCGGAGTTGGGTGCAGCGGAGTGGGAATTAGGGGAGCGGGCAGCAGTGGAGCAGGCAGCAGTGGAGGGGGTAGCAGCGGAGTGGGCAGCAGTGGAGTGGGCTGCGGCAGAGTGGGCAGCAGGGGAGCGGGCAGCAGCGGAGTGGGTAGCAGCGGAGTGGGCAGCAGCAGAGTGTGCAGCAGGGGAGCGGGAAGCAGCGGTGTGGGTGGCAGCGGACCTGGCAGCAGCAGAGTGGGCAGCAGCGGAGCGGGCAGCAGTGGAGTGGGTGGCAGCGGGGTGGGCAGCAGCGGAGTGGGTAGCTGCGGAGCGGGCAGCAGCAGAGCCGGCAGTAGCCGAGCGGGCAGCAGCAGAGGGGGAGCAGCAGAGCGGACAGCAGCGGAGTGGGTAGCAGCAGAGTGGGCAGCAGCGGAGTGGGATTCAGCGGAGTAGGCAGTAGTGGAGGGGATTGCAGCGGAGGGTGTAGCAGCGGAGCGGTCAGCAGAAGAGCGGGTAACAGCGGAGTGGGCAGCAGTGGAGGGGGTAGCAGTGGAGGGGGTAACAGCAGAGTGGGGTGCAGCGGAGTGGGAAGCAGGGGAGCGGGCAGCAGTGGAGGGGGTAGCAGTGGAGTGGGCAGCAGTGGAGTGGGCAGCAGCGGAGTGGGCAACAGCAGAGCGGGCGGCAGCAGAGCGGGCAGCAGCGGACCGGGCATTAGCCGAGCGGGCAGCAGTGGAGCGGGCAGCAGTGGAGCGGGCAGCAGCCGAGCGGGCAGCAGCCGAGCGGGCTGGAGGGGAGCGGGCAGCAGCGGAGTGGGGAGCAGTGGAGTGGGCTGCGGCAGAGTGGGCAGCAGGGGAGCGGGCAGCAGCGGAGTGGGTAGCAGCGGAGTGGGCAGCAGCAGAGTGTGCAGCAGGGGAGCGGGAAGCAGCGGTGTGGGTGGCAGCGGACCTGGCAGCAGCAGAGTGGGCAGCAGCGGAGCGGGCAGCAGTGGAGTGGGTGGCAGCGGGGTGGGCAGCAGCGGAGTGGGTAGCTGCGGAGCGGGCAGCAGCAGAGCCGGCAGTAGCCGAGCGGGCAGCAGCAGAGGGGGAGCAGCAGAGCGGACAGCAGCGGAGTGGGTAGCAGCAGAGTGGGCAGCAGCGGAGTGGGATTCAGCGGAGTAGGCAGTAGTGGAGGGGATTGCAGCGGAGGGTGTAGCAGCGGAGCGGTCAGCAGAAGAGCGGGTAACAGCGGAGTGGGCAGCAGTGGAGGGGGTAGCAGTGGAGGGGGTAACAGCAGAGTGGGGTGCAGCGGAGTGGGAAGCAGGGGAGCGGGCAGCAGTGGAGGGGGTAGCAGTGGAGTGGGCAGCAGTGGAGTGGGCAGCAGCGGAGTGGGCAACAGCAGAGCGGGCGGCAGCAGAGCGGGCAGCAGCGGACCGGGCATTAGCCGAGCGGGCAGCAGTGGAGCGGGCAGCAGTGGAGCGGGCAGCAGCCGAGCGGGCAGCAGCCGAGCGGGCTGGAGGGGAGCGGGCAGCAGCGGAGTGGGGAGCAGCAGAGCGGGCAGCAGCGGAGTGGGTAGCAGCGGAGTGGGCAGCAGTGGAGCGGGCAGCAGCAGAGTGGGCAGCAGTGGAGCGGGCAGCAGCGGAGTGGGCAGCAGAAGAGCGGGTAACAGCGGAGTGGGCAGCAGTGGAGGGGGTAGCAGAGGAGGGGCTAACAGCGGAGTTGGGTGCAGCGGAGTGGGAATTAGGGGAGCGGGCAGCAGTGGAGCAGGCAGCAGTGGAGGGGGTAGCAGCGGAGTGGGCAGCAGTGGAGTGGGCTGCGGCAGAGTGGGCAGCAGGGGAGCGGGCAGCAGCGGAGTGGGTAGCAGCGGAGTGGGCAGCAGCAGAGTGTGCAGCAGGGGAGCGGGAAGCAGCGGTGTGGGTGGCAGCGGACCTGGCAGCAGCAGAGTGGGCAGCAGCGGAGCGGGCAGCAGTGGAGTGGGTGGCAGCGGGGTGGGCAGCAGCGGAGTGGGTAGCTGCGGAGCGGGCAGCAGCAGAGCCGGCAGTAGCCGAGCGGGCAGCAGCAGAGGGGGAGCAGCAGAGCGGACAGCAGCGGAGTGGGTAGCAGCAGAGTGGGCAGCAGCGGAGTGGGATTCAGCGGAGTAGGCAGTAGTGGAGGGGATTGCAGCGGAGGGTGTAGCAGCGGAGCGGTCAGCAGAAGAGCGGGTAACAGCGGAGTGGGCAGCAGTGGAGGGGGTAGCAGTGGAGGGGGTAACAGCAGAGTGGGGTGCAGCGGAGTGGGAAGCAGGGGAGCGGGCAGCAGTGGAGGGGGTAGCAGTGGAGTGGGCAGCAGTGGAGTGGGCAGCAGCGGAGTGGGCAACAGCAGAGCGGGCGGCAGCAGAGCGGGCAGCAGCGGACCGGGCATTAGCCGAGCGCACAGCAGCGGAGTGGGCAGTAGGAGAGTGGGTATCAGCGCAGCGGGCAGCAGCGGAGTGGGTAGCAGCGGAGCGGGTGCTGCAGAGTGGGCAGCAGCGGAGCGGGCAGCAGCGGAGTGGGTATCAGCGCAGCGGGCAGCAGCGGAGTGGGCAGCAGGGGAGCGGGTGCTGCAGAGTGGGCAGCAGGCGAGCGGGCAGCAGCAGAGTGGGAAGCTGCGGAGTGGGTAGCAGCGGAGCGGGCAGCAGCGGAGTGGGAAGTAGTGGAGTGGGCAGCAGCGGAGTGGGCAGTTGCGGAGCGGGCTGCACCGGAGTGGGTAGCAGCGGAATGGGCAGCAGTGGAGTGGGTAGCAGCAGAGCGGGCAGCACCGGAGAGGGTAGCAGCGGAGCGGGCAGGATCGGAGTGGGCAGCAGCAGAGCGGGCAGCACCGGAGTGGGCAGCAGCGGAGTGGGCAGCAGCGGAGCGGGCAGCAGCGGAGCGGGTAGTAGCGGAGCGGGCAGCAGCGGAGTGGGCAGCAGCGGAGTGGGCAGCAGCAGAGTGGGCAGCAGCGGAGTGGGTAGCAGCAGAGCGGGCGGCAGCAGAGTGGGAAGCAACGGAGCGGGCAGCAGCAGAGTGGGCAGCAGCGGAGTGGACAGCAGCGGACTGGGCAGCAGCGGAGTGGGCAGCAGTGGAGCGGGCAGTAGCGGAGCGGGCACCAGCGGAGGGGGCAGCAGCAGAGCGGACACCAGCGGAGCGGGCAGCAGCGGATCGGGCAGCAGCGGAGTGGATAGCAGCGGAGCGGACAGCAGCGGAGTGGGTAGCAGCGGAGCGGGCAGCAGCTGACCCGGCAGCAGCCGAGCGGGCAGGAGCGGAGCGCGCAGCTATGGAGCGGGCAGCAGTCGAGCGGGCAGCAGCCGAGCGGGCTGGCGAGGAGCGGGCAGCAGCGGATTGGCAGCAGCGGAGTGGGCAGCAGCGGAGCGGGCAGCTGCGGAGGGGGCAGCAGCAGAGCGCACAGCAGCGGAGCGGGCAGTAGCGGAGCGGGCAGCAGCGGAGTGGGTAGCAGCGGAGTGGGAAACAGCGGAGCGGGCAGCAGCGGAGTGGGTAGCAGTGGAGCGGGCAGCAGCGGAGCCGGCAGCAGCCGAGCGGGCAGGAGGGGAGCGGGCAGCATTGGAGCGGGCAGCAGCCGAGCGGGCAGCAGCCGAGCGGGCTGGAGGGGAGCGGGCAGCAGCGGAGTGGGTAGCAGCAGAGCGGGCAGCAGCGGAGTGGGTAGCAGCGGAGTGGGCAGCAGTGGAGCGGGCAGCAGCAGAGTGGGCAGCAGCGGAGCGGGCAGCAGCGGAGCGGGTAGTAGCGGAGCGGGCAGCAGCGGAGTGGGCAGCAGCGGAGTGGGCAGCAGCAGAGTGGGCAGCAGCGGAGTGGGTAGCAGCAGAGCGGGCGGCAGCAGAGTGGCAAGCAATGGAGCGGGCAGCAGCAGAGTGGGCAGCAGCGGAGTGGACAGCAGCGGACTGGGCAGCAGCGGAGTGGGCAGCAGTGGAGCGGGCAGCAGCGGAGCGGGCACCAGCGGAGGGGGCAGCAGCAGAGCGGACAGCAGCGGAGCGGGCAGCAGCGGATCGGGCAGCAGCGGAGTGGATAGCAGCGGAGCGGACAGCAGCGGAGTGGGTAGCAGCGGAGCGGGCAGCAGCTGAGCCGGCAGCAGCCGAACGGGCAGGAGGGGAGCGCGCAGCAATGGAGCGGGCAGCAGTCGAGCGGGCAGCAGCCGAGCGGGCTGGCGAGGAGCGGGCAGCAGCGGATTGGCAGCAGCGGAGTGGGCAGCAGCGGAGCGGGCAGCTGCGGAGGGGGCAGCAGCAGAGCGCACAGCAGCGGAGCGGGCAGTAGCGGAGCGGGCAGCAGCGGAGTGGGTAGCAGCGGAGTGGGAAACAGCGGAGCGGGCAGCAGCGGAGTGGGTAGCAGTGGAGCGGGCAGCAGCGGAGCCGGCAGCAGCCGAGCGGGCAGGAGGGGAGCGGGCAGCAGTGGAGCGGGCAGCAGCCGAGCGGGCAGCAGCCGAGCGGGCTGGAGGGGAGCGGGCAGCAGCGGAGTGGGTAGCAGCAGAGCGGGCAGCAGCGGAGTGGGTAGCAGCGGAGTGGGCAGCAGTGGAGCGGGCAGCAGCAGAGTGGGCAGCAGTGGAGCGGGCAGCAGCGGAGTGGGCAGCAGAAGAGCGAGTAACAGCGGAGTGGGCAGCAGTGGAGGGGGTAGCAGAGGAGGGGCTAACAGCGGAGTTGGGTGCAGCGGAGCGGGCAGCAGCGGAGTGGGAAGTAGGGGAGCGGGCAGCAGTGGAGCAGGCAGCAGTGGAGGGGGTAGCAGCAGAGTGGGCAGCAGTGGAGTGGGCTGCGGCAGAGTGGGCAGCAGGGGAGCGGGCAGCAGCGTTGTGGGTGGCAGCGGAGTGGGCAGCAGCAGAGTGGGCAGCAGGGGAGCGGGAAGCAGCGGTGTGGGTGGCAGCGGACCTGGCAGCAGCAGAGTGGGCAGCAGCGGAGCGGGCAGCAGTGGAGTGGGTGGCAGCGGGGTGGGCAGCAGCGGAGTGGGTAGCTGCGGAGCGGGCAGCAGCAGAGCGGGCAGTTACGGAGCTGGCAGCAGCAGAGGGGGCAGCAGCAGAGCGGACAGCAGCGGAGTGGGTAGCAGCAGAGCGGGCAGCAGCGGCGTGGGATTCAGCAGAGTGGGCAGCAGCGGAGTGGACAGCAGCGGACTGGGCAGCAGCGGAGTGGGCAGCAGTGGAGCGGGCAGTAGCGGAGCGGGCAGCAGCGGAGCAGGCAGCAGCAGAGCGGGTAGTAGCGGAGCGGGCAGCAGAGGAGCGGGCAGCAGCGGAGCGGGCAGCAGCAGAGTGGGCAGCAGCGGAGTGGATAGCAGCGGAGCGGGCAGCAGCGGAGTGGGTAGCAGCGGAGCGGGAAGCAGCAGAGTGGGCAGCAGCGGAGTGGACAGCAGCGGACTGGGCACCAGCGGAGGGGGCAGCAGCAGAGCGGACAGCAGCGGAGCGGGCAGCAGCGGATCGGGCAGCAGCGGAGTGGATAGCAGCGGAGCGGACAGCAGCGGAGTGGGTAGCAGCGGAGCGGGCAGCAGCTGAGCCGGCAGCAGCCGAGCGGGCAGGAGGGGAGCGCGCAGCTATGGAGCGGGCAGCAGCCGAGCGGGCAGCAGCCGAGCGGGCTGGCGGGGAGCGAGCAGCAGCGGATTGGCAGCAGCGGAGTGGGCAGCAGCGGAGCGGGCAGCTGCGGAGGGGGCAGCAGCAGAGCGCACAGCAGCGGAGCGGGCAGTAGCGGAGCGGGCAGCAGCGGAGTGGGTAGCAGCGGAGTGGGAAACATCGGAGCGGGCAGCAGCGGAGTGGGTAGCAGCGGAGCGGGCAGCAGCGGAGCCGGCAGCAGACGAGCGGGCAGGAGGGGAGCGGGCAGCAGTGGAGCAGGCAGCAGCCGAGCGGGCAGCAGCCGAGCGGGCTGGAGGGGAGCGGGCAGCAGCGGAGTGGGTAGCAGCAGAGCGGGCAGCAGTGGAGTGGGTGGCAGCGGGGTGGGCTGCAGCGGAATGGGTAGCTGCGGAGCGGGCAGCAGCAGAGCGGGCAGTAGCGGAGCTGGCAGCAGCAGAGGGGGCAGCAGCAGAGCGGACAGCAGCGGAGTGGGATTCAGCAGAGTAGGCAGTAGTGGAGGGGATTGCAGCGGAGGGTGTAGCAGCGGAGCGGTCAGCAGAAGAGCGGGTAACAGCGGAGTGGGCAGCAGTGGAGGGGGTAGCAGTGGAGGGGGTAACAGCAGAGTGGGGTGCAGCGGAGTGGGAAGCAGGGGAGCGGGCAGCAGTGGAGGGGGGTAGCAGTGGAGTGGGCAGCAGTGGAGTGGGCAGCAGCGGAGTGGGCAACAGCAGAGCAGGCGGCAGCAGAGCGGGCAGCAGCGGACAGGGCATTAGCGGAGCGCACAGCAGCGGAGTGGGCAGTAGCAGAGTGGGTATCAGCGCAGCGGGCCGCAGCGGAGTGGGTAGCAGCGGAGCGGGCAGCAGTGGAGCGGGTATCAGCGCAGCGGGCAGCAGCGGAGTGGGTAGCAGCGGAGCGGGCAGCTGCAGAGTGGGCAGCAGGGGAGCGGGCAGCAGCAGAGTGGGAAGCAGCGGAGTGGGTAGCAGCGGAGTGGGTAGCAGCGGAGTGGGAAGCAGCAGAGTGGGTAGCAGCGGAGTGGGAAGCAGCAGAGTGGGTAGCAGCGGAGCGCGCAGCAGCAGAGTGGGAAGCAGCGGTGTGGGTAGCAGCGGAGCGGGCAGCAGCGGAGTGGGAAGTAGTGGAGTGGGCAGCAGCGGAGTGGGCAGTAGCGGAGTGGGTAGCAGCAGAGCGGGCAGCAGCCGAGTTGGTTGCAGCAGAGCAGGCAGCAGCGGAGTGGGCAGCAGCGAGTGGGCAGCAGCGGAGTGGGCAGCAGTGGAGCGGATAGTAGCGGAGCGGGCAGCAGCAGAGTGGGCAGCAGCGGAGTGGGCAGCAGCGGAGTGGGCAGCAGTGGAGCGGGCAGTAGCGGAGCGGGCAGCAGCAGAGTGGGCAGCAGCGGAGTGGGTAGAAGCGGAGCGGGCAGCAGCCGAGTTGGTTGCAGCAGAGCAGGCAGCAGTGGAGTGGGCAGCAGCGGAGTGGGCAGCAGCGGAGTGGGCAGCAGCAGAGCAGGCAGCAGCGGAGTGGGCAATAGCGGAGCCAGCAGCAGAGGAGCGAGCAGCAGCGGAGCGGGCAGCAGCAGAGCAGGCAGCAGCGGAGTGGGCAGCAGCGGAGTGGGCAGCAGCGGAGTGGGCAGCAGTGGAGCGGATAGTAGCGGAGCGGGCAGCAGCAGAGTGGGCAGCAGCGGAGTGGGCAGCAGCGGAGTGGGCAGCAGTGGAGCGGGCAGTAGCGGAGCGGGCAGCAGCAGAGTGGGCAGCAGCGGAGTGGGTAGCAGCGGAGCGGGCAGCAGCCGAGTTGGTTGCAGCAGAGCAGGCAGCAGCGGAGTGGGCAGCAGCGGAGTGGGCAGCAGCGGAGTGGGCAGCAGCAGAGCAGGCAGCAGCGGAGTGGGCAATAGCGGAGCCAGCAGCAGAGGAGCGAGCAGCAGCGGAGCGGGCAGCAGCAGAGCGGGCAGCAGCAGAGTGGGCAGCGGAGCGGACAGCAGCGGAGCGGGCAGCAGCAGAGTGGGCAGCAGCGGAGCGGGCAGCAGCGGAGTGGGTAGCAGCGGAGTGGGCAGCAGCGGACCTTTAACCATGTTTCAGTAATGGCCACTAAATTATCGTCATTCGCGATGATTTGCGCCATCAACTCATTTACCTTATTCCGAATACTACGATCATTCAGGTAAAGTACACTTATGTTTGCTTTTTTACCTCTGTTCTGGATCTTAACACCTCGATCAGTAACCTCTCCGAAGTTATATTTCCTCTTAATCTTTCTCCTAATTTTACTTGTCGTTAAACTGATATATTCAAGTAACAACCTGCCGCGTCGCTTTCCATTTATGTTTTTACTTCCCGTTTTTTTATTTTAGTAATCCTGGTCCTATTCACTGAGCTCCCCTCAGTCACTGTACCTTGTATTGTCGCCGTTTTTGATTTTTGACTATGGCTTCTCTGCCTTACACGTTCCCCCTTAATTTATTTTGCTACTGTTCCTTTTTCACTACCTTCCAACTTCCTGCATTGGTTCCCAACCCCCTGCCACATTACTTTAAACCCTTCCCAGAAGAAGGCATATGGTGTGTTGGTTTTCATTAACAAGGGGATTGACTTTAAGAGCCGTAAGGTTTTGCTGCAGCTTTATGAAACTCTAGTTAGACCACACTTGGAATATTGTGCCCAGTTCTGATCGCCTCATTATAGGAAGGATGTGAAATGAAATGAAATGAAATGAAAATCACTTATTGTCACTAGTAGGCTTCAAATAAAGTTACTGTCGCCACATTCCGGCGCCTGTTCTGGGAGGCTGGTAAGGGATGTGGATGCTTTGGAGACTTATTTGTTCTTAAGGGCAGCACGGTAGCATTGTGGATAGCACAATTGCTTTACAGCTCCAGGGTACCAGGTTCGATTCCGTCTTGGGTTCACTGTCTGTGCGGAGTCTGCACATCCTCCCCGTGTGTGCGTGGATTTCCTCCGGGTGCTCCGTTATCCTCCCACAGTCCAAAGAGGTGCAGGTTAGGTGGATTGGCTATGCTAAATTGCCCTTCGTGTCCAAAATTGCCCATAGTGTTGGGTGGGGTTGCTGGGTTATGGGGATAGGGTGCTCTTTCCAAGAGCCGGTGCAGACTCGATGGGCCAAATGGCCTCCTTCTGCACTGTAAATTCTATGAAATCTATGAGACGGTGCAGAGGAGATTTACCAGGATGCTGCCTGGACTGGAGGGCATGTCTTATGAAGAAGGGCTGAGGGAGCTTGGGCTTTTCTCACTGGAGCGAAGAAGGCGGAGAGGTGAGTTGATCGAGGTGTACAAGGTGATGAGAGACATGGATAGAGTGTATAGCCAGAGACTTTTCCCCAGGGTGGAAATGGCTGTCACGAGGGGACAGAATTTTAAGGTGATTGGCGGATGGTGTAGGGGAGATGTCAGCGGTCGGTTCTTTATACAGAGAGTGGTGGGTGTGTGGAATGCACAGCCGGCAGAGGTGGTGGAGTCCGAGTCATTCGGGACATTTAAGCGACTCTTGGACAGGCACATGGACAGCAGTAAATTGAAGGTTGATCTTAGATTAGGATGAATGGTCGGCACAACATCGTGGGCCGAAGGGCCTGTACTGTGCTGTACTGTTCTATGTTCTATGTAAATGCTCTCCACGCTACAGCGTTCAATGACATTGTTTAAACTTAAGTGTGTAAAGTATATCCTCCTGTTCCCCATTTAAGGGCAAGGTATTAATTTCTACTTGTGTAGGTTGTATATTAAGAACAAACATTTTGGAAAACAAACAGCAACTAAATACTGACTTGAATTGTTAAATTCAGAAGTTGGAATTGGAGTTCCAGAGGTGAATGAGATTGTTGTTCTGTTATCCAATTTAAAGTGCCTTCGAACAGCATTGCAGCAGTCCGTATATTAGGGGTGCTCCCGGAATGGCGCTATTCCTCCACATGGTTGGTCTTTTAAAACCCTTACTGCTTCTTCGCCACCTCCACTGCTCATCCTACCCACTTACCACCCCTACTGCGAATGAGTGGGGACTTGGGAAAGGTAGCAGATTGAGTCAATAAAAATTGACGATCTATCCACAATGTAAACTACCTTTATTACATGGGTTCCTTATGGAACGATGATTTTCATTTAAAATGTCGTTTTTAAATAAGGAAAACACTAGGAGTTGTAAACGAGGGGTAGCTGCAGTTCCATCACCCCCCAAGCCCCCCCCCCCCCCACCCACGCCCCCCTCCATCCCCCACGCCCCCCGCACCCCCATCGACACACCAGTTATCCACCAACTGATGCATTCTAGTGTAACGTAATTTTTAATTGAATAAATATAAAATACGGCTAACAAAAGTTATAATTCTTGAATGAGTCGACTCCCATCCATTCATAATGTAGCCACTCTTCAGTGGAAGAGCCCATGAACAGAAGTACAGAAGGTTGATGTGTTGGGTGTTCTGGATCACAAACAGGTCACCAACACTGGAAGTGGTGCAACTCTATTTTATTATACGGTTAACTATATTAACATACTTGAACTGTGGGTAAATGCAATACCAGCTTTTACTGTTGACCCTTGCCTAGTCCGAACCGGTTGATGCACTCAGCACATGGTAAATGTCTGTGTTGCAGGCTGTGAGCTCTGTGCTCCGAGCTGGCTGCTACTAGAATGAGCGGGAACTCTCCTGTTCCCTGACTTTATAGTGTGTGTGCTCTCTCTGGTGATTGGCTGCGGTGTTGTGGGCAGACGAACCAGGAATGAGCGGGGAGACACCTGCCGAAGAACCACAGACGTTGCAGACCAGCCACCCTCCGGAAGATGGATGCGGACATTGTCATCCGGCGCCAGAGCAGGGAGATCAGTCGCCCGAGCGTCATGCGCCGCCTTGTGTTGTGCACGAGACTGTTCCATCCGCTGAAGGACCGGAACGTGGTCGAGGTCTGGGACGTGAATGGACGGCACCGTGGTCCTGAGAGTGCGACCCATGAGCAGCTGGGCTTGCGACAGGCCCGTGGGGGGTGGGGCCAAACGATAGGTCAGCAAGGCGAGGTAGAAGTCCGATCCTGCATCGGCAGCCTTGCAGAGGAGCCGTTTGACGATGTGGACGCCCTTTTCCGCTTTGCCATTGGATTGGGGGTGCAGGGAACTGGATGTCACATGCACAAAGTTGTACCTGCTGGCAAAGTTGGACCATTCCTGGCTCGCGAAGCAGGGGCCATTGTCCGACATCACAGTGAGTGGGATTCCGTGACGAGCAAAGGTCTCCTTGCAGGCATGGATGACCGCCGATGATGTGATGTTGTGCAAGCGTACGACCTCCGGGTAGTTCGAAAAAAAGTCTACAATCAGAACGTAGTCCCTGCCGAGCGCAAGGAATAGGTCAACGCCTACCTTAGACCAAGGGGACGTGACAAGCTAATGGGGCTTTAGGGTATCACGTGGTTGGGCCGGCTGGAACCGCTGACAGGTTGGGCAGTTGAGCACAGTGTTGGCGATGTCCTCATTGATGCCGGGCCAGTACACAGCATTTCGGGCCCTCCGTCGGCACTTCGCCACGCCAAGATGGCCCTCGTGTAGCTGTTCCAAAACGAGCTGGCGCATGCTGTGCGGGATCACGATGCGGTCCAGCTTCAGGAGGGCACCATCGACTACTGCCAGATCGTCTCTGATATTGTAGAACTGCGGGCATTGGCCCTTGAGCCACCCGTCCGTCATGTGGCGCATGACACGTTGTAGTAGGGCGTCAGCCGCATTCTCATGGCGAATGTGGATAAGATGCTCATCCGTGGCCGGAGGATTGGAGGCCGTGAAGGCCACATGGGCGTCAACCTGGCAGACGAAGCCCTCTGGCTCACACGGGGTGTTGACTGCCCTGGACAGAGCGTCGGCTATGATCAGGTCCTTGCCCGGGGTGTATTGGAGCTGGAAATTGTACCGCTGGAGTTTAAGCAGAATGCGCTGGAGGCGAGGGGTCATATCATTCAGGTATTTTTGTATAATGTTGACCAGCGGTCGATGGTCGGTCTCGACAGTGAATTGGGGGAGGCCGTAAAAGTAATCATGAAATTTGTCGATCCCAGTCAACAGGCCCAGGCACTCCTTTTCGATCTGCGCGTAGCGCTGTTCCGTGGGGGTCATGGCACGTGACGCATATGCAACGGGGGCCCATGATGAGGCCTCATCGAGTTGCAGGAGCACCGCCCCAATACCGGATTGGCTGGCATCCGTTGAAATTTTTGTTTCCTTCGTGGGATCAAAAACTGCCTATACCGGGGCCGTGGTAGTCTTGGTGTGAAGCTCCACCCATTCGCGCTCGTGGGCGGGAAGCCATTGGAAGTCTGTCGTCTTCCTCACCAGGTTCCGGAGAGCTGTGGTATGGGAGGCGAGGTTGGGGATGAACTTCCCCAGGAAGTTGACCATGCCCAAAAAATCGGAGGACCGCCTTCTTTTCCGTTGGCTTTTGCATGGCCGTGATGGCTGCCACCTTGTCCGCATCTGGCCGGACACCCAACTGGGAGATGTGGTCCACTAGGAACTTGAGTTCCGTCTGGCTGAAGGAACATTTGGTTCTGTTGAGGCGAAGGCCTTGGTCCCGTATTCGTTTGAAAACGCGCTGGAGGCGACTGATATGCTCCTGTGGGATGGTGGACCAAATGATGATGTCGTCAACATGGACGCGCACACCCTCAATGCCCTCCATCATTTGCTCCATGATCCGGTGGAATACTTCTGATGCCGATATAATCCCAAACGGCATCCTGTTGTAGCAGTATCTGCCAAACGGGGTATTAAAGGTACACAGCTTTCTGTTGGACCTGGCTAGTTAAACTTGCAAAAATCCTTTCGAGGCGTCACGTTTGGTGAAGATGTTGGCCCGAGCCATCTCGCACGCGGACGTCATTCTCCGACCCCCCAGAGGTGTGTGTCATGAAAATTTGCCAGTCGATCGTGAAGGTTGTTCATGTGCTTCGTGACGTTCAGCTGGCGCGGGTCGCAAAGGTCAGCCGATGTGGGTCCCGGAAGAGCGCAGGTTGGTAGAAATGTGTCCCGGGCCAAAAAAAATTAAAACGTTGCTCTAAGGTCTATAATCCCTGGCAACATTGTGAAAAAATATTAACTCTTTAATCTACAAATTGCTGCCACCTATTGCTGCATAAGGCCCCTTAGACAGGATCTGGTGTTGCCTGCGAACTTACTCACCATACCTCCTACATTTTCACGTCGATCAACAGTGTAAACGGCATTCAATAATTGCGGACTTCCTCTTCCTTTGGTTGAAATAAACAACGTATCGTCAAACCCGGACGTCAAAAAGCGCTGCACAGTCAAATACGCATTTTATCACATGTACTCCCTTTTGTAATTATGTGGAAAGGAGTACTCCCTTTTCGAATGTAGACAGGAGTCACTCAGACAAATAACACAAATAATAGCAATATCTCACAAATAACAATGAAGTAATACCAGCTCAACAATTGTTTTGCATTATTGAGTAAACAATGCACCAGGAAACCTGGGTGAAAGTACCCTGTTTCATTTCAGTGATGTACTTGGGATCTATTTTCTCACTGAAACATCCAGCGTGTCTGCCACTCTGAATTTATTAACGCTCTGTTGTGTCCATAAACTGCAGGTCAAATCCCGACCGACCAATCACCGGACTACGCGTCTAAGCGCAATGACGAGCATCGTGGCCGGAGGTGCTTTTCACAATGCACAGTGGCACTCCCTCGAGTAACTTGCTGCCCAGTGCACAGTTTGGATTTGATGAGGGTTATCCAACTCCAAATCTAATTATGGGGTTGCTCCAAAAATAGCATCATGGTGAAACGTAAGAAGCCGCATGACAGTGGCATTACTTAACATCAAATAAATGTAGCGACGTAATTAACCAGAGGAAATTTGAGGTTTCGGGTGTCAGAATGCATGTCTGCACCATTTGTGATGATATGTTACACAGGAAAATGGATGTGTCTTGTAGAAACTATTCATCAACTGTGCATCTGTGCATCTCGACAGCAGTTCATCAGTCTTGTTAGGCCTAAAGATCTTCAATGTTTTCACTAGCGTCCTTCAATAGAAGCTGATGAAACAAGCTAAGATAGTCTGATCACCAAATGCAGCTGTCCATGGCTATATGTGGAATAATGCAGGCAATACTGATGATTCAGCTGTTACTTACAGAAGCACACTCCATTGGTCCTAGGCTACGCGCAGGCTGCTCGATACCCGCACGGCGGTAGAATATACTGCAATTTACATGATGTAGTGAAGTAACGCATCAGGCTCGTCAGCCCATTCCACAGCGAGCAGTTTGAATATCACGTTCTGGCAACATTATACGGCCAAACTTCAAGAGAAAATTGAGAGATGATTTCCTGTCCGAAATCGACACTGCTGACATTGGTGTACCGTGGATGGCACGGAGCAGTTCTGAACTCAGGCTCAATGTTGGACAGTTGTTGGTCCATGAACACATCAGAGGTGGAAATTGAGCTGAATTTTATGCAAACCTTTTTTTTAATTTAGAGTACCCAATTATTTTTGTTTCTCCAATTAAGGGTCAATTTAGCGTGGCCAATCCACCAAACATGCACATATTTTGGTTGTGGGGCGAGGCAGACACAGACATGTGGGGAATCTGGAAGCTCCACACGGACAGTGACCCAGGGCAGGATTCGAAACCGAGTCCTCAGCGCCGCAGTCTCAGTGCTAACCACTGCGCCACATACCGCCCCCGAACTTTATGCAAACCCGAGGAAACTTAGCAATGACATAGTATTCCCCAGCCACACTTTCACCATCGTTGCCTCCACTCTCTCCATTTATGTCCATTCTCTAGTTATACCCTTCCCTCTTTATCAATTTGTCGTTGGGCAGAATGCTTGGACACACACACAGAGAACAGAGAATCAGGAGGAGGGCACTCTGTCCTTCGAGCCCGGTCCGCCATCCATTATAATGATTGCTGATCATCAACATCAACAGCCAGGTGCGCACCCCCACCCCGCTGCCATCCATTGGTTCATTTAGCTCTAGCTATATCTAATCCCTTCTTGAAGTTTTGCAACGTTTTGACCTCAACTGTAACAATAATGTAATAAACATTATTGTCATAAGAAGGCTTACATTAAGCAATCAAGTAACTGTGAACGTCCCCTAGTCGCCACATTCTTCGACTTTTCGGGGAGACCGAGGGAGAATTCAGAATGTCCAATTCACCTGACAGTACGTCTTCCGAGACTTCTGCAAGAAAACCCGAGAACCCGGAGGAAACCCACGCAGACACGGGGAGAACGCTCAGACTCCGCCCAGTCAGTGAGCCAAGCTGGGAATCGAACCTGGTACCCTGGAGTTGTGATGTAATAGTTCTACCAACTGTGCTACCATGCCTCCCCACTACTTTATGTGGTAGTGCAGCCCATAGACTTATCACTCTCTCTATTATGTTATTTCTCCTCACCTCAGTTCTAAAATGTTGACGCCTTATCCTCAAACCATGCCTCCCAGTTCTGGACGCCCCTGCCATAGGGAACATTCTTTATGAATGTCCAGGTCTTATCCTGTTAGATTCTTCTATGTTTCTATGACATCTCCGCTCACTCTTATGAACTCCAATGAATATAATTTTGACCGACTTAGTCTACCTCGTATTACAGTCCCGCAATACCAGGATTCAGCCTGGTAATCCGTCCGTAACAAGTACACCAGTCCTCAGGTAATGATTCCAAAACTGCACACAACACACTAGATGTTATCTCACCAATGCCCTATACACCTGCGGTAAAACATTTTTAATCGTATACTCAAATCCTCTCGCTATGAAGGCCAATGCACCATTAGCCTTATTTGCTGCCTGCTGTTCATGTGCGCTTACTTTCAAGGATTTATGCACGAAGGCAACAAGGTCTCGCGGAGTATCCACCTCTCTCAATTTACACCCATTAAAAATAATCAGCCTTCCTAATTTGACGAGTTCTCTCGTCCAAATCACTAATATATAATGCGAACAATTGGGGTCGTAGCACAGATCCCTGTGGTACCCCACTAGTCACTGCCTGCCAATCGAAAAAATACCCATTTCGATCAAATGTTTGCTTCCTGTCTGCTAACCAACTTACTAACTATCACAAAAACGAGATGCAACCCGTGTACATTTAGCATACCGAAAGATCCGCAACGTGAGACCTTGTCGACAGCCTTCTGCAGGCCTGAATTAGCCCTATCCACCAGTTCTACCTGGTCGACAATATTAGTCACAGCTTAATATAATTCTAGTAGATTTGTCAATCATGATTTTCCTTTTATTAATCGATCTGAGTTTGTCTCATTGTACCACTGCTTTCCAAGTGCTGTGTTATGATATAGTTGATGATGGACTCCAGCAACTGTCCACCTCCCGACTTTAGGCTCGCGGCTCCATCGTTCCCTGTTATCTCTCTACCGAAATATTTGAATAGCGGGGTTATATTAGCCACCATTAGGCATTCCTTTGTTCCAGTTTTAAATTGCCCCGTTTCATTACCTTTTACCAAGCTTTTTTCTCTTTACATAACTCGAGAAATCTTTACAGTTAGTTTTTATATCCCCCGATATTTTTCATTCATGTTGTATATTTTCCTTCTAAATCAATCCCTTGGTCCTCCTTTGCTCAATTTCGAGCTGATCCCAGTCCTTATGTCAATATTTTTTCTTGCTAACCAATATGCCTCTTATTTGAATCTAATACTATATTTAATTTGCTTTCTCAGCGACGGTATGAGGCACCTACCTTGTTAATCTTTCACCAAATAGGAAAAAGCAGCTTTTGGACTTCACCTATTCGACCCTTGAATGCCTGCCATCGACTTTCCACTGTCCATCCTTTCAGAATTATTTCCCAATCCATCATACCCATCTCAAGCCTCAAGCCATCATAGTTATATTTATTGAGATTTGGGACACTGGTCTCAGAATTAACTACCTCACTCTCCAGCTTCATAAATAAATCTTGCATGTTATTGTGACTCACCCCCAAAGTTAATCTCACAACTAGATTGCCAACTAATCATTTCTCATTGCACGTTTGAAGATGGCCTGATTCTTTGTTGGATCCTCAAAGTAGTAGTCCAGATAACCATCCGGGATGCACTCCAGAAGTCCCTCCTCAGATGTACTGTGATTAATTTCATAGATTATCATAGAATTTACAGTGCAGAAGGAGGCCATTCGGCCCATCGAATCTGCACCGGCTCCGGGAAAGAGCACCCTACCCAAGGTCCACACCTCCACCCTATCCCCATAACCCAGTAACCCCACCCAACACTAAGGGGAATTTTGGACACAAAGGGCAATTTATCATGGCCAATCCACCTAACCTGTACATCTTTGGACTGTGGGAGGAAACCGGAGCACCCGGAGGAAACCCACGCACACACAGGGAGGATATGCAGACTCCGCACAGACAGTGACCCAAGCCGGAATCGAACCTGGGACCCTGGAGCTGTGAAGCAATTGTGCTAACCACAATACTACCATGCTGCCCAATTTGACTCACCGAATGAATATGCAGATTAAAGTCACCCATAATCACAGATCTTCCTTTATCACGTGCGTCTCTGACTTCTTGTCGAACGCTCTTCGCAACATTTCCACCATCGTTTCATGGTCGGTACTCCAGGCCAACGAATGCATTTTTCCCTTTGGTATTTCGTAACTTGATCCATAGATTCCACATCATCTGTGCTAATATCCTTCCTCAATATGATTGCAATATCGTCTTTCATAATTAATGCAACTCTATCACTTGTTCCTTTCTGTTCGTCCTTCCTAAAAACGTAATAACCCTCCGTGTTTCATTGTCATCCTTGATCACCTTAAAGCGTCTCCGAAATCTGTCCTGTATCATTCCTCTTTACATCCATCTGTGCAACTCATTCGTACATTTTACTTCGAATACACCGTGCATTCAGCTGCAACACATTAGGTTTAGCCCTTTTAACGTTCCTTATCATGTCCCTAGAGGTTCTGTTTTTAGTGTGCCGTTATCTGATAGAGGTTCTGGAGTTCTCCGCCTATCACATTTCGTATTCCCCTTGCTGTACATTTCACTTTTCTTGCTCCTCCATCTCTGAATCCAGGCATAGAATCCCATACACCTGCCGTATTCGGTTAAAGCGCCCGCAACTGCCCCCCCCCCCCCTCTCCCCAGTCCAACGACGTGCAGCTTAGGTGGATTAGACACGCTAAATTCCCCTTAGTGTCCAAAATAGTTAGGAGGGTAGGGTGTAGATGAGGGTTAAGCGGGTCGGTGCAAACACGAGAGGCCGAATGGCCTCCTTCTGCACTGCATAACCTATGTTCTTTTCTCTCCTTATAGATGCTGCCCGAGCAGCTAAGATTTTCCAGCAATTCCTCTATTGGTTTCAGATTCCAGCCTCGGCAGTAACTCGCCGCAGTCTCACTGTTTCACTTTCAGATTCCAGCCTCGGCAGTAATATTCTACATTCCGTCAATCAGTTTTACTCTCCCTGCGGCATCTCATCCCTTCATGAAATGCATTCCTTCCCTCTGCCGTCTTTGCCACTACGTCCTCTGGTAACCATTCCACTGTTCTTCCTTTAATTTATTGTGATGGAAATATCTTTCCGTGCACCGTCCTCACTTTATTTCTCTTCAGCTTCCTCAGCCAACGAACTTACTGCATTACAAGGATTTTGCTCATCGCCCTGTGTTTCTCCATTTCCCCACATTTAGAATCTTCCAGTTCTATTTTCCTTTGTCTGCTGCTCTCGCTCTCTTTCCCTCTCTCTATTCCTTTACCTTTCAATTACTTTAGTCCGAATAGCTTTCTCTCCTCCTCCCTCTCTTTAGCTCCCATCCATACATTTGCAATTGCTAATGACATTACTGATGCGTTATATCTCAATCTCGCTGTGTGTTCTCTTTTCACACACCAGACGTCGACACAGAGACGTGCACTGCTGCCATTCCTCTCTTTCCTTCTGTTTTACTTCCCCTCTCCCACTTAATCCACACCTCCTCCACATACATAGATACACATGTCTGCCATTGTTCTCTCTGGCTAGAGTTGTGCAGCGGGACCCATAAGTCAAGAGAATGGTCTTACTTCCTCAGCACGAAGAGGAGTGCCGCCAATGTGACGATCACACCCACGAAGCCCAGATATTCGAAAAGTCCCAAGGCAAAGTACAAATACCACGAGATCATTTGAATTATAAAAAAAAACTCGATTCTCCTTAATCCTTGACTATTCTGTTCAATACGTTGGAACACTCCTGTCTAAGTGATGAAAATGTATAGAAAAACTCACACCCTCAACATTTCTCACGAATCCAGAACTCTCAATCGAGCTTCAGAGAAAGGAAGCACAAATGTTGTAAATTGTAACTGTTATTGCACTGTTGTTACATATCACTTGGTTCAGGGCAAAAATCGATCCAGACATCTGTATGTTCTAATGTAATGAGATTTTTTCATTGAACCTAAATGTTGGATAGATCTTTTACTCAGATTAGTTTTATACCTACCCTGTTTGTCCTCCAGTAGTGGAAGTTCTACCATTTAACCCACATTAGGGGTCAGATATTGCTAATTTTGTCATGAGCAATCATTTTTTAAACTTGAAAGTACCCTATTTATTTTGATTTCTAACGGACGATTTAGTGTGCCTAATACACCTACCCTGCACGTTTTTGTCTTGTGAGGTGAAAGCCATGCAGTCACGGGGCGAATGAGCAAACTCCACACGGGCAATGGCCCGTGGCGCAGCACGAATGCAGGATCGAATCCGGGGCCGGAATCCAGCATTGAAAAAATGCCACTTCCAAGTTACAAGTATTGCCTCAGTCCTGAATATCTAAAACAGCATCATATCTTCTGTGTTGAATAAATAATAAGTGAGATTTTCCTCAGACAGCAACCTATGTCACTTCAGGGCTTCTTCTAAAGAGATCTTGACGCAATGCTGAGTTCTCCTAATCCTCCTGTTCAGCCCGTGCAGCACACGCTCAGTAGCGAATATCTAGCCGCTGCAATATCCCTGAGGATGAACATTCTGCAAGTTCTGCTGTGACTCAGTAGTGATGGAAGTCAGGACCGCATTCCCTCTGGGATGAAAGAAAGACTTTACATTCCTGATTATGTGCTGAATCCCACAGAGGGCTATTCTCCCTCAGCACAAACATTTCCGAGTGTTGAAAAATTGTGGCTTTGAATCCATGTCCAATGATCGGGATGATCAATTTGCATAAAGGAATGCAGTTTTTCTGTTTTTATACTCATGTCAAAACCAGGCCAGGATAAGGAGCCGGACACGCTGCAGGCCATGAGCTGGGTAAACATTTATATCGGTATGTGAGAGAAAGGGCACAAGAAGTAGAGAGAAATAAATGAGAGAAGAAGAGGACAGTCAAATAAAAACAAAAACATGAAATTGAGACAGACTTGCATTTATAAAAACCTGTAATCAAATCAGGACGCCCAGCGGCGCTGCACAGAAAGATAAGCATGTGAGAACGCGCTCTCCCATTTGTAATGTGAAACCGTGTCAGATAATTTAACTGAAGCAAATTTAAAAAAAACAGCCATGAAGTAAAACCACCGAAACTGGTTTTTGTTTGCGTTGCTGAATAGCAATGAACAGAAGACCAGGACAGGTGTGTGAATGTTGCCTGTTCTGATTTAAATAACGCCCCTAGCGTATATTTTCTCACTGCAAAGGGCTGAGTGCCTGGCAATACATTTTTTCCACTCTGTTCTCTCCACAACCTGCAGCTCTCATCCAGCCCTCCAATCCAGCCCTATGTGTCTATTTGCAAAGGTCAGCTTCGTGACCTAGTGTGTTTTCCAGAATGCTGTCAACGGCACTTTATGGAATAACGTGGGGCAGCACGGTAGCACGCGGATAGGGACTGTGGCTTCACAGCGCCAGGGTCCCAGGTTTGATTCCCGCTTGGGTCACTGTCTGTGCGGAGTCTGCACATCCTCCCCGTGTGTGCGTGGGTTTCCTCCGGGTGCTCTGGTTTCCTCCCACAGTCCAAAGACGTGCAGGTTAGGTGGATTGGCCATGCAAAGTTTCCCTTAGTATCCAAAAAGGCTAGGAGGGGTTATTGGGTTACTGGGATAGGGTGGAAGTCAGAGCTTAATGTGGGTCAGTGCAGACTCGATGGGCTGAATGGCCTCCTTCTGCACTGGATGTTCTATGTAAACAACGATCAGAATGGGTTGCGGAAGAGTCAGGTTTCATTAAACCTCATTGCAGCCTTACTCTAAAAAAGGCAAAACAGAACTCAGTAAAGGAGGCAAGTGAATTCCTTACCTTACAACGAGCGAAGTACAATCGCCTGAAATTCCCTGAGGAAAATTGAAGTCTGGTATTCGGGACAAAATTCTACATCCCACATAATCATTGAATCCCTTCATGAAAAAGGAGGTTTTCCGGCCAATCGGTCTCTACCGACCCTCTAACACAGCACCCACTCGCCCGTCCACTACCCCTGTTAATCTACCTAATGATGCGCGATTTGCATGGCCAGTCCATCTCACGTGCACTTCTTTGGTCTGTGTGAGGAAACCGCAGCACCCGGCAGAAACCGATGCAGACACGGGGAGAACGTGCAAACTCTACAAGAGTGTCTTGCAAGTTTGGAATGGAACCCGGCTTCGAGGCGGAGAGACAGCACGGCGAACCTCTGTGCCACCTTGCCACCCATCTGAAGTGGTACATCATAAATTAATTCGCTGTGGTTCTGTAGGCTGGTCTTCTTACTCA